>NC_082712.1:143663935-143984935 GCF_030144855.1 Hypanus sabinus | reverse complement strand
AGAGCTGAAGATATATTGGAGCTCAATATTATTCTAAGTAAAGAACTCTTATAAATGAGAATGAGACCTTACTGCTACACATTGTTTATACTCAACATGAACTAAGCCTACATGGATTTTAAAAAATTCCATTAGCAACACATAGCAAGTGAAACCATATTACAGTCAATAATGAAGAAGATGGGAACAACCAAACCAATACTGAAGAAATCATAATTTCAGTAGCAAATTGGTAAAGCTAAAACTTTTAAGATATTTGATGCAAAAGCCATTATTTCAAAAATCCACTTAATTTTCATTCCCACAAGTTGAGTAAACAGCATCACTTACCAAACTTCATTCGAATATACTCGTATGGATCCTCCTGCCAGAGCTCTTCATCAGCATCTGTGTAGCACATCAAGGGGAAGACAACATCCTGGATAATGCCCTATGAAATCAAATAGATTAAATTAATCTAACAAAATAAAAATCAGCAGTTAGTAAAACTAATGAACAATTTCAGTATTGCTTGTAATTTCCTAAAGACGATTCTTGCTGAGGTACAGCACAACCAATATCAGAGCCTTTTTATAACTTACACAAATTCCTCATGAGCAAATCACGACTGCCCACAGTTTTCCGAAAATAGATACTAACATTACCACAGCTCAATATATTCACCAGAATTATCTGATTAATAATAGAAACCTCATCTCAGAAAGCAGTTACTGTTCCTCAGAGCCATGATTATGAACCATGCCTTTTTAATTTTATAAAAAGTTTCTACAATTTGACAAAACAAAGTAAAAAGGTTTATACAGTGCAAAACAAACGTTATCAAATGTACAGTTCAGAACAATTAAGAGAAAGCACCCAGAGTAGAATCATATAAAGTTAGTTACCACCCCACCTTCCTGCTACCCAACTCCAAGTCAACCTTATGATATATAAAAAAGCTGATCAGAACTTTTATCACCACAGAGCTATATTTATAAAAAGGTACATTGCTTACTACCTGAACTATAATGTTTACACATCAAAAAAACCCGTAAATCTTAACCGAAAGAAACTGGAAGTAAGAGATTTAAATGCAAAAGAAAAAATGGGAGGGATGCACCCTTAATCTAAACAGGAATTATGAAAATATTAAAGAAAAGGTCCCCACACCTTTTGGAACTTTATGTCCGAATTAAGAAGTGAATAATGAATCTTTTCAAGGTCTAAGCAAGTCATAATGTCTCTGAGCCATTGAGCATGAGTGTACGGGGCAGCATCTCGCCACCTAAGAAGGACTGCACGTCTGGCCAAAAGAGAGGTGAAAGACAACGTATGACGTTTAGTCGGAATCAGATATGTGTCATCTTCTACCGAAGTGCCGAAAAGAGCAATCAGAGGGTTAGGTTCCAAGTAGCAATTAAGTACATGAGATAAAGTTAAAGACCTCTCTCCAGAATTTCTCCAAGCTAGGACAAGCCCAATACATATGAATAAGGGAAGCCTCGCTCCCTTTACACTTGTTGCAACAGGGACAAATATTAGGATAGCCCGTGATAATTTAGTCATCTTTTGTTTAATTTAGTTTACTTTTTAACAACTGTCTGTGAAGTTTGGCCTACCCAACACTCATGTCTTTAGGTATCTCCAAATTAGACATTTTAATCAACCCTTTAATACCAAACTTTCCTGAGGTACCCGATAAAAATGTTGCGGACTTGTTTCTTCGTATGAACCCACTGGGTAAAAGTTTAATATCTACTATTTGAGATATGTTAGCGATGTTGAGGTGTGCCCCCTTTGACAAAATTAAAACTGCCTGGGAGCATGATTTAAATTTTCCTCTGTCCGACGAGGTTTGGGATTCAATTCTCAAGTCAGTTAATTCAAGTTCTCTATGTGCTCACCACTTCCTTTTACAGTTCAAGGTTGTACTGTACACTGGGCTCATATGTTTAACACTAGATTATGAACCATGTTAATTTACATTTATAAAATTTATGTTTTTCATGGTTCTAATGTACTGTGTTGCAGCTGCAAAACACTAATTTTCAATGAATTTATATGCTGGGTATAATGCCCACGTCAATAAACCTGAACTTGGAGCTGAGAATTTCAATGTTGAGTAGTCGTGTGTACTTAGTTTGAACGTAAAAATAAAACATAAAAACTAAATATTTTAAAATAATACTTAGTGTATTCTATAAAGCTACTGTTCAGAACCAATTAGAAAACATATTAAACTACAAAAGTAGTACAAGCACCTGAATATGGGGTTTTAAATTCTTCCAAGTAACAGCATGAGCAATCCCCTGGTTAATGTAGTTCAGTGTTTGCTGCAATACACGAGGAGCTACATATTGTTTCTCTTTGTACTGATACAAAACTTTCAACAGTACCTGTAACAGGAGAAATGATTAATATCATTATTACACATAATTTAATAATATTTAGTACAGAAGTCTGAAATCACATGGTCAAAACAGATTAATCCAGAGTAAGAATTTGGTAGAGCATTGGGACAGTCTAATAATACAGACATAAGACATATAACAGCGTACCTGATGAGTGCATCAAATGAAAATATTTTAAATTAAAACTGGAGTTACCTGGAGTTATGATCAAATTTTATTCTTACAACAACTTTCCTGTGTATTAACACAAGGCTTAGTGGGAACTGGCTGTGTAAGAATAAGACTACTCTTGCACATTATCTATGACTGCAACTAAAATTATCACCTGCAAAGCATTCTGGGACATTCTGAAACAGAAACAAAAGCCACCACACAAACATCACTCTTTCCTTCGTTCACTGTCTCCATGAATGGCATGACAGCTGTTACAGCTTGTGTAAGTTTTAAGTAGACGTTTGTTAATTTAACCACAAACAGCTTTGGATGAAAATAAACACCAAGCTCTGAAAGCAGATTCTCCACCAAATGATTCTGCATATTTTTTACTCTGAAAAATACTAAGGTATTTACTAACTGGGAGGGATAAGCTGAAGGCAAAACAGGACAAAGCATCAATTCTCAGAAAAATGAAAAATAAGAAATAGAAGGTTGAAATGACACCATACCTGCTGGATACTGACAGCATAACCTTTGAGGAATACTTCAGCAAATTCATTGTACTCTTTGGAAACATTACCCGGACTTCCATATCTGGTGAATGTAAACATATTTTAGAAGTGATTCTTTTAAATACCCTTTTGAGTTTTTCATGCAGGTCATTTGAAAGGAGTTCACCAACAAGTGACGGTATAATACCGATTTTTCTTGTTGATCACTCAGGGACTCTTGTGGCTCCAATGTGGACACTGAAGTTTGACATGATGGACTGTCCTGAAGTTGGAGGCCTTTCTGTAGTTGTGAGTGGGAAGGATGGGAAAGGGGCTTGTTTTGCTGTTCTTAACTTGTTTTGCGATTGCTGCTACTTGTGTTGTTCTGAATATTGTGTGTGTGCTTGGTCGATGCCACAATATGTGGTGACACTTGCGAGCTGCCCCCAGCACATCTTTGGGTGTGTTGGTAGTTAAAAGAAATAATGAATTTCACTGTATGTTTTGATGTACACATGATAAATAAATGTGAACCTGAATCTGACACAAGCATGAATAAATTGATTCAAGTGCTTGTTTTATTATTTTGAGTAAAAGTGATGTAATTGGGAGAAAGAAACAAATTTGTATAACTTCATATTCACAAAACAGTGCACTGAGAACTCTCACCGTTCAAACAATCTGGCTAAGATGTGCAATGCCCATTTTTTACATTTCCACCAAGGAAGCTCTGGTCGATCATCTTCATCAACTTGGAGTGTTTCCTTAAAATAAACAAATTATAAATGCCTATAAAAAACACACCCATACCAGCAAAATGTCTGAATAGTATGCAATGCTTGGTTTCATTAACTGACTACTAAATAAATCTTTAGAGCAAGTAAGTCAATTAAGAACAAGTTTATTTTATATATTACTGCTTATTTTTAGAAAATGAGAAAAGAAAAACCAAGGAATACTTACTTCTAAATAAAAAATGGCATTTCAAAGTTATTTAAGAAACATTATAGGAAAAGAGGGAAAAATTAAAATGCTGCATTTTACTTGTACTAGACTGGTCAACAGGGTCACTCAAAAATAAGCTCACTTCACTTGTATTAATAACTAATTGTTAGTACAAGTTTGTTACTTGGGAATGAAAAACATGTACAAAGTCCTGTGTATGTTACTCAAAAGGCTCCTTTGGTTTGTTAAGAGTAGGAATGCTTCCTTGTCTGATAAGTGTTTCTCTCGCAGTTGTTTAGCTTTAGACTTGCTGATATGGGGATTGTATTCATTTGTTAACCAATGGGGAATGTTATTTTGTCTTGTGAGGCTGGGAGCTTGGGGGGTTTTCGCGGTTTTTTCAGAGGAGTCAAGAAGACGCCGCCAAGGAAGGTGGACGTGCGCTGCACTGCTTGGTTGACCACCGGGGTGGTCCCAGGTGCAAGGACGTGGAGGTCGGAGGAAAGTGACGAGGTGTCGAATGGTTCAATGGTTGAGCTCCAACGATGTGCACTAAACTGACTGAACTTTGGTAAGTTGGCGCCTTTTACTTTTTCTTTTCTTTCATATATACTGTATTGCATAGTACTCTTTTATTTTTAGTAAAATCTTTAAAGTGTATTTCATAACAGTATCTGGTGTGAGTTCGATACTGTGTGTATGCGCGTGGCATAAACTTGATTCCCACAGCACCTGCGTGTACGGGAGGTGGGGTTGGTGAGTGGCTGGATCTCATTTTTCCCTAGAAATATACCAGCCTGTTGGGTGTGTTACAAACACCATAGTTAAAATCTCACTTAATGAGGTTTAACAACATTTTAATGAATATTATCACCTTCCCACAAACTTAGAACTTAACCTCATTATGATGGCTTCAAAACTTTAAAATCTAAATTCTGTTCCCCCCCCCCCCCAAAATAAGTTGTTTTAAAAATTTCACTTCACCCTTATTCAGTAACCATACACCTTAGTTAAGAGGGTATTAATATACAATTTGTACAGTATATTTCAGCAAACTAAGGAAGAGAAATAAAAATGAAAGAGTAACTTACAGGAGGAACATCCCTATCAACAACTGTTTTCAGAATTTCCATCCATTCTGTAAGGTTTTGTTGGTTTATTAGCTCCAATGGTAGAGTGTACTGTAATCAGAAAATAAAACTCATTAGAAGTTTCAAGTTCAGTCCGTACTCTTCACCTCATTCAAAATGAGTAATTGATGGGATAATTAAATATCCCATTACACTTTTGATCCATGGCACAAACACAACAGAACAAGTCAAAATGGGCCTGCTACATGGTGCATTTGTTGTTATTTAACTTTATGTTTATACACGTTATATACATGTATATAATGTATATCCAAACAAGTCAATGTTTCTCCAAACCAGGGTGTAAAGCACAGGATGATAAGTGCAAGGTAACATTTGTGCCATATAAATTTTAGGTACTGGCTATCTCCAATAAGGAGGTATCAAACCACCTGCTCCTGACATTAATCAAAAACTTGATTCACCACATAAATATTGTGCCAAGAAGAGCGGAGGCAGGATTCAAAGGGCCATTGCCCTGAAATGTTAATTCTTGTTCTCTACAAAGAATACCTGACCTATTGAGTATTTTCAGCATTTTGCTTCAGAAGCAGGGCATCATGTGGTAAATATCTCATCTACTGACGAGTCTTATTCTCAAGCACTTCCACTGAAATAGCCAATCTATTCCTTGGCTGCAACCTCTACCAAAAATGATGAATGCTGCAGATGCACTGTGTGGCACTTACAAGTTCCTTATGTGACTTCAAGATTAATCACTGCTTTTTCAGTTACCACGCCAAATTGCTGAAACTACAGTGGATTCTGGTTAATCAGGGCAGTTGCTTATTTGGGACAGACCTTAAAGAACAAAAACCAATCTAGAAAATAGCCAGGATTCCTTTCATTTATTTGGGACAGAAGACTGTTGTCAAACATTTTCTAACTAGCCTCAGTTGCGTGCATGTATGTGGCCATTAAACATTACACCATGCTTAGAACAAACAGCTTTTAATAGCATCAGTTGCATGTGTGTGTGTTCAAAGAGCAGTTATTTTTGTCACTGATAGTTAACGAGAAATAAGCAGCATGACAATTTGCTCACTGCAGCTTCAAGCATTCTAGGCTTAGAGATGCCAGAAATGGCTGGGAGTAAAATGATTCAATTTCACTACTTTAACAAGTTAGGAACTACGTAGAATTTGAAGGTATTAACAATCATCTTGAATGTTACAATGAAAATGAAGACTTGGAGGGTGCAATCATTGACAGCATTGTTTGAAGCCAGTCCATTATCTGCAATAGGTGCCTGTGCTAATTTTGTTCATTTACAGCAAGTCAGAAGAACATGGCAGCATACACTGAATGGATTACTCCAACTATTAGGAACGCATGCAGTTTTATAGTACTCTAGTAGTATTGGTAGCGCTCCAATTTGTTCTGTATTTTTAAATACATAATTTGTTTTGTCTTTTTTTAATACCATTAACTATTTCCATGAAATTTCAGCTAATTAGGCCAAAATGTACTGATCCTAATGTGCCCCAATTAACTGGAATCCACTGTATATACGATACAACATAATAAACATATTGCCAGAAAGACTACACCAATCCAAGGGAACAATTCACCACCACCCTCAGCCTAAGATGGGAAGTAGATACTGATTTTGCCAGTATTACCCAGATTCTATAAAGAACAGCAGGAGGCAGCATAGAAGAATAATGTCGACACACCAAAGCAAACTCCCTAGTTTAATGGCACCAAGCAACTACAATCACAATACAAATAAGTGATCTGATCATCACCTTGCTGCACTCTGTCCCATGATCCTTTACTCCCACACAGTTCAAAAATCCAACAGATTGTTGAGCACTTTCTTCTTCTTTTGCCCACTACGCCACTAGTGTTTAGAGCCAGCAATGAGCCTCCATCTCTGCTAGTGTTCATGGCTTCCTTCATCCAGTCAGCAGCTTCCTCTCAGTTTATTGCCATTCATGCAAGTCCCGAGTTGAGACTCAGGAACATCATTGCACGCAGATGTAGAAGTTGTTCATCCTGAGCTGAACTCCCAAACCTGGAGGATTGTTGGACCATTCTTAGTCTGGCCTCTAGCCTTTGACTTGAGTGACCCTAGCAAGAGCAAAGCACAAAGTCCCGACTCCAGCCACTGGTCATTAAGGCACACAGGCCTCCAAACCGCAAGGTTGTGGTCCTCTTGCAGTATTGTTAAGCATTCTTGTTATCAATCCATACATTGTTTGCTAGTTCAGCTGCAGTTACCAAAGTTAACTGAATTCTCTAATCATACATTGGTGATTTAACAATCAAGCCCAGGATTTGAATTATTACTCACCATTCTAGCAAGTAATCTAAAAACAGAATCAAGTATATAAACACATGTAATTTTACAGCCAGACTAAGATTGGTGACATAAGATCTATACCTGTGCTTATGCCCAGACAAGTCTCCCCTGACTACACATTTCATTCCATCAACATATTCCATTCCTTTCTCCATAATTATTACAACTTTCATGTTATTTTGGTCTTACAATTTTACGAAAATACATGCAATTTGGATTAAGTAAATATGCATACACGATACATATTTCAATTTCTTTTAAATTGACCTTTTTCAGTTTCAAACTCCATTTCATCTCCCAAAGTTTAGTAATTTCACATGTAAAGTGAAATTAAAGTGCTATTTGGACTGAAGAGACCTTCCGCTTTCTCACTGCTCGAAACAGACACTAAGAATAATCAACAAAAATGTAGGAAATCTTGCGTGTCATCCTAAAAGTGAGCTTCATCACATAACAGAACATCCAGAGCAGGTGTCCCTTACTGAGTCAAAGTAAATTTATTAGCAAAGTACATATATGTTGCCATATACTATCTTGAGATTCATTTTCTTGCAAGTTTTTGCAGAAAAATATAGACATGCTGTAGAATTTATGACAAACAACCAATGTGGAATATAATAAAATATATAAAAAACTAAATAATACTACGAATGAGCAGTGGTGTCCTTGAAAGTGAGCCCGTAGGTTGTGTAATCAGTTTGGAGTTGTGGTGAGTGAAGTTTCCATGCCAGTTCCAAAGTTTGATGGTTGTAGGGTAATAACCATTCCTGAATTTGTTGGTGTGGAGAACAGGCCTGGATGGTAAAGGTCCATAATGATGGTTGCTGCTCTCTTGTTGCAACACTCCATGTAAATGTGCCCAATGCTGGGGTGTATTTATCTGTGATGGACTGGGCTGTATCCTCTGCTTTCTAAAGCTTTTTCTGTTCCTGGACTTGGGCGTCTCCATAGCAGGCTGTGTTCAACCAATCAGAACACTCTCCACTGTGTATGTATAGAAGTGTGTCAAAGTTTTAGGTGACATGCCGCATTTATGCAAACCTCTAAGAAAGATGGAGCAAAGAGTCAGCAGATGATCCCCTGGACCACTAGACATTGTATTACACCATTATGTCATACAAAATTAGTATCTGTTCATTATTATACAAATGACATAACCTCAAATAACTTTTTTGTTGTAGGACACAATTTTTCAGCTGTCCTGCTAAAAAATATTGCAAGTCAATGTGTTGACAGAGATGTGACTACAGGACAAGGAACATTACCAGATATGCCCCATGGCTCAAGGACCTTTACTCCAAATGGAAGTTGCCTTTCATAAACAGATGGGAGGAACTTACACATAACAATGAACTAGGAATGGTCTGTGCGTACTCAAGACTGACAGTTTCCTTTAAGTAAACATTTTGTTAATTGGGTATGGAGAGAGTAACCATATTCAAAGTTGCTGGATTAGTTAACTGAGGAAATATATAGTGTTAATAAAGCCATTTCATTTTCTATTCTAATACCTGAACAAGTGCATAGAAAATTTTGAAGATTTGTTTTTGAATGAGGACAGAGTGGTCTGAAGGATCTGGGAGAAGTTGGACAAATCGATCTTTCATCATTGGCAAGAAGTGCTGCATAGCTGCCACCAATGGACTGCGCTCATCTGATTTCTTGTACCTGTTAACACACATAATATAATTCAGCATTAAAGGAAAAGCAACACCATAAAAATATCATTATTCACATATGTGCAATGTGCATTCTCTCATTTAGGGTCAATTTGCCATTTTGAACAGTTTCCCCACATAGACTGTGTCCTGGCTGAGCCTGAGGTTGCAGCAATCTTTACAGCTGCATCCTTTAAATGTCAATGGCATGAATAATAACCACCTACCAAAATGTCATTAGACTATAACACATTGGAGCAGACTAATGCTAGGCCATTTAGCCCATTCTGCTTGGAAATGTTACTTTGGGAAATGAGGGTTGGAGGAAGTTGAGTACATGGTTGGGAAATATGTTAAGTAGATCTTTTACACACAGATCTAAACTAAATACTATCAGCTGTAATAACCATAGCAAGACCATTCCAAACAAATATATATACTAGAGCTTACTCATAGTTCTTCACTAACTGATGAAGACAGAGAAGGATCCCAAGCCAATAGGCACTGTTGTCAGATTGAAGGTAGAAGCCAATTTTATCAACAACAGCTGGCCACCTGCCAGGATAGTCATGCTTGATTATTTGGTGAATGCACGTTGTAAGTTGTACCCTAAAACAAAAATAGACCAGCATTAATTCAAAATATTTGAGAAAACACAAGCTATTTTCAAGAATAAATTGCATCTAAATTCTATGGCTAAACAAAATATGGAATTCAAAATTAGCTTTTAATATTGATAAATCACATTTAAATTCTAAATCCCAATACATTCAAAATAACAAATGTCACAAAAATAGTTACGGCATTTGCCCACTACCCCAAGTACAAATTACACTCAGCTTGGATGCAGTTTTTAAAATCCTTTTTCGTCATTTTATTTTTTCATACTTTTCTCATATCTCTTACAAAAAGTTTATGCCAGTTTCTTGTGCCCATCTCAAGTAGCCATTCTGCTAAATACTTTCGAGGGGGGGTGGGGGGGAATAGGGCCTTGGCTGGCTGAAAGAGCAATGGACTATGGGTATTAAGCTACTTCTATCAACTTGTCATTCCAACCAACATGCAATGGAATGAAAATTTCTTGCAATGTAATATGCTTATGGATTTGGATACGGGCAGTAATAGAATAACAAGCCAGTGAAGATAAACAGAAATCAGGACTTCTGGCCATGACTTCTACAGTAATGCGGGTATGACAATATCAGGAAAAAATGTGGTCAAATCAGGCCCTGACCTCCTTGGAAAGGTAAAAAAGGACTCAAGGAGAGGTGGCTTTGAAGTAATATTTAAGATTGCCACTAGTAAATTCAACTCCATCAGCTTAAAAGTTGCCCACTGTTTCTCTTGTACTTTGATAGAAGACATTTTGGTCCAAGCTGAAAAGTATTTCAAACAGTAAGAGCCTAAATCTATCAAGCACTTAGACAGCATCATAGCAACAATTTACTCTTCCTATTTTTTTTTAGCCACACATATATGAGGGGTAATTGATAAGTTTGTGGCCTAAGGTAGGAGTCAATTTTAGAAAACCTAGCATTTTATTTTTCAACATAGTCTCCTCCTACATTTACACACTTAGTCCAGTGGTCGTGGAACATACAGGTCTTGGACCTCCAGAAAGTGTCGTCAGCAAGGGTGATTGATACGTTCGTGGCCTAAGGTAAAAGGAGATGAGTTATACAGCTCTCGTTACATTCACATGCAGTACAACTCTTTCTAACTTAGGCCACGAACTTATACAACTCCTTCTACCTTAGGCCACAAACTTATCAATCACCCCAATGAGTTATTAACTTCAAACTTTCTGCATAATCACTCAAAGAGTTGAACTGCATTTGCATGTAATGACAGCTGTATAACTCATCTCCTTCTACCTTAGGCCATGAACTCCTCAATCACCCCTGCTGGGGACACTTTCTGAAGGAACAAGATCCGTATGCACCACGCCTGACTAAGTGTGTAAATGTAGGAGGGGACTGTTGAAAAATAAATGTGCTAGGTTTTCTAAAATTGACTTCTACCTTAGGCCACAAACTTATGAATCACCCCACGTAGTATGGTTACTACAAATAAAGTTTTTTTTTAAATTACCAACCTTATCAACTCCGGTGACTGAATTATAGCTTCTATAATATTGTCACGGATGAACTGTTGATCTTCCTCTGGTATTGTAAATGATGGTACATCACTTGAACCAGCTTCACGCTCAGCCCAGAATTGTGTAATTGTATTTTTCAAGTAAATTACACCTGAGAGATTTAATAGATTTGAAATTATATCACATCACCAAACAATGGTTAATGATTTCTAGTTCTAGAAGTAGAAAAAATGATGTAGAAAAGACTACCTATGGTACTAAATATTTGCATTTGCATGTGAATTGATCAAAACCCCACAAACGAACAATGAATATAAAAATTATGTAAAAAAGATGACAGAAAGTAAAACTGAATTAAATAATACATTGGTTGGGCTTCACAACCAGTTTCTTCATGCAAACTCATGCAGAATTGAAACACCAGAAAATGTTTATGTCTCTGGAGTGGGCCTTGAACCCAAATTCAAGATGTAAAACTACAGTTGTAATCTGGTAATTTCAGAAGCTAATCAACATACAGACCCAAAAATCATAATGATTTAAACTATTTGAGTGAATCAGAAATTTCCACATCTTTTATATGTTGCATTTAGTTCTCAGTAACAAATTAAATATCGCTCATTGTTAATCTGCTTATCCAGACCTTTTATCGCAATGGCATATTTTTTTTAAGAACTGGGAAGGCCATATCATCAATCCAAAATACAAATGTGCATTTAACGCAAAGACTGAAGACTAAATCTTCTCACTGTCCTCTATACTTCTGGTGTATTAGAAGTTACACCAAGAAATCTGCTCACCAATTTAACCCAGAATAGTTTCAAAGCTTTATTTCAAAAGAAACAGCTCTATGATGATAGGCAGTTTCAAATAATTTAAATTTCTTAAACTAATTTTAATAAAGTAATAATTAAATATACAAATTTCAATTGGATGTATTTAAAAAGTAGCAAAACTGATGAATTAACAGTTTTTGGTTATTTTGAATGTTTATGACTATCCAGACATTTGAAGTCTTTTAACAACTGGCAAGTCTTAGGACACAATTTAACCAGCTGTCAAAGCTTTGCTCAATAGGAACTACCATTTTCAGTAGGAAGGTCCTGTTGTGTGCATCATGGGTCTAAAAGAATTTGCAATGCAATTTACTGTATTTAAATACCATTTCAGAAAGGAGCCCTCTATTGGAAATCTGAAACCAGTGCAAACAGGTTCAGCAACTGTATTCTAACTTTAGGAGGCTGATAGAAGAATCATTAATGAGCATCGTAGGGTATGAACGAGGAAATACCAGTCAGAACAATTAATTCAATGTCAAATCACATACAGAAAAAGGAAAGACGGTGGTAAAAAAAACAGATGAGAAAGCCAGGATTTTATTCTAATGCTGCAACAGTCATAAAATACTGAAGGAAGGTGACAGCATTTTTGTTATTTTCAAAAGAGTGAATATCACATTAAAAGGTGACTTAACCTGAATTGATATGTCCCAGCTTTCTTGAAAGCTCATCTAGAAATCACACAAGTTCAGCCGTGTACTGTGCTCTATGTGTTTCTACCCTAATTCTCTTCACAAAGACACACTGCAAAGGAAACTCTGGGTAGAAAGGCAGCAGCTTGTGTAGTTTCTGTCAGCTGCTGCTCAATTTTTAAATCACAATTTTCATCTCCCCCTGGCTTAAATAAAATTTAGCTACTTGTACTAAAGGTCGGTACTCTGAAAAGCAAACATTAAAACCCACATTGTATTTATAAGGCAAAACAATATGATTTAAACAGGAAAATACCCCTTGTCTTTGCTAACATCAATAAAATCAGACTTTGGTAGGATACTTGGTAGTGTGGAGGAGCAGATGGATCTGGGGGTACACGTCCACAGATCCCTGAAAGTTGCCTCACAGGTAGATAGGGCAGTTAAGAAAGCTTATGGGGTGTTAGCTTTCATAAGTCGAGGGAGAGAATTTAAGAGTCATGAGGTAATGATGCAGCTCTATAAAACTCTGGTTAGGCCACACTTGGGAGTACTATGTCCAGTTCTGGATGCCTCAGTATAGGAAGGACATAGAAGCATTGGAAAGGGTACAGAGGAGTTTTACCAGGATGCTGCCTGGTTTAAGACAGTATGCATTATGATCAGAGATTAAGGGAGCTAGGGCTTTACTCTTTGGAGAGGAGGATGAGGAGACATGATAGAGGTACACAAGATATCAAGAGGAATAGACAGCGTGGACAGCCAGCGCCTCTGCCTCAGGGCACCACTGCTCAGTACAAGAGGACATGGCTTTAAGGCAAGGGGTGGGAAGTTCAAGGGGGATATTAGAGGAAGCTTTTTTACTCAAGAGAGTAGTTGGTGCATGGAATGCACTGCCCCAGTCAGTGGCGGAGGCAGATATACTAGTGAAATTAAGAGATTACTAGACAGGTATATGGAGGAATTTAAGGTGGTGGGTTATATGGGAGGCAGGGTTTAAGGGTCGGCACAACATTGTGGGCCGAAGGGCCTGTACTGTGCTGTACTATGCTATGTTCTATAAAAATGAAAAGGCACTGTACCAATGTTGTCGAGTACAGAAGTGTTTTTTAAATAGCCCACAACGTCGATACTGATCTTTATGCAGAGCTGTACTAATCTCAAAATTGAGATTGCTTATGTAAAAGCTAATTTTGAAATACATGCTCCAAGTACTATGAAACAGCCAGATGCCTCTGCAAGCAAAAAAAAACTTTAAATCGAAGAGCAAAGAATTTTAATAATTTTCAGTAGTTAACTCATCATTTCTTCTTTAGGGTGTGAAGACTGCTGGCAAGGCCAGCAGATACTGTCCTTGAAGGTGATGGTAAGCCACCATTTTGAAGCACTAGCCTTCCTACTGCAAATACACCAATGAATGCTGTTGGGAAGGGAGTTCCAAAAGTTGGATCCATTAAAAAAAACCAACACTCTTCAAGTCAAAATGTGTGACTGGAAAGGAAACGCTCAGGTGGTGGTGTTCTTATATACTGCCAACTTTGTCCTTCTTAGTGTTTTCAAAGTCCCTGGTTAAGTCCAAGAAAATGAATCTCAGGGTTATATATGGCGACATATATGTACTTTGATAATAAGTTTACTTTGAACTTTGAAGTACTGTTGCAGAAGCACAAATAAGTCTGTAAATGGTACATACTGTCATTCAACTCTGAATGACGACAATCATGATTACTTGGCCTTCAAGACCTTAAAACTGATTATGCTGAATGAATCAGAGGTAAATCACATAAGACATAGGGGCAGAATTTAGCCATTTGGTCATTCAAATCTGCTCCGTCATTCAATCATGACATAATTTTTTAGTCCTCTTCAGCCCCACTGCTCGGCTTTCTCTCTCTAACCTTTGATACTGTGTCCAATCGAGAACCTATCAAGCCTTAAATACACCCAATGACCAGGCCTCCACAGCTGCCTGTGTTAACAAATTCACCACCTTCTAGCTGAAGAAATTTCTCCGCAGCTGTTTACAATGGATGCCCCGCTATCCTGAGGTTGTGCCCGCTTGTCCTAGACTCCACCCAGGGATCCATTCTTTCCATATCTACTGTGTCTAGGCACTTCAACGTTTGAAAGGTTTCAATAAGATCCCCCCACACCCATCCTTCTAAATTCCAGCAAGTACAAACCTTGAGCCAACAAATATTCCTCGCAGGATAATCCTTTCATTCCCGGAATCATCCTTGTGAACCTCCTCTGAACTCTCTCCAAAGCCAGCACATCTTTTCTTAAATGAGCCCAAAACTGTTCATAATACTCAAGGTGAGGTCTCACCAGTGCCTTATAAAGCCTCAGCATCATAGTACTGCTCTTGTATTCTAGACCTCTTGTAATGAATGCTAACATTGCAGTTGCCTTCCTCACCACTGACTCAACCTGCAAGTGAACCACATATGCTATGAATTGTTTTTGATTTGTAGCAGCAATACAGCATAAGACTTAAAAATTAACATAGGTTCAAGTGTTAAAATCAAGAATTTCAGTTGTAAAAGAACAAGAGAATGAAAACAAAAGCAAAGACAAACTATGACATCAACTTTTATACTTGACAAATTCTGATAAGGATATTGACCCAAAATGTTTAACACTTTATTCATAAAGATCTTGTCTGACCCAATCTTTCCAAATATGCTGCCTGACTTGCTGAGTTCCAGCATTTTGTTTCTTTTAGTTTTGTTTTTGAAGATTTCCTACACCTACAATATTTCTTCTCACCTCCCCCATATGTTGCTACTCAAGTTCACTTCTATTAACATATTATTTATTAACACATAATATAACTAAACGAGGATCTGGTTTTCTCAGGTATCACAGGACTGCATCCTCATTCAACGTTCACAATGTAACCCTGGCAGGGTTAAATCCTTTGCAACTGAGAACACTGAGAAAGCTCACCGACTACCATCTATTTGTACACAGGTTAGTGAATGTTTCACAGCTTGACTTACACATATGCAAACAACCAGTGTTTATTTGCACATTAGCATGCTATGGTACTGACAGAAAAGAAGTGGCCAAACCAATAATGGAGGAGTTGGAAAGAGCTTTTATTATAGGCGCAGATAACAAGAGCAACAAACACAAGCAGGCGCATGAACATTGGATACAAGATTACAAACGCAGGAAAACCCACAGACATTCTCAATTTGAAAAAAGCTTCTAAAGTAAGAAAAGCATGGGAACATTGATACTTCGTCAAATTGGTTTGTTTTTAAAGTGTGAGTCAAACACAAGTTGCTCTATGAATGAAGTTGCTTTCTGCAGTAAAATTTAACCTATATCAAGATACATCTCATCAGTACTTATTGGTGCTACTTCCTGCACATATGCTGAGCTCGTTCCCTGCATTGGCACTACTTCCTGCAAGCATGCTGAGCTTGTTGACTCCATTAACTTTGTCTCCAACTTTTACCTGCCCTCAAATTTACCTGGTCCATTTCCAAATCCTCCCTCCCATTTCTTGATCTTTTTGTCTCTATCTCTGGACATGGCTTATCTACTGATATCTACTATAAGCCTACAGACTCTCACAGCTACCTGGATTATTCCTCTTCCCACCCTGTCCCTTGCAAAAATGCCACTCCCTTCTTGCAATTCCTCCATCTCCGTCACACCTGCTCTCAGGATGAGGCTTTTCATTCCAGGACAAAGGCGATGTCTTCGTTTTTTAAAGAAAGGGGCTTCCTTTCCTCCACCATCAACTCTGCTCTCAAACCCATCTCTCCCATTCATGCACATCTGCTCTCACCCCATCCTCCCGCCACCCCACTAGGGCGAGTGTTCCCCTTGTCCTCACCTACTACCCCACTAGCCTCAGGGTCCAACATATAATTCTCTGTAACTTCCACCACCTCCAACGGATCCCACCACCAAACGCATCCCCCCCCCCCACTTCTGCTTTCAGCTACGCGACTCCCTTGTCCATTCAACACCCCCCCCCCATCCTTTCCCACCCGGCACTTATCCTTGTAAGCAGAACAAGTGCTACACCTGCCCCTACACTTCTTCCCTCACCACCATTCAGGGCCCCAGACAGTCCTTCCAGGTGAGGCGACACTCCACCTGAGTGTCAGCTGGTCTGATATACTGCGTCCGGCGCTCCCGGTGCGGCCTTCTATATATTGGTGAAATCCGACACAGACTGGGAGACTGTTTCACTGAGCACCTACGCTCTGTCTGCCAGAGAAAGCAGGATCTCCCAGTGGCCACACATTTTAATTCCACATTCCATTCCGATATGTCTATCCATGGCCTCCTCTACTGTCAAGATGAATCCAAACTCAGGTTGGAGGAACAACACCTTATATTCCATCTGGGTAGCCTCCAACCTGATGGCATGAACATTGATTTCTCTAACTTCCGTTAATGCCCCTCCTCCCCTTCTTACCCCATCCCCTATTATCTATCCTCTCTTCCCCCCCCCTTTCTTTTCTCTCTTTCTCTCTCTGCCCCTCTCACAATCACTCCTTGCCTGCTCTCCATCTCCCTCTGGTGCTCCCCTCCCCCTTTCTTTCTCCCTAGGGCTCCAGCTCTGTATCCCTTTTGCCAATCACCTTTCCAGCTCTTAGCTTCATCCCTCCCCCTCTTGTCTTCTCCTATCATTTCTGATCTCCCCCTCCCACTTTCAAATCTCTTCCTATCTCTTCTTTCAGTTAGTCCTGACGAAAGGTCTCGGCCCGAAACATTGACTATACTTCTTCCTATAGATGCTGCCTGGCCCGCTGCGATCCACCAGCGTTTTGTATGTGTTGCCCGAATTTCCCGCATCTGCAGATTTCCTCGTATTTGAGTATTCAGTCTGTCTTTCACATATGCAGTATATTAATACCATTTTATCTTGTGCACAAGAGGTATAACAAACCCACGTGCATGTGCCATTCCATCAGCTGAAACTGAATTTTTTTTTCTCTTTAAAAACTCAGAAAACATTTTGGGAACTTTCTCCATTTTAGCTCATCTCCAAGAATGCTCTGGTCAATTTTATCAAAGGTCTTTTGCAGTGTGCCACAGTTTAGATAATCACAATTTCATTCTTGTCTCTTGTACTTTTAGACCTAATTTTGAAACAGAGGATATTGGAGTTACAAAGCACACTTGCATTATGTATAGGCACATCTGTTTGTAGTTTCAAGACTATTATTCTGAATGGAAAGTTCAGTTTGGGTAATGATCATAAGAATCACCTTGTGATCCCTTTGAAAAGTGGATAGTTAACAAGCATCATACCAGGGAGGTTTGATAGTTTAACTACTGTCCTAAAAATGAAAATGCCCACCGACAAAATTTACACGTAAAAATTGGCCATTCAAACAAAGTTCTTTGGATGCCACAATAGTTGACAATTAAGAGAAAGTAAAATGTTTATAACCCTTTTATTTTAAAGCAGATAAACATTCAGATATGGAAGTGAAGCTCCAAAGTAAAACTGCAAATGCTGAAAGTAGAAAAAGTGACACCAGCAAAATTCTCCTTCCACAGTAAGTTTATCAATTCTTGCACGAGATCAAAAAAGCACTAGATATATTGGATGCAATAAGCTTTTTTTACTTCTATAATGAAACACCTTCATAACAAATGCTAACATACCATTTTCTTTCCCAATTACTTATTGCATCTACAAATTGGCCAACAGTAACTTATTTAAAATACTTAGATGTGCTTATACACACCAACATGTCAATATTTAACAAGAACTGTTTTTGTGCCAAAATTATAAACTTATTTTCCACCTGTCACACTGTAAACCACTTATTAATATAGATTATGAATTGCTGTTGTTCTTTTCACGCTTTGTGGCTCACCGGGCAGCATTTTTACTGTTTTCGTAGCATTTGACTTTTTTTTTAGTGATACAGAGTTGCTAGCTCAATGCTCAGCCCAGTACAGATGGAAACGGTATAAGGGACCAGCCGGATTCGAATTCGGGACCGTTCTCCTCAAAGTCCAGTACTGATACCACTATACCAGCCAGCTATAGTTTATGACTAGCTGGGGCTTAAACACCGATTTTTGTTGTCCCACCTGATCACAACCTGCCAACTTAAGAACAAATGGTTTATTTCCCATCTTCAGTATCAGCCCAATAACCAATTCTCAATCTATGTTAGTGCCTTTAAATTGGGGAACAGGACAGCCACAGGCATGACCACTTGGACTCTTACAAAACTGTTTCCTGAACCCACCCATTCCACATGCTAGCAATTGCACCTCGGGTCACAGCTGATCTCATGCAACTTCTTAGTACACATCTGCTAAGATCACAACCTCCATTTCAGGAACACATCCTGTTCCTACAGTACTATCTACAGCATCTACAGTACTGTGCACAGTACAGTACACAGTATCTACAGTACTGTGCAGAAGTCACAATATGTGAAAAAAATCCATAAAGCAAAAATAACAATGTGAAGTTTCTAATACTAGAGAGAGCAGTAAACAGTTAAAAAAAACTGTATCAAATTAATATTTAGAGTGAAACCCCCTCCTTTGCCTTTAAAACTGCATCAATTCTCTTAGGTACACTACCATGCCATGCAGTTGTATAAGAAAATTGTCTGGTAGGTTGTTCCAAGCATTTTGGAGAACCCACTAAAGTTCTTCTGCAAACTTTAGCTGTCTCACTTGCTTCTGTCTCTCCAGGTAATCTCAGACAGCCTCAATGATGCCGAGATCAGGGCTCTGTGGAGGCCACACCAACTGATGCAGAACACCTTGTTCTTCTTTCACCAAAGGTAGTTCTTCATGACCTTGGCCATGTGTTAGGGGTCTTTGTCCAGCTGAACAATGAAATTGGGACCAATGAAATGCCTCCCTGATGGTATTATGTAACAGTGAAGGACCTGCTTGTACTTCTCAGGGTTGAGAATTCCATTAATTCTAGCCAGATCACCAAGTCCATTTGCAGAAATGCAACCCCAAACTTGTAGGGAACGTCTGCCATGCTTCACTGTTGGCTACAGACACTCATTCATGCAGTGCTCTCCAGCTCTTCCACAAATGGTCTACTGTTGAGCCAAAAATTTCAAATTTTGACTCATCAGACCAAAGCACTTGCTGTCATTGTTCAACATCCCAGTCCTACTGTGCTTGTGTATAGGCGAGTCTCTTGGCTTTGTTTTAATTTTGGAGGAATGGCATTTTGGCAGCAGCTCTTTCACAAAGACTACTTCTGACATGAGCTCTCAGGACTGGGGGGGGGGGGGGGGTACTTGGTTTTTAATAGTTTGTGAGTACAGAGCTGACAGCAGTGCAGGATGACTTCTGATTTTGATGTGTCTCTCTGCTGCACTCAAGTTTCTGTAGCCAACCACTGCATTTCTGATCCCCAAAGTTGCCCGTTTCTTTGTGCTTCTTCAGAAGAGCTTAGACAGCACATCTTGAAATTCCTGTCTGCCGCAAAATTTCTGCTTCAGATACAACTTGCTGATGCAGGGTGAGCACCTTGTGTCTTGTTGCTAAGCTCACACTTACCACTGTGTAAGAAAAGACACACACCAGTCTTCATCAAGGGATCGGCAATGGAAAGAGTGAGCAATTTCAAGGTCCTGGGTGTCAACATCTGAGAATCTATCCTGGGCCCAGCATATCAATGCAGTTACAAAGTCATCAACAGCAGCTATATTTCATTAGGAGTTGGAGGAGATTTGGTATGTCACTTGCAAATTTCTACAGATGTACCATGGAGAACATTCTAACCAGCTGCATTACCCTCTGGAATTTGGGTGGGGCACTGCACAGGATCAAAATAAGCTGCAAAAAGTTGTGAACTCAGTTCCATTACAAGCTACTAGCCTCCCAATCATTCAGAGCATTTTCAAGGAGCGATGCCTCAAAAAAGGGCCCACATCACCCAAGACATGCTCTCTTCTCATTGCTACCATCAGAGAGGAGGTACAAGAGCACACACGCAACAATTCATGAATAGCTTCTTCCCCTCTGCCTTCATATTTCTGAATGGGTCTTGAAACCATGAACACTACCTCACTATTCCTCCCCTGCCCATTTTAGACTATTGAACTTTTTAATATATATTTATTGTAATTTACAGTTTTAATTATTAAATATTGCAATGTACTGCTTCCACATAACAAATTTCCAACATATGCTGGTGATATTAAACCTGATTTTTATCTTCACTATTAAGTTCAGTTGTCCTTCGCACAGATTAATTCCTTCTAGTCCAATTTCTGATCCCATTAGCCAGTTTAATTCATTCAACTCATTATGCCATTTATCATTGGCATCCTGTCTGTTATCTTTGTTTAATCATGCACTGGGCTATATACAGTACTTACAAAGTAGTCATGTTTTTCATTTGGAAAATGGTCACTACTTCCTGATGTGGAGTAGCATTTAGGATACAACCAACAACTCTGAGGTTATCCAGTAGCTATACAGAATGGTCCCTTCTCCGCCTGCAGCAACCCCACCCCCCAAATGAACTATCCAATTTATGAAAGCTTCTGCAGCTGCCATAGAGACTTCATTGGCCACCTCAGAGCCCACAAACCCCTCACACTCTGAGACTGTCAAAGACTACAATATGAAAATCTAATGACTGATGATGTATTTCCCCATTTTTGAAAATTCCATTTAAAATGTCATCTGTTAGGAGATTTCTAAACTGCTCCATTAAACCTAGTTCTTAGTGAGAATCAGTGGTCATTTTACAATGGGGAAAAACCAATAAAGTTAGGTTACATGAGCCTGTTCTGATTTGCTGCCTGTGTGCAGTTTCTGTATACACAATATTACATTAATTGCAAAAACGCAGGGGACACAGCACAGTCTAAGGAGCAGGTGCATTGCTGGCATCACAGTTCAAGCACCAGCTCTAATATGGGAGTTTAATGATGCCTCTGCACCACTATATGAAACTGGAATGACTGTCAAAATGCAGTTCCTAAACAAGGTTTACAGTAACTTTAGTTCTTCACCGATGATTCTAAAATCTCCCCCCCAAAAAAAGTAAATTACCCAAATGACACATTTCACTGTATGTTTTAACATACAGGTGATAAATAAAGTTGAATCTTGAATAAAATCAGTAATCCACAAAATACTTCTCACAAATTCTGTCCAAGCTGTACTCTTTTGTCACCAACAGGCAAATGCACTGAAAGACAAAGATCTGGTCATTTTCAACACCCAAACACAGATACATTAAAAACATTTTACTTGGCAGTTTTCAACATGGTTCAGTTCAATAGCAAATAGGAAGAATTTAGTACTGAACACTATAGTTAGTTAGAGATACAACACGGAGTAGGCCCTTCCAGCACAATGAGCCACACAATAACCGGTATGTCTGGATTGTGGGAGGAAACTGGAGCAGCTGGAGAAATCCCACATGTTCAAGGCGAAATTGGTCACTATGTATACAAAGTATTTGGGCTTGGTAATCAGGTGTACAAATTAAAGCGTGCAACTATTTTTTTTGCCGTCGATGTAGATAATACAGGTAACAAAAGTAGATATGTCTTAATGAGCTTGAAAAATACATTTCCACACTGACAAAAGTAAACTTTAATAAGAAGAATAGCAGCAAGCAACACAATGGCATTTATTTCTACTGTGATGGAATTGGATGAAGCATGGCAGTAAGTGATCAGTTTCAAAGATCAACATGGTCATTTGCACAGCTGCTGAATTCAAATCCTAGTTTAAGCAGTCAACTCAAGACTGGAAACTAAACTTGGCTGATTATCAACACTACAATAGACCATGCCTGTAATTAAAAATGGGCATCAAATTAAGTATTCTCCCCAACTCATTTTAACCTTTAAAGTTCCATAACATTAGGAGAGATTTTCATATTTTTACTTCTGCTTCAGTTTTTTCTTAAGGGGGTATTAAAATGGATTACTGTTGACTGTTCAAAAACTTCAATCAATAAGGAGTACTATCTTTTGGCCTCTCCAAGCCTAACAAAATTTAAAATTAAACAAAAATTTAATTAATTGCTCGTACCTCAACAGATTTCCTTATATTAAAAATTTCAGTGCCACCAATTTTTAAAGCATCACATTTAATTTTTTTAATCCAGTCTCAGATTTGAGAGAACAACAATCTTACAGAAATTAAAATGAAATCAAAGCACAAGAGGAAGGTTTATTTTGTGAACTTAATGAGTCAACAGTGGATCAGGAACGAGGGTGAATAAAGCAGACGTGCCTCTGAGTGATTTTGCAGAACTGCCCATGTAGCAACTTTACGACAAACAACTGTCAGTCATCCGAAAATGATTTAAACAGCAAACAACAATGGAGAGTATTATAAACCATTTGATAAAACTCTTGATATGCATGGTGATCTGGCTTTGGGAGTCCCAGTGACAAGAACAAAAATGGGAATACAATAATGGCTAACACAAAAATTTTAAACAATACAATTCCCTCTTTCTGGTAATATTGTTTTTGTGAAGTTTAACAAATTCATAAAGTCATTTGCTGAAGTGGCAAGTTTTGAAATATGCTTATCATGATTTCAGAATACCTATGGAGGTCACTTGCAACATTAGCTACCACAATAAAAAGTAGATTTAAATCTTCTTTCTTTGAGGCAGCAATGGATTACATTACTCACGCTGGTGCTCTATTGAAATATGTACAGGAGTTAAGTGAGCCTATTCTCCAATTAGCTCCAAAATAGGTTTAGTACGAAAAGTGATCCCATCAGACATGATGTCTGACTGGTTTTCTTTTACCAAGCTATTGAGTGCCCAGTTGGATAAGACAGACGATTATAAAATTTCTACTAGGCAACACGGCCTCCAGAATAAATTCATTAAGCTAAACAATTCCAGCAAAATTTTTGTCTTTTATGTAATCAGTCATAACATTACACGTTTGCCCCAGTTTTGCCCATGCTTTTATCCTCCCCTCCCCCCCCACCCACTGGAACACACCACTAACACAAGGAACATAGTTTTTGAAGGACTTGTACAGCAATGTGAAAGCCAAACACATTACTAATTGCCAGCAATTTGATAGTTGAGAAAAATTCTTCCAAATCTTTAGTTTATCTTTAAGATAAATTAATTCCAAACTTTTCCCAACTTAATAATTCTTATTTTGGAAAGTATTCACCTCTTCTAAGAATATATTTACAAAAAAATCCCTTAAAATTAACAATTGAGTAGCAAAGATTTGAGAATCAAATTATACATATGAAATAAAAATGAGAATACAAACAGGGAAAAGTGGAGACAAATAGATACTTAAAGTTTCTAAACAATCTATTTGTAAAATGTGGTCGTTTAAAAAGTAAAATCTACACTTGGCACACGTACTTGTTTATCCCAACCTACACTTACATTTGGTCCAGTAGGGCTGTGTTAACTACCAGGGTGCAATTTAGACACATTCCCCTTTTATTTCTCTGGAAAACTGCAACTTACCTTTTTTGATTCTTTTAGCCATTAATTTACAGTAACCAATTAACCTACCAATATATATTTGGGATATGGGAGAAAACCAGAACATCTGGTCAGAGTGAGAACATGCAACCAGCTTTTTAACAGTATCCAAAACTGAACCCAAGTCCCTGCAGCTATGTGGTTGTAGCATTTACTGTTGCATCTCTAACTTTTAATTGGACTATTGGGCAAAGCAGTTGCCCTACCCAAGAACGGAAAGAACTGAAGAGAGTTGTGCACACAACTAAGCACATCATGAAAACTAGCCATGGATTTGCCTCAGTAAAACAGCCAACATAATCAAAGACCCAATCCAGCCTAGGCATTCTCTCTTCTGCCCCCCCCCCCAAATCAAAAGGATACAAAGGCCTGAAAGTGCATACCACCAGCTTCAATCCCACACTGATCTAAGACAATTGAGCAGTCCCAACAATAAGATGGACTCTTAGCCTCACAACCTACTTCACTACAGCCTTGCATCTTACTGTTTAACTGCACTTCCTCTAAAATTTTAACACTTTATTCAGTTATTGTCTTCCCTTGTACTACCTCAATGCACTGATGTGGTATTTGTATAGATGGCACGCTAAACAAAGTTTTCACTGTACCCAAGTAAATACAACAATTGAACTATTTAATTTAAACATTTCACTCTTACATGTGGAAAATTTCAAATATACAAACTATTTTATGATTCCTAATTATTTTGCTTTTGACCATCACCTGATGCAACATGAAGAACAAATAGAAAATACATAATGAGTAAAATGGAATATCCAATTTAGACTTTGACTCCTGAACTAGTCTTGACCACATACCTGCTTGTCTCACAGGCAAATCCAGTTGATCAGACATTGTGATTTGAAGCAACGTCGATACAAATGTAATGGCTTTGTTTGCCTATAATAACAAAAAAAACAATGTATTAATAATATACCAACTTAGAGAAGTGCAGACCAAAGGTTTAAAAAACAGTACAGGACTCAATGGTGAGAAACACTAGATATAAACCAAGTTCCAACCATTCCTCCAGGAAACCTGATCGTGCTGCAAACCTTCTGTTTTAACCCATCCTGCCAATATGTTGCAATCTTAAAGAACATTAACCTTAATTTTATTAAATAAGCAGCCTCTACAATACCAATGTAATACTTTTCTCTACTTCCTAATCTGTAATCATTTTGCCTCAAGATAGGCAACTTTGTCAGCTTTTTATTATACTAGTTTCTTCTCCAGATCAAGATCAATAATCCTTAACTCACTTCAGAATCAACTGTCACTGACACAAGAGCAAAAGACATAGGAGCATAATTAGGTCATTTGGCCCATCAAGTCTATTTCACCATTCAATCATAGCTGATCCTCCCACTGCCCCTCAACCCCATTCCCTTGCTTTCTTCCTGTAACTTTTGATACTGCGTCCAATCAAGAATCCATTAAGCTCTGCCTTAAATACACCCAACGACCTGACCTCCACAGCACTGTTTTGAATGGACGCCCTCTATCCTGAGGCTGAGCACTCTTGTCCTGAACTCACCCACTGTAGGAAACATCCTCTCCACATCTACAATGTCTAGGCCTTTCAACATTCAAAAGGTTTCAATGAGATCCCTCCTCATCCTTCTAAATTTCAGCGAGTACAAACCCAGAGCTACCAAATGTTCCTCGTATGATAACCCTTTCATTCCCAGAATCATCTTTGTGAAGCTCCTCTAAGCCCTCTCCAATGCCAGCACATGTTTTCTTAGACGAGGAGCCCAGACAGTTCACAATACTCAAGCTGAGCCCTCATCAGTGCCTTATTAAGCATCAGCATCACATCCCTGCTCTCGTATTCTAGACCTCTTGAAGTAAATGTTAACACTGACTCAAACTGCAAGTTAACCACATATGCCATGAATTGTTTTTGATTTGTAACAGCAGTACAGCACAATACATAAAAAAATACAAATTACAAAATACAGTGCAAAAGACTGTCACCCCAACATTAACTAAAACAAATCTTAAAGTGGACTATGAAAGTACTGAAAAAATGTAACAATTCACCTGCCACTCAAGTTTTGATTCTTCTTACTGGATTGATCTGCTCTTGCATAAAAATATTAAAAACCAAATTATTCTGCCTTATGAAATTACTGATTAAGGTTACAACTACTAGATGTGTTAAACAGTAGCAATTAATTAAGAGGTTGACAGTGGAGGATTAAGAAATTATCTGAATTATTATTCAAATTATTAATTTTCAAACCCATCAGATGGGCACAATTTCTAACAGGAATGGAAGGAATAAGGTTTACATTGCAATCATAATCTTGTTTGAGGGATGCTAACTTAGTACAAACTCACTCTAAGCAGTCAGTTTGAAAGGAAAAACAGAATATAGAAACAGATCATTACTTAGCATTTCAAATGCACATGGAACATAAGTGTAAACAGGAACAGACACTTTGGCCCCCAATATTGCGTTGAACTAATTACATTAGGAACCAAACTAATCCCTTCTGCCTACATAATGCCCATATCCTTCCATTTACTGCATGTGTAGATTCTTTTTCCCCCCAAAAAATAGTAAACAGACATACATTAAAACAATGATTAAGGCATTGTAAAGACAAGTAACCAAAATTAGCCACCTGTGGTTCACAAAATAAACAATAGATAAAGCAGAAAACCCAAAAGGCAATTCCAAACATCCATCCAATGCAGTTAGACAATTTAAAGATGAGCACACAACTAAAATCTAATGCAACCAAAAGCTAAGTTGCACTAATCTCATTTAAACATTTATTGTAAAAACGTACTTCTCATAATCAGCTTGATCCAACACACCTAATTCTGTTAAATAAAAAGAGGGAAACCTGGGAAAATGTTACTGAAATAGCCAGCTCCTTTGATCTAACAAGGCTGCAGCAATCACTTACCCAAAATATTTAATGTTAATTTTAGTGTTAATATAATGATTAAAAATCAGAATATAACCTTCTTTTAAGTATGATATGAACTGGTGGTTTGAAATCAGTAGGTTACTTAGCACCTTCTTTAACAGAATGCATGTAGAATAAATGGAATTCTCCAAAACACAAGCAATTTGTTGAGGCAAAACACTGATCAAAGATTAACATGAATTTGAGAACTAGGAATTAGTAACAAAATGCAAGTACTAGAACCGAATGTGCAATAATTTCTTATCAGGTCATCAAATATTAATTACTTCTCCACAGGTGTGCTGCCAACCCAAGTCAGTCCAATATATCCTGTTTTTATCCCTCACTTGTATGTTTATATACAGATCAAGGTTATGCTTCCCATCCTTAATGGCCAATTCAAATTCGACCACCAGGGATATCATTATGGTCAAAGATCACCAGCATTCATTCGTGCAGTAGTTAATTTGATGAGCTTTCTTTTTTAAAAAAAATGGTGTCAACCTGTTCCAAATTTTAAAAATTGCAGTTGGAAGAAAAATTAGTATTGTCCTCAAGGACAACTTAGACCCCATAACATTGCAACAAATTTTAATAAACATTGTTTATTGGAAGCCAGTGGAATAACAAAAGATAACGAATCAGAGGCTCTGAAATACCTTATTGACATCAAGATGCACTTAGCAAAAAAAAACTTAGCCTGCTCTAACGGACTATCAAAACTGACAAGAGAAGGTGCAGCGACAATTTTACTAATTCAGATCTGCTTAGAACCGGACACTTCCTTCTTTTACCCCAACTACTAACACCATCAACCAACATTACCGTTGAACAATGAAAGCTTTATGGGCAGGAGGAGTTGAGGTGTATTCTTTACTCATTAATGCGTTGATAGAACTAGAAAAAAGTTACACGAGCGATAAACAAGAGATGCAAGAAACGTACACGTGGTTAAAACATTTTAAAATCCATGAGTTTGCCTCATATAGACGAGCGAGAAAGTGATTATGTATGTGTGCCAGAGCTCAGGGACAAATGCTGTGCTTGCTCTAAAACTCATGATTCACTGGATACGTTAATAAGAAATGCGAAACTGTTGGCCTGGAGTGAGAACAAACCCCAAAGGACAAATTTTACTTTCATTCCATTTATTACAACGACCATATATCTGCAGATTAAAGGCCAGTAAATTGACTACTAGAACATTTAAAGCGACACTGGTGGGATAGGTCTGCCGCAACTGCCGGGCCCAGGCCGAACACGGCGCTGGCGCTGTCGCCGAGGCCTGGTCGGCTGCTCCCAAGCCTTGATTTCATCCTTAGCGCATACCGTCACCTGCCAGGAACCGGGGCCCGGGCAGCAATTCTTTCGTTACCTCGTTAAGTTGGCGCTCGGCCGCCTCCCTGAGCGCAGGGTCCATGGTCCCCCTCAGGGCCTCGATAATGTTGTTCGGATCCATGGGAAGTTTCTCCGCCGCGCTCTCGAGGAAAACTGAGGTTCAATTAAAATATATTAAAAACGTCGCGTGCCTCTCCTTTTTGAAAAGAAATTTACAGGAGCTGGAACCTTGCTGACTGCTGTTAAATTGGCCTCTCGGCTAGCGGCCCACCGATGCGCACATGGAAGCTGCGCTTCAACAGCCGCCGGCGCCAAAGGGAAGAGCGTCGCGCGCCCAGGCCGGATACATGGGCGCGAGGCGGCCCGACACCAGCCAGCCAGCCAGCCCACCCCCTCACTCACTCACCGCCTTCCGCTTCCGCCAGCGACAACGCGGCGCAGGGACGCTAGGGAAATGTAGTTTTTATCCCTCGCCGCGCCCCTGCTGGCTGAAGGAAAGCGCCGGCAGAAAATTTTCATGCAGGGCGTGCTTTGGGCAGAGGCGGCGTTTGGTTCCTCTGTTGGAGTCCTGCTGCAGATACTGGGTCACGACGATGGAGGCAGAGCCCTACCTTTCCGTGTCAGGGGTTTTCGAGGGAGACCTGGACCCGGCGCTTCCAATGAGCCCTCGTGTTTGTTGGTGACGGAGGTTGCAGCTTTAGGGTGGGCAGTTGTGGTATTCACTGCATATTATGTTTGGTAGTAATGGTGGTGGAAGAACGAGTGCGACGTTTAAGGTATTGAATGGGGTAATAAAGAAGTTGTCTGCTTGTACACAATGGTGTTGAGATTCCTTAATGTTTTGGAGCTTCACAGGTTTGGGCAACTGGAGAATGTTGTACAGTATTGTGCTTCAGGTTTGAAGGTGTCCAAAAGACTTCGGGAAGTCAGGAATCATTTGCTCCTGGATAACTAGTCTGTGACTTGCATTTTAGGCCCAATATTTTATCGTAGTGACCCTGAGATGTTTATGGTGTGATTCTAAGTAATGGTAAAGCTGTTGATTGTCAGTGGTGGAAATAGTCATTAGGGTTGTGATGTGCATGTTATGTGTAATTTGCCAGCCTAGGTTTTATTTTTCTGAGGGGTTTGCTCTCCTTTAGGTGTGACTTCCAGCTCTGAATCCTGCAATCAAACAAAAGGCAGCTCAACTTCTAGCCTGAAAGTTTACTTAAGAATATGAAATATTTTATGAAATCTTTATTTGTCTCTTTGGTCGCATGTACATTTACTGGATACCTAGGGTTCTGAAAGAGATTATGGAGGCGTTGTTTATTTAATTTAATTTAGAAATACAGTACAGAACAGGCCCTTCTGGCAGGCTGAGCTGTACCGCCCAGCCTAATCACAAGACAATTTACAATAATCAATTAACCTTTTAATTACTAACATAGATCTTTGGTCTATGGGAGGGAACCGGAGCACACAGAGGAAATCCACTTAATAGTGATCTTTCAATAATCACTGAATTCTGGAATAATTCTGGATGACTGGAAAATCACAAATATCAATCAGAATCTGATTTATTTTCACTGGCATGTGTCATGAAATTTGTTAACTTAGCAGCAGCAGTTTAATGCAATAAGTAATATTGAAGAAAGTAAATAGATGGATAAATTACAGTATATGTATACTGAATAGATTAAAAATCATGCAAAAACAGAAATAATGTATAGTTTTAAAAAAATAAGTGTTCATGGGTTCAATGTACACTCTGTAAGAAGGGAGGGAAGCAAAAGGCTGGAAATTATAAGTTAGTTATACTGACTTTAGTGGTTGACAAGATGTTGGAGTTGATTCAGGAATGGTTTCTTCCCCTCTGCCATCCAATTTCTGAGTGGACATTGAGCCCATGAACACTGCCTCATTACTTATTGTTATTTATATTTTCGCACCACTGAAACTGATCTAACTATATATATTCACTGTCAATTATGGTTTCTTTTTCTATTATGTATTGCACTGTACTGCTGCCACAAAGACAACAAATTTCACGATATATGCCAGCAGTATTAAACCTGACTCTGATTCTGATTATTAAAGATAAAGTTTGAGGGTACTTGGAGGCACTTGATAAAATAGATCGAAGCCACCATGGTTTCCTTCAGGGGAAATCTTGCCTTGTAAATCTGTTGGAATTGTTTGAAGAAATAACATGCACGATAGACAAGAGAGTCAGTGGATTTTGCTTACTTGGATTTTCAGAAGGCCTTTGACAAGGTGCTGCACATGAGGTTCCTAAATAAGATGAGCAGCAGGAAAGATACTGACTGGCAGACGGCAAAGAGTGAGAATAAAGGGGGTCTTTTTCTGTTTGGCTGCTACAGACTAGTAGCACTCTTCAGGGTTGATGTTGGGTCCACTACTTTTCAATCTTATATGTTAATGATCTGAACAACAGAATTTATTTTTTTTGTGACCAAATTTGTGAGTGATACAAAGTGGTGAAGGAGCAAGTAGTTTTGAGGAAGCAAGGAGTAAGCAGAGGGACTTGGACAGATCTGAAAAATGGGCAAAGAATTGGCAGATGGAACACAGTGTAGGGAAGTGTATGGCCATGCACTTCGGAAGGAATGCAGGTGTAGGCTATTTTCTCAATGGGGAGTGAATTCAGAAATTGGCAATGCAAAGGGGCTTGGGTTCCGAGTGCAGGATTCCCTAAAAGTTAACTTGCAGATTGAGTTGGTAGTAAGGAAGGCAAGTGCAATGTTAGTGTTAACTTTGAGAAAATTAGAATGTAAAAGCAAGGCTGAGACTTTGTAAGGCACTGATCTGATCACAAGCTGGTCCCACTCACCCAGTCTCTCCTCAGGGACTGCAATTGTTTTCCCTTCCAGTTCCTTTTTTTACATCATTATATCTTTGCTAATGTATTAATCAACATAATAAACCCTTAACTTTTGCAGTACCGATTGTGCGCCTTCTATTAATCCAAATACACAACAACCTCAAAGGGCAATACATTTATTTACCATATTTCCCTTTCACCATGTTGACTAATTTGGTTTTCTAAATCTCTGTAATCTAACTATCTCCTTAATAATGAATGTCAGTATTCAATTCTTGTATTGTGATGTTACATTTTCTGATTAGTAATCCACTAGCATCTTGTTTTTAGAGTCTAGGGAACTTGAGAAGATTAATTTCAATGAAATCTCTGTAGACATTCCTTTAGGAGCCCGAGGATTCAGGTCATCATTCAGAGAAAAGTAATGAGGTTTAAGAAAGTTGTATAAAGTTATTAAATGAAACAGTAGAAGTAAAGAGGAAAGAAAGTTTAAATTATTTGGCTGGTTGGACAATAAACATGTCAAACATGTTAAGGAGCTGTTGACCCTGTTTTAAAACAAATGTGGATATTCCAGTATTGGAACATAATTAAATCATTCTTAATTGGATATTTTGCTTATTTATTTCCCAATGAAAACAAAGATACTGTGCCAGGGATACACATTAAACCAAGGAAACAAATATGATATAGACTAGAAATTGCACTTGCTTCTGATGAGAGTTCATTGTCTGAAAGTGTTCCTTTCTCAACAGCTGCTGTCTGACAAGCTAAATATTTGTAGGATTTTCTGTTTTAAATTTCTAATTTTCACCAGCTGGAATTTTACATTCATGTCAGAGAATGTGAAATGCATTGTTTCACAAAATCAGAGATACAAATTAAGCTGTTTGAAATGGTGATGTTTGTTATATTAAGAAGAAGGTTATTACCCAATATAATGAATGGGCAGGGAATTCAAATTTTTTTAAAAAACAATGGGCAAGCAGTCTCAATGTACTCAATTCTTATGTTAAAATGTGTCATCAATCTGAAAACATACTCCAGACACAAATATTTTCAATAGAATGAAAGATCTTATATTTTAAAATTGAAATTAAAATCATTAGTAAGAATTGTAATTCATCATGCATATTTGAGTCAGGTCACAAGAGCACAGAGAATTAACTAGTCAGAGCTTGAACCATTAAGGAGAATAAATGTTAGAATTTTATCTCACTTCATCATGATAGCAACTGCTGAAGTATTGTTTCACAGGATTTTTAAAGTATAATTTCAGAAGATTTCACCTTACTGACTGAGAATTCACCCTTACCACTGACACAGCAAAGATCAGCCAACTCTACACAATGAAAGTTGACCTTGGGAACGTTCATTCTTGATGACTCATTTTCTACTCTGGAATATGATGTATTGCTGCACTCTGCTGTGACAAAAAAAGATATCTCTCTTTTGTCAGCCACTGTTTCATTCCCCCACTTTGCACTCCAAACTCCTTTAATGACATTTCTCACAGGTCTTCCGGTTCTGTTTTATCTGGCATCTTACAGTGAACATCATTGAACTATTGAGTGGATAATGGCCTAACATATGAAGTCACGTAAAGTTTAAACACAAGAGACTCTGCTGTTTCTGAAAATCCAGAGCTACATACAAAACGCTGGAGGAATTCAGCAGATCAGGCAGCAGCAATGGAGGGGAATAGACAGTCAGTGTTTCAGGCCGAGACCCCTCATCTTGACTGGAAACAAAGGGAGAAGAAGCCAGAATAAGGTGGGGTGGGGAGAGGGGAAGATGCACGAGCAGGCAGGTGTTGGGGGAAAGGTGGGGGGGGGAGATGAAGAGAGAAGCTGGGAGGCGATGGGTGGAAAAGAGCTGAAGAAGTGGAAATCTGATAGGAGAGGATAGTAGACCACATGAGAAAGGGGAGGAGGAGGGGCATATGGGCGATGGAAGTAGAGAGAAGGGGGAGGGGGAGTAATTACTGTAAGTTAAAGAAATCATTGTTAATGCTGTCAACTTGGAATTGTCCAGATGGAACATAAGTTGTTGCTCCTCCAACTTGAGAGCGGCCTCATCGTGGCAGTAGAGGAGATGCTGAGTCAACACGACTGGGAATGAGAAGTAGAATTGAAACGGGTGGCCATCAGAAATTCTCTCCTTTTGCTGCGGACAGATGAAGGTGTTTGACAGAGCGGTCCCCCAAACTATGTTGTTTTTTACCAATGTAGTTGAGGGCACACCAGGAGCATGGATACTGTAGAAGACCCTGGCAGACTTGCAGATGAATGTTGCCTCACCTGGAAGGACTGTGTTTGAATGTTTCGGCTCGCAAGAACGTTTAGGTATTCGTGATTCCTGTCTTTCATGATATGGAAGAGGTGAATAAATAAAATTGTTCTTTTAATATACGTTTTAAAAATTTGTTGTTGAAAAATGAAGGTGAATTTCAAAGTGAAAACAGAAGAATGGGAAGCGCTGAAGAGATTAGGCGGTATCTGTGTCAACATTTGTGACAACAATCTACCATCAGAACTCTGAGAAAGTCTTGGAGCAGTACATCACAGAAACAGACCCTTTGCTCCATCTAGTCTGTGCTGAAGTGTTACTCCCAACTAGTCCCACTGACCCGCACCTGGACCCTACCCATCCCATCCATGTACCTATTCAAATTTTTCTTAAATGTTTAAATCAAACCCATATTCACCACTTCTGCTGGCAGCTCATTCTATACTCACACCACCATCTGAGTGAAGAAGTTACGTTTTAGCTTCCCCTTAAATATTTCAGCTTTCACCCCAAATCTGTCACCTCTAATTCCAGTCTGTATTGACCTCAGTGGAAAATACCTGCTTCCATTTAGCCTATCTATGCACCCTCCTTATTTTTGTATACTTCTATCAAATCTTCCCTCATCCTCCTACAATCCAGGGAATAAAATCCTCAGCTATTCAACCTCAAGTCCAACAACATCTCTATAAATCTTCTCTGTGTGATTTCTGTCTTGGTGATCTCTTTCCTGTAGGTAGGTGACCAGAACTGCACAAAATACTCCAAATTCTGTGCTGCAACGTTTTGTACACCTTCAACGTAACATCACAATCCCTGGACTCACTACTTTGATTTACAAAGGCCAATGTGCCTGAAGCACTCTGTTTGACCCGACCAACCTGTGACGACAAGTTCAAGTGCAACGCACTGTAAGGTTTCACTGCTAATGTAATGGTTTCTCTGTAGCAGCAGTGTTTGGGTTATGTCTGGAGATAATGTGGACTTTGGAATGTGCTCTGCCCAATGAGGGGAGATGTTTATCTTTCTTGCGTGCCTGAGCGAAGGTTTAGCGGGCTTTTGTTCGGCGGATGATGGAGAGAGAAGATGCCTGAATGGGGAGGTCATAGTCTGCAAGACAGTGTAGACTTGGAATGGCTTTGGGAGTCGATGCCCGGTGGGAAGATCAATGGAGAACGAACAGACAGGAAAACTGTGAGCTCCAACGTTGTGCATTAGACTGTTTCATGAGAATGGGCCCTTTCCTTTTTGTCTCTTTACTAACCCTACAGCCAAATTAAGAATTATAAAGCTCAATTGTTTAGTTGCATATTGTGTACTGTTTGTTATTTTGTGGTACTGATTTGTAATGGGAACACATCACACAGCATCCACTCAAACAAGATTTCTCAACTTTGCTGGAATGGAGGCTGTCTTCCCCTCGTTTAAGCCGCTCACCGAACCTGAGGGTTACAATTGCCAAACCTACCAGTTTTTTGGGTGAAACCAGAGGATGTGAATGAGCCTGTCATGATTCTCCATCGAAAACACCTGCTGCCCCGGGACAAGAGGTGCAGGCAGACCCAAAGCCTGAGTTGGAGACTACACCTAATAAGAGAACTCTGTGGAAATTCAGGACCCACGGTGGGAGAGGTTAGGCCATCCCCCACTCTTGAGAGGGATGCTGATTCGGAGGATGAGGACCTGGATGTGTAGAATATGCTGCCATTTGCTAACTCCCCATCAATTGAGGAAGAGACTCCCAGCCCTTCTCCAGTTGAGTCAGGTGAAATTGGGGGTCTATCTGTGGACAGCCTGGGTTGCAGCAGGACCCTGTAAGGGATGAAGTGAGGCTTGACTATGGGACAGAGGGGTCCGAGTTGCCAGTGGGCACGAGTGATAGGTCGGGGGAGGCCTCGCCAGGTAGACCAGAAGTATCCCTAGTAGCGTCGGAACCTGAAGACTTAGGTGAGGGGGAATAGAGGTCTCAGAGAATTAGGAGACCACCAGATAGGCTGGCCTATGTTGCACCAGGGGAACAGAGTGTGGCCCCTACCATTTTAGGGAGCCATGTCTCTGCCTTTTACACCTGAATTGGACTTTGTGCTTTGCAGGAAGGGTTAGAGAATTATCTCAATGTCATGAGGACATGACAAAATTTGGTGGGGGGCAGAGTAGGGAGAGCTCGTACCAGACAAGCCCCCACAGTTGTAACCCTCAGATTCAGCCAGCGGCTTAATCGAGGAGAAGATAGCCCGGCCAAGCTTGAGAAATCTTGTTTGGGTGGATTCTGCATGATGTGTTCCCCTGTTACAAATCAGTATCATGAAATAAATAGTACACAGTATGCAATTAAATGATTGAGCTTTCTAATTCTTAATTTGGCTGTAGGGTTAGTAAAGAGACAATAAAGAAAAAGGGCACATTCTCATGAAACAGTCTAATGCGCAATGTTGGAGCTCACAGTTTTCCCGTCTGTTTGTTCTCCATCGTTTTTTTTTAACCACAGCCATGGACTCCCAACCCCTTTCCAAGTCTACTCCATCCTGCAGACTAGGACTTCCCCGTTCTGGCATCTTTTCTCCATCTTCCGCCGAACAAAAGCCCGCAAAATCTTCACTCGGACACACAAGAAAGAAAAACATCTCCCTTCATTGGCCAGCACACATTCCAAAGCCCCTGTTATCTCCAGCCATAACCCAAACTGCTGCAGTGAAACCATTACATTAGCATGAAACGTTACAGAGAGGCCATTAGTTTAGCAGTGAAACCTTACACAAAGAATTATGGATCCAAATTCCCAGCTCCCTCTATTCTACCATCCCCCTCAGTCTGTACCTTTCACTGTGTAAATCCTCCCAAAGTGCAACACATCAGGTGTTGGTGGAACATTAAATTTGCTCCGCTTTCTGGAATTGCAGAAAGGTGATGGAAAGGTCCATTGAATGTCTGCTAGCTCTCTGCCAGAGTAAGCCAGATGCTCCCTCTGCACTCTCACACCACTGCCTTGTAAACGCAGTCACAGACTGAGAATATATTATAATAATAAGTTTCTTTAGGTAGAGGATGGTATTCCCAAGCTGGAGCACTGTGAAGATCTCAAAGATGTTTGCTTAGCCCACTGCTCTACACTCTCTACACCCATGACTTGCGTGGCTAGGCACAGCTCAAACACCATCTATAAATTTGCCGAGCAATGGCACAACTATTGTGGCAGAATTTCAGATGGTGACGTGGAGGCATACAGTACAGGAATGAGATAGAGCAGCTGATCGAGCGGTGTCACAATGCCAATCTTGCAATCAACGTCAGTAACACAAAGGGATTGATTGTGGACTTCAAGTCGGCAAAGTTAAGGGAACACACAGCAGTCCTTATGGAGGGATTAGCCTTGGAAAAGGTGAGCAGTTTCAAGTTACCGAGTGTAAACATCTCTGAAGATCCTTCCTGGACCTGACCTATCGGTACAATTACAAAGAAGGCATGGCAGGAGCTATATGTAATTAGGAGTTTGAGAAGACTCTCAAACTTTCTACAAATGTACCGTGTAGACTATTCTAACTGATTGCGTCACCATCTGATATAGAGGGGCCACCACTGGATTGGAAAAGGCTGCAGAAATTTGCAAACTCAAACAGCTCCATAATGGGCACAAGCCTCCCCATCATTGATGACATCTTCAAAAGGTGATGCCTCTAAAAGGAGGCATCAAAAGCAACAAATTCAAAGAAAGTATGACAGTGATATTAAACCCTGATTCTGATCCACCATTAAGGACCCCCAGCAACCAGGACATGCCCTCTTCTCATTGCTACTATCAAAGAGAAGGTGCAGGAGCCTGAAGATGCACGTTCAATATTTCAGGAACAGCTTTCTGTAGAAATATATTCAAAGCTTTGAGATTGTTATGTATTTTGAGATTGAAATGTGACTAAATGGAACCTGTATAATCCCCAAGTGCTTTGCCATAAGTTAAGTGTTTACGTGTCAAGAGGCATGTAATGTCCTGATCATTGTTCACTTTGTAACTAAGGGGAGGTTCATACACCACTGGCCTAAAGTATTGCAGCAGAGGAGCTGACTTCCAGAACTTGTAACAGCCAAAGTATTGCCTGAAAACTTGTATAAAAATGAAATTTGAAATTGTAAATTGGATGCAGCTTCCCATCCTAGAAGTGTTTCTCCTTACTAGCAATGTCTTTCTCTTTGAACAAATCTTAGTTAGTCCTGATGAAGGGTCTTGACCCAGAACGTCAACTGTACTTCTTCCTATAGATGATCCCCGGCCTGCTGCATTCCACCAGCATACTGTGGGTGTTGCACTCTTTTTCTGGTTCTTTTTTATAAGACCTAGTGAAATTTGCTCTCTTTGTGCTGTACTTATTTACTTAATTTATATATATATATATCTTTTTGTTATGTTTATTTTTAAAATTATATATTGCAATGTACTGCTTCTGCAAAACAACCAATTTCATGAATATGCCTGTGATAGTAAACCTGATTTTCATGCTGTCAATGAATTCATGCAAAAGAGAGAACAAATTTCCGAATCTGAGGGGACCAAGGAATGTAGGAATATGCAAGGAATATTTTTTGGGGGGTGTGAATCATTCACCTCACTTCACTAGTTGCCTCATTTTCTGTTTATAGGTATTCAGATTTATGAATACTTTTTCACGTTAACTACTTGTTCACTTCGCTTATTTAATATTTACCTCTTTAAACACTTTACGAGTAACCTTTGCAAAAAAAAAGCAGCGTTGCCTGTCTGAAGACATTCTAGTTCCTAATTGCGCCTGCGATATTGTGATACTGAGAATTAAAATGTTGTGGTCCTGTGTGGTGAGAGCTGCATTTGCAAAGCAGAAAGAGCATGCACACTGACAGTGGTACATCCAGGCCACAGGGGGCGCCACAGCTCCCGACACGGCCACTTACAACCTGCTTCTCTTGCCTCCGCCTGCATTCTCGGTCGGAGGGTGAAAGGGCACAAGTGCCGGGTTGTGACCAGATTGTTGCCGTCCGTTCACCAGTCCGTCTATTCGGTCTGGACCGCACTACGAAAATGGCCAGAAAGAGAAGTGATGATGCCAAGGGTCAGTCCAGCGCGGTCGTGAACACCGTGAACCGGCAGAAAACGGAGCCGGCGAGCGAGCCGAGCGCCCTAATCAGTCAAGAGGCTGTGAGAGGTGAGCGGAGTGCGGGCGCAGGGCGGGCTTTCCGTTAACGGGAATGTGCGGCGGATCTTGTTGAACCCAACAGAGAAATGAAAGCCCCCTGCTCATCGTGCCACCCCCGTCTCCCCCCCCGCCCGCTGTGACCCCCTCCTCCCCCCGCCCGCTGTGACCCCCTCCTCCCCCCGCCCGCTGTGACCCCCTCCTCCCCCCGCCCGCTGTGACCCCTCCTCCCCCCGCCCGCTGTGACCCCCTCCTCCCCCTGCCCGTGTGACCCCCTCCTCCCCCCGCCCGCTGTGACCCCTCCTCCCCCCGCCGCTGTGACCCCCTCCTCCCCCGCCCGCTGTGACCCCTCCTCCCCCGCCCGCTGTGACCCCCTCCTCCCCCGCCCGCTGTGACCCCCTCCTCCCCGCCGCCTGTGACCCCCTCCTCCCCCCCGCCCGCTGTGACCCCCTCCTCCCCCGCCGCTGTGACCCCCTCCTCCCCCGCCCGCTGTGACCCCCTCCTCCCCCCGCCCGCTGTGACCCCCTCCTCCCCCCGCCCGCTGTGACCCCTCCTCCCCCCGCCCGCTGTGACCCCCTCCTCCCCCCGCCCGCTGTGACCCCCTCCTCCCCCGCCCGCTGACCCCTCCTCCCCGCCGCTGTGACCCCCTCCTCCCCCGCCCGCTGTGACCCCCTCCTCCCCCCGCCCGCTGTGACCCCCTCCTCCCCCCGCCCGCTGTGACCCCCTCCTCCCCCCGCCCGCTGTGACCCCCTCCTCCCCCCGCCCGCTGTGACCCCTCCTCCCCCGCCCGCTGTGACCCCCTCCTCCCCCCGCCCGCTGTGACCCCCTCCTCCCCCCGCCCGCTGTGACCCCCTCCTCCCCCCGCCCGCTGTGACCCCCTCCTCCCCCCGCCCGCTGTGACCCCCTCCTCCCCCGCCCGCTGTGACCCCCTCCTCCCCCGCCCGCTGTGACCCCTCCTCCCCCGCCCGCTGTGACCCCCTCCTCCCCCCGCCCGCTGTGACCCCTCCTCCCCCGCCCGCTGTGACCCCCTCCTCCCCCCGCCCGCTGTGACCCCCTCCTCCCCCCGCCCGCTGTGACCCCTCCTCCCCCGCCCGCTGTGACCCCTCCTCCCCCCGGCCCGCTGTGACCCCCTCCTCCCCCCGCCCGCTGTGACCCCTCCTCCCCCCGCCCGCTGTGACCCCCTCCTCCCCCCGCCCGCTGTGACCCCTCCTCCCCCGCCCGCTGTGACCCCCTCCTCCCCCCGCCCGCTGTGACCCCTCCTCCCCCGCCCGCTGTGACCCCCTCCTCCCCCCGCCCGCTGTGACCCCCTCCTCCCCCGCCCGCTGTGACCCCTCCTCCCCCCGCCCGCTGTGACCCCTCCTCCCCCCGCCCGCTGTGACCCCCTCCTCCCCCCGCCCGCTGTGACCCCTCCTCCCCCGCCCGCTGTGACCCCCTCCTCCCCCGCCCGCTGTGACCCCCTCCTCCCCCGCCCGCTGTGACCCCCTCCTCCCCCCGCCCGCTGTGACCCCCTCCTCCCCCCGCCCGCTGTGACCCCCTCCTCCCCCGCCCGCTGTGACCCCCTCCTCCCCCGCCCGCTGTGACCCCCTCCTCCCCCCGCCCGCTGTGACCCCCTCCTCCCCCGCCCGCTGTGACCCCTCCTCCCCCCGCCCGCTGTGACCCCCTCCTCCCCCCGCCCGCTGTGACCCCCTCCTCCCCCGCCCGCTGTGACCCCCTCCTCCCCCCGCCCGCTGTGACCCCCTCCTCCCCCCGCCCGCTGTGACCCCTCCTCCCCCGCCCGCTGTGACCCTCCTCCCGCCCGCTGTGACCCCCTCCTCCCCCGCCCGCTGTGACCCCCTCCTCCCCCCGCCCGCTGTGACCCCTCCTCCCCCGCCCGCTGTGACCCCCTCCTCCCCCCGCCCGCTGTGACCCCCTCCTCCCCCCGCCCGCTGTGACCCCCTCCTCCCCCCGCCCGCTGTGACCCCCTCCTCCCCCCGCCCGCTGTGACCCCCTCCTCCCCCGCCCGCTGTGACCCCCTCCTCCCCCGCCCGCTGTGACCCCCTCCTCCCCCGCCGCTGTGACCCCCTCCTCCCCCCGCCCGCTGTGACCCCTCCTCCCCCGCCCGCTGTGACCCCCTCCTCCCCCGCCCGCTGTGACCCCCTCCTCCCCCGCCCGCTGTGACCCCCTCCTCCCCCCGCCCGCTGTGACCCCCTCCTCCCCCCGCCCGCTGTGACCCCCTCCTCCCCCCGCCCGCTGTGACCCCCTCCTCCCCCCGCCCGCTGTGACCCCCTCCTCCCCCCGCCCGCTGTGACCCCCTCCTCCCCCGCCCGCTGTGACCCCCTCCTCCCCCGCCCGCTGTGACCCCCTCCTCCCCCCGCCCGCTGTGACCCCCTCCTCCCCCCGCCCGCTGTGACCCCTCCTCCCCCCGCCCGCTGTGACCCCCTCCTCCCCCCGCCCGCTGTGACCCCCTCCTCCCCCCGCCCGCTGTGACCCCCTCCTCCCCCCGCCCGCTGTGACCCCCTCCTCCCCCCGCCCGCTGTGACCCCCTCCTCCCCCGCCCGCTGTGACCCCCTCCTCCCCCGCCCGCTGTGACCCCCTCCTCCCCCCGCCCGCTGTGACCCCCTCCTCCCCCGCCCGCTGTGACCCCCTCCTCCCCCCGCCCGCTGTGACCCCCTCCTCCCCCCGCCCGCTGTGACCCCCTCCTCCCCCCGCCCGCTGTGACCCCCTCCTCCCCCGCCCGCTGTGACCCCCTCCTCCCCCCGCCCGCTGTGACCCCCTCCTCCCCCCGCCCGCTGTGACCCCCTCCTCCCCCCGCCCGCTGTGACCCCCTCCTCCCCCCGCCCGCTGTGACCCCCTCCTCCCCCCGCCCGCTGTGACCCCCTCCTCCCCCCGCCCGCTGTGACCCCCTCCTCCCCCCGCCCGCTGTGACCCCCTCCTCCCCCCGCCCGCTGTGACCCCCTCCTCCCCCCGCCCGCTGTGACCCCTCCTCCCCCCGCCCGCTGTGACCCCCTCCTCCCCCCGCCCGCTGTGACCCCCTCCTCCCCCCGCCCGCTGTGACCCCCTCCTCCCCCCGCCCGCTGTGACCCCCTCCTCCCCCCGCCCGCTGTGACCCCCTCCTCCCCCGCCCGCTGTGACCCCCTCCTCCCCCGCCCGCTGTGACCCCCTCCTCCCCCGCCCGCTGTGACCCCCTCCTCCCCCCGCCCGCTGTGACCCCCTCCTCCCCCGCCCGCTGTGACCCCTCCTCCCCCCGCCCGCTGTGACCCCCTCCTCCCCCGCCCGCTGTGACCCCCTCCTCCCCCCGCCCGCTGTGACCCCCTCCTCCCCCCGCCCGCTGTGACCCCCTCCTCCCCCCGCCCGCTGTGACCCCCTCCTCCCCCCGCCCGCTGTGACCCCCTCCTCCCCCCGCCCGCTGTGACCCCCTCCTCCCCCCGCCCGCTGTGACCCCCTCCTCCCCCCGCCCGCTGTGACCCCCTCCTCCCCCCGCCCGCTGTGACCCCCTCCTCCCCCCGCCGCTGTGACCCCCTCCTCCCCCCGCCCGCTGTGACCCCCTCCTCCCCCCGCCCGCTGTGACCCCCTCCTCCCCCCGCCCGCTGTGACCCCCTCCTCCCCCCGCCGCTGTGACCCCCTCCTCCCCCCGCCCGCTGTGACCCCTCCTCCCCCCGCCCGCTGTGACCCCCTCCTCCCCCCGCCCGCTGTGACCCCCTCCTCCCCCGCCCGCTGTGACCCCCTCCTCCCCCCGCCCGCTGTGACCCCCTCCTCCCCCCGCCCGCTGTGACCCCCTCCTCCCCCCGCCCGCTGTGACCCCTCCTCCCCCCGCCCGCTGTGACCCCCTCCTCCCCCCGCCCGCTGTGACCCCCTCCTCCCCCCGCCCGCTGTGACCCCCTCCTCCCCCGCCCGCTGTGACCCCCTCCTCCCCCCGCCCGCTGTGACCCCCTCCTCCCCCCGCCCGCTGTGACCCCCTCCTCCCCCCGCCCGCTGTGACCCCCTCCTCCCCCCGCCCGCTGTGACCCCCTCCTCCCCCCGCCCGCTGTGACCCCTCCTCCCCCCGCCCGCTGTGACCCCCTCCTCCCCCCGCCCGCTGTGACCCCCTCCTCCCCCCGCCCGCTGTGACCCCCTCCTCCCCCCGCCCGCTGTGACCCCCTCCTCCCCCCGCCCGCTGTGACCCCCTCCTCCCCCCGCCCGCTGTGACCCCCTCCTCCCCCCGCCCGCTGTGACCCCCTCCTCCCCCCGCCCGCTGTGACCCCCTCCTCCCCCGCCCGCTGTGACCCCCTCCTCCCCCCGCCCGCTGTGACCCCTCCTCCCCCGCCCGCTGTGACCCCCTCCTCCCCCCGCCCGCTGTGACCCCCTCCTCCCCCGCCCGCTGTGACCCCCTCCTCCCCCCGCCGCTGTGACCCCCTCCTCCCCCCGCCCGCTGTGACCCCCTCCTCCCCCCGCCCGCTGTGACCCCCCTCCTCCCCCCGCCCGCTGTGACCCCCTCCTCCCCCCGCCCGCTGTGACCCCCTCCTCCCCCCGCCCGCTGTGACCCCCTCCTCCCCCCGCCCGCTGTGACCCCCTCCTCCCCCGCCCGCTGTGACCCCCTCCTCCCCCGCCCGCTGTGACCCCCTCCTCCCCCCGCCCGCTGTGACCCCCTCCTCCCCCCGCCCGCTGTGACCCCCTCCTCCCCCCGCCCGCTGTGACCCCCTCCTCCCCCCGCCCGCTGTGACCCCCTCCTCCCCCGCCCGCTGTGACCCCCTCCTCCCCCCGCCCGCTGTGACCCCCTCCTCCCCCCGCCCGCTGTGACCCCCTCCTCCCCCCGCCCGCTGTGACCCCCTCCTCCCCCCGCCCGCTGTGACCCCCTCCTCCCCCCGCCCGCTGTGACCCCCTCCTCCCCCCGCCCGCTGTGACCCCCTCCTCCCCCCGCCCGCTGTGACCCCCTCCTCCCCCCGCCCGCTGTGACCCCCTCCTCCCCCCGCCCGCTGTGACCCCCTCCTCCCCCCGCCCGCTGTGACCCCCTCCTCCCCCCGCCCGCTGTGACCCCCTCCTCCCCCGCCCGCTGTGACCCCTCCTCCCCCCGCCCGCTGTGACCCCCTCCTCCCCCGCCCGCTGTGACCCCCTCCTCCCCCCGCCCGCTGTGACCCCCTCCTCCCCCGCCCGCTGTGACCCCCCTCCTCCCCCCGCCCGCTGTGACCCCCTCCTCCCCCCGCCCGCTGTGACCCCCTCCTCCCCCCGCCCGCTGTGACCCCCTCCTCCCCCCGCCCGCTGTGACCCCCTCCTCCCCCCGCCCGCTGTGACCCCCTCCTCCCCCCGCCCGCTGTGACCCCCTCCTCCCCCGCCCGCTGTGACCCCCTCCTCCCCCCGCCCGCTGTGACCCCCTCCTCCCCCCGCCCGCTGTGACCCCCTCCTCCCCCCGCCCGCTGTGACCCCCTCCTCCCCCGCCCGCTGTGACCCCCTCCTCCCCCCGCCCGCTGTGACCCCCTCCTCCCCCCGCCCGCTGTGACCCCCTCCTCCCCCGCCCGCTGTGACCCCCTCCTCCCCCCGCCCGCTGTGACCCCCTCCTCCCCCCGCCCGCTGTGACCCCCTCCTCCCCCCGCCCGCTGTGACCCCCTCCTCCCCCCGCCCGCTGTGACCCCCTCCTCCCCCCGCCCGCTGTGACCCCCTCCTCCCCCCGCCCGCTGTGACCCCCTCCTCCCCCCGCCCGCTGTGACCCCCTCCTCCCCCCGCCCGCTGTGACCCCCTCCTCCCCCCGCCCGCTGTGACCCCCTCCTCCCCCCGCCCGCTGTGACCCCCTCCTCCCCCCGCCCGCTGTGACCCCCTCCTCCCCCCGCCCGCTGTGACCCCTCCTCCCCCCGCCCGCTGTGACCCCCTCCTCCCCCCGCCCGCTGTGACCCCCTCCTCCCCCCGCCCGCTGTGACCCCCTCCTCCCCCCGCCCGCTGTGACCCCCTCCTCCCCCCGCCCGCTGTGACCCCCTCCTCCCCCCGCCCGCTGTGACCCCCTCCTCCCCCCGCCCGCTGTGACCCCCTCCTCCCCCCGCCCGCTGTGACCCCCTCCTCCCCCCGCCCGCTGTGACCCCCTCCTCCCCCCGCCCGCTGTGACCCCCTCCTCCCCCCGCCCGCTGTGACCCCCTCCTCCCCCCGCCCGCTGTGACCCCCTCCTCCCCCGCCCGCTGTGACCCCCTCCTCCCCCCGCCCGCTGTGACCCCCTCCTCCCCCCGCCCGCTGTGACCCCCTCCTCCCCCCGCCCGCTGTGACCCCCTCCTCCCCCCGCCCGCTGTGACCCCCTCCTCCCCCCGCCCGCTGTGACCCCCTCCTCCCCCCGCCCGCTGTGACCCCCTCCTCCCCCCGCCCGCTGTGACCCCCTCCTCCCCCCGCCCGCTGTGACCCCCTCCTCCCCCGCCCGCTGTGACCCCCTCCTCCCCCCGCCCGCTGTGACCCCCTCCTCCCCCCGCCCGCTGTGACCCCCTCCTCCCCCGCCCGCTGTGACCCCCTCCTCCCCCCGCCCGCTGTGACCCCCTCCTCCCCCCGCCCGCTGTGACCCCCTCCTCCCCCGCCCGCTGTGACCCCCTCCTCCCCCCGCCCGCTGTGACCCCCTCCTCCCCCGCCCGCTGTGACCCCCTCCTCCCCCGCCCGCTGTGACCCCCTCCTCCCCCGCCCGCTGTGACCCCCTCCTCCCCCCGCCCGCTGTGACCCCTCCTCCCCCCGCCCGCTGTGACCCCCCTCCTCCCCCCGCCCGCTGTGACCCCCTCCTCCCCCCGCCCGCTGTGACCCCCTCCTCCCCCCGCCCGCTGTGACCCCTCCTCCCCCCGCCCGCTGTGACCCCCTCCTCCCCCGCGCCGCTGTGACCCCCTCCTCCCCCCGCCCGCTGTGACCCCCTCCTCCCCCGCCCGCTGTGACCCCCTCGCCCGCTGTGACCCCCTCCTCCCCCCGCCCGCTGTGACCCCCTCCTCCCCCCGCCCGCTGTGACCCCCTCCTCCCCCCGCCCGCTGTGACCCCCTCCTCCCCCCGCCCGCTGTGACCCCCTCCTCCCCCCGCCCGCTGTGACCCCCTCCTCCCCCGCCCGCTGTGACCCCCTCCTCCCCCGCCCGCTGTGACCCCCTCCTCCCCCCGCCCGCTGTGACCCCCTCCTCCCCCGCCCGCTGTGACCCCCTCCTCCCCCCGCCCGCTGTGACCCCCTCCTCCCCCTGCCCGCTGTGACCCCCCTCCTCCCCCTGCCCGCTGTGACCCCCTCCTCCCCCCTGCCCGCTGTGACCCCCTCCTCCCCCTGCCCGCTGTGACCCCCTCCTTCCCCCTGCCCGCTGTGACCCCCCTCCTCCCCCCTGCCCGCTGTGACCCCCTCCTCCCCCGCCCGCTGTGACCCCCTCCTCCTCCCTGCCCGCTGTGACCCCCTCCTCCCCCGCCCGCTGTGATCCCCTCCTCCCCCCCGCCCACTGACCCCCTCCTCCCCCTGCCCCTCAATGACACCCTCCTCCTGCCGGCCATGCCCCCCATCCTCCCCTTCTTGCCGCCCCTGCCTGCTGAGCCCTCTCTCCTCTCCCCTCTGCCTGCCAAGCCTCTTTCTCAGGCCAGTCATCAAGTTAGAATGCCTGAAAGGCATAAAGACTTTGAGCCAGTTATGAGATTGGGGCTCATTACCAAAATAATGAACCCCAATCCCCAGACGACCTTGCCCGCATGACTGGTTAAACTCACCAATTATTTTGCTCAGTTACTATTGGAACCTTGTCTTCCTCATTCTTCACAATATCATTGATTAGGTGGTGACATTAAGACAAGTGAGTTTCCTGTACTTAATAATCTTGTCAAAAATGTCAGTTCTAGCAAACTCGAAGCTCATGCTATCTCTTGAAGTAGTAAAATCTTCATATTTTCTAGTAATAGCCAATGGGATTTGAACTTCAAGTTTAGGGATTGACAATCCACTGTCTCTACTTCTCATTTATAAAATACTGTAATTACAACAAAATAGGAGGTGTAACTCCTTTACAAAGGCCTGGATTATCCATCCAACTCAGATAGAACATTCTGGGATGCCTCATGAAGGATTAAAGAATAATAAAGATGAGGTATGGGGTATGTTTTCAGAATCTCCACCTTTTGGGTTGGTTTCAGCCTGGCCTTCAAGATGTTCATACCCTATAACTCGAGTTTATTAATCCAGTCGTGACTGGAACACCCAATCCATGAATCAGTCCTGGTGCCAAGGTATTTCTCTACACTACACCATTAAAAGACCAATTGTTGGCAGAATTAAAAAGGAATATTTTGTTCTTGTATTTCATATAGAACCCAGCAGTCGTCTTGAGACTAACCTCAAGTCCTGTCTTCCTGCAAAAATGATTATAAGACCTTGAGATTTTTGACAGTGCTCTTGTCGCTCATAATGAACATAAGAGAATGTCTATTACAATGTTAACTAAAATGAGGGGAAGTGGGTCTCCCTGCTTAACCCCTCTTCAGATGGGAATAGATCTTATCCTGGTATTAGTATGTAGGTCCACAATGAGGTTCACAAAATGGGCACCTGCCACCTTCTGGCCTAAAGCTTTAACAATAAGGTTATGGCCTGTATCCAGAGACACCGGCCACATGACAGATGCACTGCCACCTGGCTGGTCAGAGGACATACCACATGCCAATCAACATCTGGTCCCTCCCAACTAATAAATGCACACCTAAATTATTGGTCACCTTAATTGGATTATCCCGCCCAGCCCCATGCTATAAAAGGTGAGACTTGTCCCTGGCTGGGTCTCTCTTACAGACCACCTCATTGAAGGTAAGTGCATTGATTTATGTTCGGGAAGGTCTATCGTTTGTCCTGGTGAGGGAGCCGCAGCTATCCAAGGTCAAGGGGGATAGCTGTCGTAGTGCTTTTCCCTTGTTCTTTGTCTGTGTAACCGTACCCTGTCCCCACACCGCTTCCTGTGTATTGTAGTTGCTTGTGTTGACCCGACTTCTCCTTTAATAATAAATTCCTTATTATTAAAACTGTGTGTGTCCAGGCCTCTACTGTTGAGACTCAAAGAACCAGTTATTTCCATCACAACATGGCCGATGGAGTCAAAGATTAACAACTATAGCTAGACTCTAACGGTTCCTCTTGACCCTATTCATGAAATTGTTTAAAATAGCAATGTTTTCATTGCATCTGAGGATGCTGGGACAAATCCCTTCTGATGACAGTGAAGGACAACTGTAGTCATCAAATGCTTCACCAGAATCTTCAAGAATAACAGAAGAATTGGGCCAGTCATTATGTATCACATCATCCATAATCCAAATACTAATTTTCCCCATTTATGCTGATAGAAGCCAGTGGAACCTTACCGCTAATTTATTTTTTCCTCTGTTATCTCTAATAGTTTTTTTTCACTTTTATCTCTAGTGGATCAGCAGAAATTTTCTTCAGCTTTATATTGGAAAGATAAATGCTGTTCTCTCCAGCACCCAGGACATGCCTTTTTCTCACTATTACCATCAGATAGCAAGTGCAGAAGCCTGAAGGCACACACTCAGCGATTCAGGAATAGCTTCTTCCCCCTTCCATCCGATTCCTAAATGGACATTGAACCCTTGAACACTAACTCACTTTTTAAAAATTATATAGTATTTCTGATTTTTGCACGATTTTAATCTATTCAATACATGTATACCATATAAAGTATACGGAATAAGATTTACTTATTTAGTTATTTTTTTTCTCTTCTATGTATTGCATTGAACTGCTGCTGTTAACAACTTTCATGTCACATGCCAGTGATAACAAACCTGATTCTGATTCAGTCACCATCACAAACTGTTTCACCTTCAGTTAGTAACCTTTTCCTAAGTAATTGATTATGAACTGTTCATTTCACCCCAAGATGATCTTCGGACACAAAGTTAGGATCACATACTTCTGCCTCTGTAGCATTGCTTGACTCCATCCCTGATTAGGTGTGCGTATTGAAACCTTCATCAACATTCTTGTTATCTCGAGAAGTGACTTTTCCAAAACACCATGGGCAACCTCCTTTTTCTGCCCTTTGAAGATTCAAAATTTATCCTAACTCTCAATAAAGGAATTCACAACTCACTTTCTGCTGGATAACTATCTTGTTTTTATTATAGTTAGATGTTTACACCTGAGATTCTTGGTCACAAGACTTCTTAGAAACAGACAAGGGAATAACTGCAAGTGTGACACAGCTTGCAAAACAACTTTTATGCAACTAGTGATATTACTGATTTAGAACTGGCAAATGGATGTAAACTTTACAAGTATATTAACCATATTGTTGTGCTTGGCAAAGAAGATTGTAGGTTCAGAACTTAAACACTTATTCTAAACTCACAGTGCAGAGCAAAGGGAGTGGTGTATTCTAGATGCCACACTTCAAAAGTATGGTTGAATTAAGGCTGATGGTTCATAAACTATTATGTGGCATTGTTTGAAGAAATACAGACCAGGGAACATGTATCTCTCAGTCTGGTTATAGATATATCTCTCGTCGCTGTTTTTATCTGGATAATTGATAGTTCAAAAATGAATTATTGGATGCAAACATTTGGAAGGCTTTCTTCTATCATCTTTCTTCTTCCAGAGAAAACTGGGGAGCTAGGACTGGAGTCCCTTGTCTAAGAAAGGATGTGCTGACGATGGAGAGGGTTTGAAGGAGTTCACAAAAATGATTCCGGGATTGAAAGACATTATATGAAGAGCGTTTGATGGGCTCTGGGCCTGTACTCACTGGAATTCAGAAGAATGTTGTGGGGTGAATCTCATTGAAACCTATCGAGTGTTGAAAACCCTCAATAGAGTGGATGTGAAGAGGTTGTTTCCTATGATGGGGGAGTCCAAGACCAGAGGACATAGCCTCAGAATAGAGGGATGAACATTTAGAATGAAGACAAGGAATTTCTTTAGCTAGAGATTGTTGAATCTGTGGAATTCATTGCCACAAGTGGTTGTGGGGGCCAAGACATTGGGTATACTTCAGGCAGAAATTGATAGATTCTTGATTCATCAGGGCTTGAGGGGATATGGGGAGAAAGCAGGAGATTGGAGCTGAGAGGGGAAAGGATCAGCCATGATAAAATGGTGGACCAGACGATGGGCCAAATGGCCTAACTTTGCTCCTATATCATATGGTCTTACAAGAAGTCACAAAACTGAAAACAATGAGAACTTTAAATGTAAGACATTGTTAGGCCTGGAGCTGGTGGAGATCAAAACTTGAAGTAATGAATGAATGAGCCTTAGCTACTAGTATTCTAACTCATGGCAAGTTTTTGTGTAGGGGGACACAGTTGGAAGCCAGACAGGGCAGCACTGTGTAGGTACGTCTGGTTGCAATAGGTGAGAGTTTCAGCAACTTCTTGGGTAAGTTTGGCAGAAGGGAGTGAATATGGGCTTGAAAGCTTAACTCAAATCAAACGTCAGGCTTAAAATCAAGAGGAATATCAAATCTGATGCATCTTTTTCGTGGAGCTATTATGTGTGATGAAACCATTGTCAGGAAACTAATACTTACAGTCTTTAACTGCTTCTGAAAGAGATATTTCGATAAAAATCTGGCAAGTACTTGTGTTATGAGATGCAGTGAATGGCTGTGGTCTTGAATGGATTATGAAGCTATCAGGTAAGTATTGGGCTGTAGTAATACTGTGCCTTGGTAACCCTGTAGGACTTGGTCCTGAGATTTCAGAAATATGAATGGGAGAAGCAAAAGATTGACAGCTTTGGGGGAAGGATATTGATATCAAGACAGTAACCATTCATCGGATCTCATAACAAATATTTTTACAAGATAAAGTTAGGTTTCCGCCCTGTTTCAGACACTTAAAAACTAAGTATTGGCTGTCTTTCTTACTGCCTTATGTTTGTATTTACTTCATATATCATGGTTCCATTAAAAAGCTGCATGTGATTTGCATTTCTCTTAATTTCAAATATCTTAAGATAAAGATATTAAAAGATCATCCTGTTTTGGTATAGCTAAGAGTGTTTTGACAGAATTTTAAATTATTTTGAGTTTTTTTGTGTTTTTAGTTTTTTTTAGCTTTTACAAGAATTGTTCATTTATAATTTTATGAATATCTTTCTAAAGCATGTTAAAAGCTTTGACAGATGGCAAAACCAGGGTGTGGTTTTGTCATCTGTCAAAGTTATAGAAACATAGAGACATAGAAAATAGGTGCAGGAGTAGGCCATTCGTCCCTTTGAGCCTGCACCGCCATTCAGTATGATCATGGCTGATCATCCAACTCAAAACCCTGTACCTGCTTTCTCTCCATACCCCCGATCCCTTTGGCCACAAGGGCCATATCTAACTTCCTCTTAAATATAGCCAATGAACTGGCCTCAACTGTTTCCTGTGGCAGAGAATTCCACAGATTCACCACTCTCTGTATGAAGAAGTTTTTCCTCATCTCGGTCCTAAAAGGCTTCCCCTTTATCCTTAAACTGTGACTCCTCATTCTGGACTTCCCCAACATCAGAAACCATCTTCCTGCATCTAGCTTGTCCAATCCCTTTAGAATTTTATACGTTTCAATAAGATCCCCCCCTCAATCTTTTAAATTCCAGTGAGTATAAGCCTAGACGATCCAGTCTTTCTTCATATGAAAAGTCCTGCCATCCCAGGAATCAATCTGCTGAACTTTCTCTGTACTTCCTCTATGGCAAGAATGTCTTTCTTCAGATTAGGGGACCAAAACTGCACGCAATATTCTAGGTGTGGTGTCACCAAGGCTTTGTACAACTGCAGTAGAACCTCCCTGCTCCTGTACTCAAATCCTTTTCTATGAATGCCAACATACCATTTGCCTTTTTCACCGCCTGCTGTACCTGCATGCCCACCTTCAATGACTGGTGTACAATGACACCCAGGTCTCGTTGCACCTCCCCTTTTCCTAATCGGCCACCATTCAGATAATAATCTGTTTTCCTGTTCTTGCAACCAAAGTGGATAACCTCACATTTATCCACATTAAATTATCCAGGATGTTGTTTGGTTAGCGCACATTTGGTTTGCCCATATCACCCATTACATCTTTCAAGGCCTTGGGGCTGCTAAAAGGCTTGCTGCCTGGCTTCCTGATCACTATAGCCAGAGCAATGAATGTTGCTGATCTGGAAAAGTGTTGAGGAAAATGGGAATGCACCAATGGGCTCTGCTTTAGAAACTGAGCATATTTATCATTGGATGTTTAAGTCTTTTAACTCAACCTGTAGATATAATGCCATGTGATTTTTAATGTGTCATGTTATTTCCTCCTAACGATAGTCTTTTTTCTGCTTTTGTTTAAGAGAAAACATCAGAAGGGGGTTCGACTCGAATGTCTCTCTTCATTCTTTTATCTACCTTCCTTTCAGCTGCTTTTGTTATGTACATAGTGTACAGGAATTTTCCAGAACTTGATGAGTAAGTATAAAATTACAAAGAAAAGTCTGATCACCAAGTTAACAGAATTTGAATTTATCAATTTAAAACACTATGCACTTCCTGTGAAGAATTGTTTAATTTTACTCTTCAGAGGGAAGAACAATGATCATTCTGTACAATCGAATTACTGATGGACCTTTTTTTTTAATGTTATTCTATCGATTAATGTAGAACTGATCAGTGGCCAGCCAAAGTAATAACTTGCTCTTTAGGTAATACCAAATTACCTTTAACATTCACTTATTGGTTTATTGTTTCCCACCAATGATAATACTTCAGGCAATGTGACATTTTGCATTGGATTTGATACAAATTATTTTTCTAAATGCTGATAGGATGGTCAGAAACATGCTTATGATCCAGAGATGAGCATGCTTCCAACTTAGTTAAGTTTGGGGTGTATTTTCTCAAAATTGCTTCACTTCTGCATTCTTCCTCTGAATCTTTGCACTACAATTCAAATAATAATTGCAAAATACAAACAGATTATTTCTTCAAGATTATTCTTAATCTGTGAATGATGGATTGCTAAACAAAAGAAGTACCCTTTCTACAAAAGATTTACGGGGAACTTGATTAAACGTTTCTATTCTGTTACGATGCCTAGCCAAAAGAAATGTAGTAAGTAATAATAGTATCCATAAGCAATTGTAGAATGTATAATTCTACAATTAGTTGGCCCAATATTTTTGAGCATGTCTCGTGTCATTCACGTGCAGGCCATCTTTGTGTTAAGAACAATTTAAAATGTGATTTTTGTTCTTCAAATCTATTCCAGTGCTGTATAATCTAATTCTACAAGCTCCTTAAAACTTGGATCTCAGTCTTTAAGGATGTTATTAAAAGTACCGTGTAAATTAAAGACTATGCCACCATCTGCAAGAATTGTTTCTCAGTGAAGTTACTTTCATGGGGTCATTACTTCAGTATAAGCCAGAAATGTCTTATCGGAAATAAGAGATGATCTTAGCCAGAAGTTATTTACTCTTGATCAGGTTAGTGATCTGTGATGGCTCTGAACCTGGTAACTCAGGAAAGATACAGATCCAACTGGCATATAATTTCTGATTCCATCCAATAACTTAAGCTAGCAAGGTTATATTCTTGAAGATTAAATCAGAACCACACTGTTGTGATGTTCCTGCTGTTACGTAGCTTTGTTTTGCTATGATTTGCTAACTAGTGCTATTTAAGCTTATTTAACTAATCATTTTGTTCCTGAAGTGTAAATTTCTGTTCCTCGTTCTCATTTTCAAGCTTTACTGTGCCATTCCAGCACCCTTCCTTGGAAACTCCCCCAGGCTTCCATATCTGTCTTTGACTGTTGGGCTACTAAATCCATCTTTTTGTACATTCTATACCTATCCTTTCTTTATGCCTTTAGTGACAAGCGTTTATCTCTATCAATATCAAATAACTTCTCACTCTCCTATTTTAATGCTTTTTTTAAGCTTTTACAGAATTTGTCTTTTTATCTTTACTACCTTATTTTCTGTTGATTTTTGTTCAATATTAATTTTTGTTAGTCTTCTCCTTCTCACTTTGTTAATTTCCTTTGATTTGAATGTCTTTGTTACAAGTGATTATATGAATGATTAATTGCTTGGTGCAGTCATGAGAGGTTATTCAGCACATTATTTTTGTGCTAATTTTTTGAAAAAAAGCTATTCAATTCCATCCTCTGCTATAGCACAGGCTTTTTGTTTGATTGACTCACGTAAATTATTAAATTTTGCTATATTGAGTATTGCATAATTTTCCCCCTTCTTTCCCCTCACCCTTCCAGCCTTAAATTACATTGTATTCCAGATAATTATTAATCAGAATAAATAATCAGCAATCAATTAATCTTAACATTTCATTATATCTGCAAATTAATCTCATGTTCAAGGAATCATTACATCTCATATTCTAAATATTTTATTTGCACAGTTTGTCCTTTTTTGCACATTGACTGACAAGCTGGAAAACTTTTTAGAAAAATATTTGCATTTAAGAATTGCAAGTAGATTTGCATTTAAGAATATTTGCCTTTAAACTATTTATTAATCATATTAAAAAGGATATTAATCCCAACCATTGAATACATTTACACGGAGCACTGCCACAAGAAAGCAGATCCGTCATTAAAGACCTTCACCATCCAGGACACATTCTCTTCTCACAGGTACCATCAGGCAGGTGGTACAGAAGCACTAGGTTTCACACCACGAGATACAGGAACAGTTGTGACCCTGCAACTATCAGGCTTCTGAACCAGCATGGATAGTTTCAATCACTATTAGTCTAAATGGATCCTATGTCCTACAGTTCAATGAGTCTTTACAACTCATATTCTCAATCTTATTTGTACACTTTGTCCTCTTTTGCACATTATTTGTTAGTTTGTGTATGTCTATGTATAGCTTTGTCAATTCTACTGTATTTTTTTCTGTAAATGTCTGCAAGAAAATGAATGTCAAGGTAGTATATGGTAATATATACATAGTTTGATAATACATTTACTTTGAACTTTAATCATATTTGTGTTTGGATCTTAATAGAGAGGAACGAAAAACTATTGTAATTCCTAAGGACATGGATGATGCCAAGGCATTGGGGAAAGTTCTTTCCAAATACAAGGACACTTACTATGTACAAGTGTTAGTGGCATACTTTACCACATATATTTTGTATCCTTTCATGTGCAGTTAGGACAATGTCTATGTAGCAGAAGAGTGGAGCATTAGAAACTCTATCTGTTAAATAATTAGTCATTTTTGATGTGTGTAATGTGCTTATGTTTAATGTATCATTTTAGAATGTAAGGATTTGTACTACAGAAAAGTTCCAGATTTTGTTGATGCAATTGGGGGATGCCTGGAGCAGATGTGAGGCGTATCTCTGTGGGTTGCAGAAAAGGCAGCTGAACAATCTATCTTACATTTTCAATTCTGAGCAGTAGGATGAGGTAGTAACGGTAAAACCCTTGAAGCTAGATGGTGTTTTGGAGAAAGTTAAAAGAATATGTTAAATAGTTTTTTTTGTGGGTGAGGTTGAAGTGAGGTGGGGAGTATCCACTACATCTCCTGTTCACATCAGCCCTGCAGAGTAGCCAAGGAAAGGAATGGCATCAGAGGAGCTTAAGCTTGATAGATAATGAAACAATCTAAAATTGAATTGGCAGAGACTTCTGCTGATTCGGTGCTGAATATGTAATAGTGTGACATGCCAGATGCGCTTGGTGGATAAAAACTTGGTGCACTCGGGGGTCAATGTAACTTACAGGTGTCCCGCCCCCCTTTACAAAGGTAGAGCGTTTCTATGAAACCTTTCTTAAGCCGAAATGGCGTAAAGCGAAGAGCCATTAATTTATATGGGGAAAACTTTAATAAAATCAAAAATCCTCTTTGTAATGCGAAAATAGGTTACTAGTGTAGGTCTTTTGTAAAAGCAAAGTGGCGCAAAGCGAACATTTGTAAAACGGGAGGACACCTGTACAGGCAGTCCCTGAGTTACGTACGAGTTCCATTCCTGAGTCTGGCTTTAAGTTGGATTTGTACGTAAGTCGGAACAAGTACATCCGGTATTATTTAGCGTCAGTTCGTCAAAGTTAGATATGGCCCTTGTGGCTAAAGGGATCAGGGGGTATGAAGAGAAAGCAGGTACAGGGTTCTGAGTTGGATGATCAGCCATGATCATACTGAATGGTGGTGCAGGCTCGAAGGGCTGAATGGCCTACTCCTGCACCTATTTTCTATGTTTCTATGTCAAACATTTGTCTTAGTATATAGTATATATTTGACCTTTCTATGCATATAAAAAACTTAAGAGACGTATGTATTCCAATAATTAAACCGCTGCGTTGCTTAGTAATAATTGTAGCTTTCATCGGGGCAGTGCCTTTCACATGCTCCATTATTCTCACTTTATCCGTTATCCTTTAAAATTGTTCCGATTGTTGACCGACTGCAGCCTAATGCTTTTCCAATGACTTATGGCGTTTCATCTCTTTCCAAACACTTTATTATTTCTACTTTATTTTCAATCCCGATTGCTTCCTGTCAATAGAACAGAAACAAAGCATCCAGAGAATTGGCCTGCACTACCTTCCGAGGCAGTGCATTCCAGACCCCCACAACTCTCTGGGAGAAGAAGTTTTTCCTTAACTCTGTCCTAACCCCTTATTCTCAAACCATGCCCTCTGGCACTGGACTCTCCCAGCATCTGGAACATATTTCCTGCCTCTATCTTGTCCAATCCCTTAATAATCTTATATGTTTCAATCAGATCCCCTCTCAATCTCCTTAATTCCAGCGTGTACAAGCCCAGTCTCTCTAACCTCTCTGCGTAAGACAGTCCAGACATCCCAGGAATTAACCTCGTGAATCTGCGCTGCACTTCCTCTACAGCCAGGATGTCCTTCCTTAACCCTGGGGACCAAAACTGTACACAATACTCCAGGTGTGGTCTCACCAGGGTTCTGTACAAATGCAAGAGGATTTCCTTGCTCTTGTACTCAATTCCCTTTGTCATAAAGGCCAACATTCCATTAGCCTTCTTCACTGCCTGCTGCACTTGCTCATTTACCTTCAGTGACTGATGAACAAGGACTCCGAGATCTCTTTGTATTTCTCCCTTACCCAACTCTACACCGTTCAGATAATAATCTGTCTTCCTGTTCTTACTCCCAAAGTGGATAACCTGTACTAGTATTTTGAGTTTTGATCTTTATTGCTGTAACACAGATTTCTTTCTTCATTTTTGTTTAGTTTCAGACTGGGTTTACTGTTTAGGTAGTTCTTTTATTGATTTTTCATATGTTTGTATGAAAGCAGGAATAAAGGTGGTTATTAGTTTCAAATATATTTTTAATGTGTCAGGTAGTTAAGTGGTTTTATTTTTAACAGTCATGGTACAAGATCTCTCACCTAAATCTGGAAGACAAGAGGAAAGGGAAAACCTAGGAGGGTAATTTTATTTTATTTTATTGAGACACAGTGTGGAACAAGCCCTTCCAACCCTTTGAGCCGCGTCACCCAGCAGCCCTCGGTTTAACCCGAGCCTAATCACGGGACAATTTACGATGACCATTTAACCTACCAATTAGTATGTTTTTGGACTGTGGGAGAAGACTGGGGCACCTGGAGGAAACCCTCACAGTCACAGGGAGAACATACAAATTCCTTATAGTAATGGAGTGTTACGTACCTGTGGGTATCTTGTACCTGTCACATGACCATGATGTAATTGAGGCTATGCTGGGCATGAGGTAATGGTCTTGTGATGGTGGAGTGGCGTCATTTTCCCACCAGTGAGAGGTCATGTGATAGTTTTTTTTCAACAGGGTATGAAAGGAGAACCCCTCCCTGTAAGGTGGGGCAGTTCATGGCTGAATTCGCGACTGACTCCATGTTGCTGCGTATTCCGATGTTATGATGCAGTTTCATTTAAAAGTGGAGTTTTACTTTCCGTCTTAAGTCAGAAGTTATTGCCAGCAGTTTTGCTTCAATACTGCCAGTTAAAAAGTAGTCAGAGAGTGAAGATTTGTCGAAGTTTGGGAAGCTGAAAGCTCGAGGAAAGTTGATGTCGGCTGTGAAGCAGGTTCGACCTTTATTTAATCTTCGCACAAGGAATTAGTAACCTGTGTCCATGTTAACTCCTGCTTTGCCAAAAAAGACCAGAAAGAGTAGGATGCAGAGTTTCGCCAAGGAAAGGTTAGTGCCTTTAAGCCGTTTTATTTCCTTCAATCATAAATCCCTGGGCAAAGCATGCTTCAGCTGGGATCAGCAGTAATGCCATGAAAGAGAAATTATTATTCCAAGGAAAGTCTAAGTGACTGTAAGCTTTGGACTTCCGCATTACTACTTCTAAGAACTGTTTTCGCATTATCGCTTCAAGAACTGTTCAAGCTGCCGCATAGCAGCCGACTTCTGGTTAAGTTAGTCGTTTGTTTACTTTTGGGGGGGGGTTTTGCAGTGTTTAATAAATGTTTTATTTGTTATAAAAAAAACCTGTCTCAATTATATATTCATTGTTGCTGGATTGTAACAGGAGGAATTGAACCAGTGTTGCTGGTACTGTAAAGCGTTGTGCTAATAATTACTATGTTACCATGCTGCCCACGAGACTCATTTGATTAAACACTTTAATTTCATTATCTGCACTTTGACATTATGTAAAAAGTTGTTTAACTTTGATTCAACAATGATCAGGTAACTTCTAATTGTATTGCAAACATAAATACATTTGGGTTGAGAGAATAAGGAAACTTTCTGTGATTTCCAGTTCTTATGCATATGGCAATATTTAAGAATTGAAACATGCTATAATGTACAGCAGGATGGTGTACACCTTGGTACTTGTGACAATAATAGTAAAACAGATTTAGAAGTTATCTTGTGATCAGAATGTGGCACAGCAGTTTCATTTTTTTAAAGGAAACAATCCTTGACTTCATTCTCTCCAGTTTACAAACATTTGCCATACCAGGGTCCATATTTCTCAGCATCCTTTCGGGGTTTCTGTACCCTTTCCCACTGGCACTTTTCTTTGTCTGCCTGGTAAGTTGAAGCTTCAAAAATATATCTTCTGTCATTCTGGAATAGTGAATCAGGTGCTGTTTTATCTGTTCAGTAGATTGATCTTATTTTACCTAAATATTTGGAGCATTTAAGAAATACCTATTGCTTGCACCTTGCAGTAAAACAGCTGTTGAATAAGGATATTGTTCGTTGAGACAAGTGTGTCAGAAAATGGCCAGCATGTTTCATTAATAATTAAAGTAGCACAATCAACAATGAAATTCGCTATGTGACCAATTTGTAAGATCATTCATGAATACAGATAAACATTCTGGAGTCAGAGTAATACACCACAGAAATGGGCCCTTTGACCATGGCAACCTTCTTGCCCATTGACATGAATCCCATTTATCCTTTTCTATCTTGTCTATCTAAATGCCTCTTAAACATAATTTTGTCTGATTCCACCATTTCTTCTAGCAGTGCATTCCAGATGTCAATCACTCTTTGTGTAGAAATCTTATCTACACAATGATTTTTGACTCTCAATCTGTACCTCTGCGAACCAGATATATTTCTTTATCAGGTCACCTCTCAGCCACCTTCACTGTAAAAATAAAAAAAATCTCAACCCATCCAATCGCTCCATAAAATTAAAGTCCACCCATCCAGGTAACATCCTGGTGAATCTCCTTTGCACTCTCCCTTGAGTGTATTGTCCTTCCTGCAGTGTAGCAACCAGAACTGCACACGTTACTCCAAGTGCAGCCTTACTAGTGTTTTGTAAAGTTGCAGCATAATATCCTAACTCTAATGTTCCTTGTCTTGACCTGTGAACGCAAGCCTGCCATATACCTTCTTAACTAACCTATCGACCTATTACGCAACTTTCAAGGAAAGCACTTGGACCCTAAGGTCTGCTCCTCAACATTTCTTAGGGCTTTTCCATTTACTGTATATGCCCTGCTATTTGAAACACATTATTCAACACTTGTCAGGATTAATTCCCACCTGTCAGTGCTCTGCCTAACCTTCCTTCTGATCTATATCCTGTGAAGCTGTAAACAATTTTCTATGTATCCACATTACTGCTAATTTTCGTCATTTGCAAACTTACTAATAATACCTACTGCATTCACATACAGTCATTATTATATTTCATAAACAGCAAAGGTCCCAACATTGATCACTGTGGTACACCATCAGTCACTGACTTCCAATCACATAAACATCCTTCAGTTATTATGCTCTGTCTCCTATCATCAGCCCAGTTTTGGATTCCATTAGCCATCTTGCCTTAGATCCCATTTTCCTTAACATTCTGGACCAGTCAACTATGTGCGACTTTTACAAATGCCTTCCTAAAATCCATTTAGACAACATTTATGCCTGCCTTCATCATTCCTGCTTGTTAGTACCTCAAAAAAACTCAATTAGTTAAATAGGAATCACCTGCACAAAGCTATTTTGACTATCCCTAATTCATCTTCAACTTTTCAAATATACATTAATTCTATCCCTACGACATTTTAAAAGATATGTATTGGATTAAGCAAAGTTTAATTTCTTTTGAGAAATGTCGTTTATCTACAGCATAGAAGTAGTCTGTTCTACCCAGCACCTTCATGCCGGTATTTATGCTCCATTGTTTTTAATGACAGCATTTAAAAAAATATCATGGCATTGTTGGCATTTTTTGTTATTTCTTCTATAATGGCCCTTGAACTGTGTATATAGTTACTGGTCAATTGCATAGGTGTGTCTGAAATGCATATAAACAAGGTATCAATGACAGATTTCCTTCCTTGCAGGGCATTAACAAACCATGAGTTTTATATGACAATCCAGTAGCGAAGGACAACACACACAAAATGCTGGAGGAACTCAGAAGATCAGGCAGCATCAATGGAAAGAAATAAACTGTTGATAATTCGGTCCAAGACTCTTCATCAGACCCTTCATTACGAGTCCTGATGAAGGGCCTCGGCCTGAAACGTCAACTGAATTCATCCATCGTTTTGTGTGTGTTACTGTGGATTTCTAGCATCTACAGAATCTCTTGTGCTTGTACAGAAATGAACCATTCAACCCAATCAGTCCATGCTGGCATTCATATGACTTTGATATCTTCCATCTTCATTTTCACCACCTTGTTGGGTCTTGAACTAAATACTAATTCAGATACTTGGCTTTTTCTGGTGCATTATTGCATAGCAGTTGTCCAATAATGTAATTCAGAATGAAATGTGCTTTCTTTCCCTACTCTAACTGCGTTGTGAATGCAGTGTCTCAAATAGCCTCTGACCACTAATTCTAGCCCTTGGCCTTCACATGTGACTTGGCTATTAAGATCAGTGGCACTACTTCTACTGACAGGAGATGGGGCAAAGGTGAGTTACTGGTGCCTTAAAACCAGTCAGTTTGGGCAGATGGGACTCGTCAGCCATGGTTGGCAGCTTAGCTAGGAGATGGAAAACTCTTAATTTCAAATACCCACTCACGGGGAAGGCTTTGGAAATAAACCTTGAGGAAAAAATCCAGACCTGGATTCCCTAAGGGTTCCTACATTAAGTTCAACGCTGACTGGCAATTCCTGCAATGCCACTGGTGCCAAACTGTATCAGTCTTTGTAGTTCCTGTGGATTCATCAGCTACATGGAGCGAAGGAGCTTGCTTCATGTGCAACAGCTTGCTCTCAATAATGTTCTGTGCTGGCTTACATATCTCATAGACCGCTGGGGCTCCACATCCTTGGTTAACCCTGACTAACAGAGAGCCTCAAATCAAGCTGGGGTACAATTCCAATGACAGTCTTAAACAAATATTATCTTCACAACTTTGAAACAGCTATAAGTGTTAAGGAACTGTTTAAATTCACCATTTGTAAAATCCTTGTTGAATTCAATTGTTTTACTTGTGCAAAGTTCAACTGTGCACATTCTAACAGTGGGCAGACATTAAAGAGCAAATTTCTGATTATTTTGTCACTTTTTCAGTTCATATCTGAGTGATCACACAAAAATAACACGAGAGTTTTTTGGTCAGTCTGATCTGCAAGTAGGGTTTTCAACAGCTGTTTTGTTATCAGATTTAGCAAGCGGGTTTACCCAGACATTTGTCAGAAACTGACAGGGCCAGTGCAAGTATCATGTGGTGTAAAAGTAGAATGTAAACCAGAAACTGGTTTAAATTTCTAATTTCCTATATCTCAATCCTTTGTTTAATTTTCTTAGTTCAACAGTTATAATTCTAATGTGCTGTCTTGTATTATGTGCTATATTGAGAATTAGTTAGAATTTTTAAAATTCTATGCCTGTTGATAAAAATTGCAATATGAATATTGGAAGTCTAGAATTAGAGCTTTGTTATTCATCATTGAAAATAGTTTTCTTGTATTTCTCTCCTTTGACTCATGGATTGTGATTGAGGGTGGCACTTCATTCTTGAAATTTGGCTTTTTAAATGAAAGTCTTAAATTACTGCCAACTTATGTATGTTCACATGTAACGTAAGTTTTTAGTAAAAGGGAAAATAGAGATTTAATAACTGCTTTGCATGTGGAAAGGTAAGTGAATAACTTAAACGGAAGAATAATTCCTGCAGAACAACCAAGTTGATATCCTTGCTAACCATCGTTTGTAAATTAACTTCTTTGTTTTAAAACCATGTGAGTCATGCTATCTCCAATAATTCCAGTGTTCCGGTCTTGGAGCTTCCTTCTGCTACCTGCTGTCATATTTAGTTGGTCGGCCAATTGTTTATAAATATTTAAAAGAGAAAGCAACAAAGTGGTCACAACAGGTAACCCTTTTAAATCTATTTTTTAACTTGGACTTTATACTGAGTGAAGTTGGTAAATGTGCAGTTTTTAAAAATGCTCAAAAATTGAAGAGCTTAAGTACATTTTTGGAGATAATGGAAAGATGTGGTTGCTGATGCTTTAGAAATTGCTTTTGTGAGACTGCTTATTGAGGATCTGTTTAATCTTCTTAAAGAACTGTACTTGTGCATCTGTATGAAATTATTTATACTGCCTTATCTATCTGCCATTTTTCAACTAGTAGCTATAAGACTGCAAGCTAAAGAAACATTTTTCACCCTGGCACAAAAGCAAAATTCTACTGACTCAGCAAAGCTGAAATGTGAGCAGAAAAATAGAAAATCAGTCAGTAACTCTGGAGTAAACATGTGAGTTTACATTTCCATTGTAAACCTGTCAAACTGTAAAACAGAGACATACTGATAAAATTTGAGAAAGAGCTGGAATAACATCATTCCATTACAACCAAATACTGAAAAATTTCAAAATAGTATAATAGAGTTATATAGCATGGAAATGGGCCCTGTGACCCAACTCCTCTGTGCCAAATAATGACTCTACCTGAGCTAGTCCCACTTACCTGAGTTTGGCCTCTACAGTAATGCTGTCAAATGTTTTTTATATGTAATTGTACAATCTTTGCCACTTAATCTGGCAGCTCCTTCCATATACACACACCACCCAATGTGGGGGGAACCTGCTCCTTGGGTCCCCTTTATATCCTCCCCTCCATCATGGAAACAAGATTACGGCCATCAACCTTTTTAATGACCCTCATGATTTTATAAACATGAATAGGTTACTCCTCAACTTCCTTCATGCCAGGGTTAAACAAGTCCCAGCCTATCCAGCCTTATGTTGTAGCTCAAGCCCTTCAGTCCTGGTAACATCCTTGTGAATCTTTTCTGTGTCTCCAGTACTTAATCACATCCTTCCTATAGTAAGGCAACCAGAAGTCCATATAATACTCCAGGCACGGTCTCACCAGTGCCTTGTACAGCTGTCCCAACTCTTGTACTGAATACTATGACTGATAATAGCAAGCATACCATACACCTTCACCACAATGTCTACCTGTGTCGTTAGTTTCAGGAAGCTATGTACTTTAACCTTAGGTTTTAGGTTTCTCTTTTCTATAGCACTCCCTAGGGCCGTTCCATTCACTGTGTATGTCTACATTAGTTTAACACTTCACACATGTTTTTAAGTTAAATTCCATCTGCCATTCCACTTTCTTAGTTTATTTAGATCCTTAGACAGTATTCTTCACTGTCCACTGTCCCACAGGTTTTAGTGTCATCTGCAAAATTATTAACTGTGCCAATTACATCCTTATCCAGATCAATATATATAACAAATAACAGAGGACCCAACATCAATGTCTACACTCCCCTGATCACAAGCCTCCAATTGGAGAAACAACCTTCTCCTATCACCCTCTGATTCCTTCCGCCAAAGCAATTTTATATCATTGGCGAGCTTATCTTGGACCCATGTAATCTAACCTTTCAACCAGCCAACATGCAGAACCTTGTCAAAGGCCTTGCCACTGTCCATGCAGGCAATGTCTATTGTCCTGCCTTTGTCATTCCTTTTGTCTCCTCTTTGGGGGAAAAAACTTGATTTATGAGGGACAATTTCTTATTATTAAGTGACAGACCTATCCAACTCAGTACTGTATCCCAGTGTTTTACAGTGAGAAGCACATTCCCGCCAGTACTGTATCCCAGTGTTTTACAGTGACAAGCACATTCCCGCCAGTACTGTACCCCAGTGTTTTACAGTGACAAGCACATTCCCGCCAGTACTGTATCCCACAGTGTTTTACAGTGACAAGCACATTCCCGCCAGTACTGTATCCCACAGTGTTTTACAGTGACAAGCACATTCCCGCCAGTACTGTATCCCACAGTGTTTTACAGTGACAAGCACATTCCCGCCAATACTGTATCCCACAGTGTTTTACAGTGACAAGCACATTCCCGCCAGTACTGTATCCCAGTGTTTTACAGTGAGAAGCACATTCCCGCCAGTACTGTATCCCAGTGTTTTACAGTGACAAGCACATTCCCGCCAGTACTGTACCCCAGTGTTTTACAGTGACAAGCACATTCCCGCCAGTACTGTATCCCACAGTGTTTTACAGTGACAAGCACATTCCCGCCAGTACTGTATCCCACAGTGTTTCACAGTGACAAGCACATTCCCGCCAGTACTGTATCCCACAGTGTTTCACAGTGACAAGCACATTCCCGCCAGTATTGTATCCCGCAGTGTTTCACAGTGACAAGCACATTCCCGCCAGTACTGTATCCCACAGTGTTTCACAGTGACAAGCACATTCCCGCCAGTACTGTATCCCACAGTGTTTCACAGTGACAAGCACATTCCCGCCAGTATTGTATCCCGCAGTGTTTCACAGTGACAAGCACATTCCCGCCAGTATTGTATCCCGCAGTGTTTCACAGTGACAAGCACATTCCCGCCAGTACTGTATCCCACAGTGTTTTACAGTGACAAGCACATTCCCGCCAGTACTGTATCCCACAGTGTTTTACAGTGACAAGCATATTCCCGCCAGTACTGTATCCCACAGTGTTTTACAGTGACAAGCACATTCCCGCCAGTACTGTATCCCACAGTGTTTTACAGTGACAAGCACATTCCCGCCAGTACTGTATCCCACAGTGTTTTACAGTGACAAGCACATTCCCGCCAGTACTGTATCCCACAGTGTTTCACAGTGACAAGCACATTCCTGCCAGTATTGTATCCCACAGTGTTTTACAGTGACAAGCACATTCCCGCCAGTACTGTATCCCACAGTGTTTTACAGTGACAAGCACATTCCACCAGTACTCATTTACAGTTGTGAAGGATTACATCCACAAATGCAATTCTCTGGCCTCTTTACAGATGACCTATGTTTTGAGTACTTTCTCTGTTTTATGGATGCCTCATGAGAGCGTTATTCATGTTGACTTCTGCTATTTGCTTTGTCCTGTTTACTTTGTTGACAATCTTAGAGCTCAGGGTGAAGTTACTGTTAGCTAACAAATCTACCAACCCCTAAAACTAATCATGAACTACTGATTATTTGTTGTTTGAGGAAGTGTTCTCCAAACTTCTCACTGCATGTTTCCTAACTTCGCATCTAAAAGGTCTGCATCTTGTGCTTGGGCTTCCCAGCATTAGTTCCCAAATAGCTGCATTTAATTATTCTATTGTTGCAGACTTGTCTGTCCTATCCACAACTCAGCTACAAAACTTTGCAATTCAATTTGCAATTTGTGTAGAGCTTGCACATGCATTCATTAGGCTTCAGTCCTGATGACCTGCGTGGTATGTGTTGCTGACTTTCACAATATTGTAGGTTGAAGCAAATGAACAAATTTCCAGAATCCTGGGTGCTTCCTCATAGTAACATTATAACTGTGTGAAATCATTGCTCTGTTTCGAGGTGTTTTCTAATGATCAAAGTGGCATCAGAAGAGGTTGGGCCTTGGGTTACCTGGCTTATCTGTTGTCAGGCATTGTGAGGCATGGGTGTTATGTTGAGCATGGAGGCATCAGTTGCTGTCTGTACAATGTGACAATACTATTGATATTTTGTAATCTATTACATAAGTTACTGATTACTAAAGCGAATGCGGTAGAAATATTCATGGCTGAAAGCAGTGAACAGATAATTTAAAATTGCCTTTTTTAATGTATTTTTTGCAGGTTGACAAGCACAGGGATCACCTTATTAATTATATAATCTTTTTAAGAATAACTCCATTCCTGCCAAACTGGTTCATTAATATAACAAGTCCTGTAATAAATGTACCTCTGGGTGTATTTTTCATTGGAACATTTTTAGGTAAGTGCATATAATCTATGGCAAGATTTTTTTAATCATGGCTTTGATGGTGCTCCTTTTTAGAAAAGAATGGAACTTTTGATCAAAGTTAGGAAGCGATTTGATCCATCAAACCCAGCCAGCTGAGTTAGTGAACAACGACAGCTATATTTCATTAGGAGTTTGCAGAGACTTGATATGTCACTGAAGACTAGCAAATTTCTACAAATGTACCATGCAGAGCATTTTAACTGATTACATCACTGTCTAATATGGAGGGGTCACTGCACAAAATCAGAAAAGTTTGCAAAAAGTTGCAAAGTCAGCCGGCTTCACCATGAGTGCTAACCTCACCAGCGTTGAGGACATCTTCAAACGGCGAGGCCTCAGAAAGGCTGCATCCATCATTAAGGACCCCCATTACCCAGGACGTGCTCTCTTATTGCTACCATCAAAGAGGAAGTGTGGGACCCTGAATTCACACGATCAACGTTTTAGGAGCAGCTTCTTCCCCTCCGCTATTAGATTCTGAATGTACAATAAGCCCATGTACGCTACCTTTTTTTGCTCTCTTTTTGTTCTAGTTATTTATTTTAATTTTTATATACTGTGGATCCTGTTTAATTAGGGCCAGTACATTTTGGCCCACTTAAGCAGCTGCTCTAATTATCTAAATTTTCATGGTAATAGTTAAAAAGGTATAAAAAAAAGACCACCTACCATTTAAATAAGTAACAATTATGTATTTAAATTAAATACAGAACAAATTAGAGCACTACTAATACTACTACAGTATTATAAGACCATGTATTAGTTTCTAAAAGTTATCGATGGAGGAATTCATTCGCCGTGTTCTTCTGATTGACTGTAAATGAACAAAATCAGTGCAGATAATGGACTGCCTTCATACAGTGCTGTCAACGATTGCATCCTCCAAATCTTCATTTTCATTGTAACGTTCAAGATGGTGTTGATGCCTTCAAATTCTTCATAGATCCTAACTTGTTGAAATACTGAAGTTGTTTTATTTTCACTCCTGGCCTTTTCTGGCGTCTCCAAGCCTGAATGCTTTAAACTGCAGTGAGCAAAACAGTTCTGAATTTATTTATTTATTTTTTGCCAACTTTCATTGACAATAATCATTGCTTTTTGAAAATAAGCACACGCAACTGATGCTATTTAAAACTTTGCTCTAAGCATGGTGTAGTTTCTAATGGCCACACTAGTTGGAAAATGTTTGGCAACAGTCTGCTGCCCCAATTAGTGTCCCAAATAAAGAGAATCCTGACTATTAATTAGGTTTTGTTCTTTAATAGCCATTTATGAAGAACATTTCATTTTGTTCATCCATCCAATTAGTTATTTTATTTATTTGCTGCACAGTTCCTAGCCTTTGACCTTCTGTGGCTGCCACGGTAGTGTAGCAGTTAGTGCAACATCATTATAGCTCAGTGCTGTCTGGAGCTCGGAGTTCAATTCCAGTGACATTCTGTTCGGAGTCTGTTCGTCCTCCCTGTGGAATGTGTGGATTTTTTCCAGGTCCTCCATTTTCCTCCCATAGCCGAAAGATGTATAGGGTATGTTAACTGGTCATTGTAAATTGTCCCATTTAAGTAAGGGCTAATTGGGTTTGAAGGGGGTTATGGGGCGGTGTGGCTTGAATGGCTAGAAAGGCCTGGTCTGCATTGTACTGCTAATTAAATAAAATAAGTTAATGTGTCTGTTCCAGTTCAGTTTCTGATCAATTACAAACCTGAGGATATTGACAGTGGGGGAATTCACTGTTGGTAATGTGGTTGAATATTGGGGTGATGGCTGGATTTTCTCTTTCTGAATATCATTGCTAGTGCACGTGGCATGAATATTATTTGCACCTTGTCCACAAAGGCTTGGATGACGTCGACATCTTGTTGCATTTGGGAGTAGATGACTTCATTATCAGAGTAGTCAAGAATGTGCTGAATATTGAGCAATCATCGGAGATCAGTCTAACTTCTGACATTACTGAAGGAAGGTCATAGAGGAAGCTGCCAAAGATGGTTAGCCAAGGAAAGTGTCCTAAGAAACTGAATAGAGATTAGGCCTAATTGCAGTAATACCAGTTGTTATAGTTCACTCTTCAGTAATTAGTGAATCAGATTTATTGTTACATTTATCATGAAATCTGTTATTTTGTAACAGTAGTACAATGCAAGACATAAAAATTACTCTAAATTTCAAAACTAAATAGTGCAAATAAAGAATAATGAGGTAGTGTTTATGGATTGTTCAGAGATCTGATGGCAGAGAGGAGGAAATCATCGCTAAAAAGATGAATGTGAGTCTTCAGACTTCTGTACCTCCTCTGCAATGGTAGTGATCAAGCATTCTATTTTTTTTGCTCTGCGGGTCCAAGATACCAAATTTAATTGCAGTGTTCTTCTCATTCCCGTGTCTGAGATTAGCTGATCCAGCACAAACATGGAAGCTTGGAAAGTTGTGGACAACTTTTAATCCAAAAAATCTTAACCATTTAACTTGTTTATCAAAGTTCACATTATAGAGATATTGTAGACTATTGCCATGGAAGAAAATCTTAAAAATGCTGTTTTCTGTTTCTCTTTAGGTGTAGCACCTCCATCATTTGTGGCTATCAAAGCTGGCACAACCCTTTATCAACTTACAACAGCAGGAGAAGCTGTTTCTTGGAATTCAGTCTTTGTTCTCATGTTCTTGGCAGTTGTCTCCCTACTTCCAGTATTTTTCCAGAAAAAACTGAAGCAAAAGTTTTCATAACCTCAACACAGTCTTACTATTCATAACTTGCCTCAGAATTTATCTTTAAGTTAACGTCCACTAAGTGGGTTGTAGTAAAGAATATATTTGGATTTAATAGGTTAATCATTTTTTCATAATCAATGTGCACATACAAAAATGTGACTTAAGTTTTATAAAACTATGCCCTTTCCCTGTTTTTCTTTCTCAGCATTAAGTCACATAATATACTGCAAATGACTTGCTTTTATTATTGGATATAGAAATTATTATATAAAGTAGCTAAACAGAGTGAAGCACATGATTGCAGCAAGTCTCTTCCAATTCTAGATGCACCAAAATCAGTTCACTTCAAAGAAATAAATTTTTCCTTGGCCACATACTAAAAGCACAATATAGTGTCAGTTGAAGTCAATCTAATAGAACTTTGGAGGAGTGGAGTGAAATGTGCACTGCTACTGCTTTCCATTTGAACACTATGTTGAAGGATGAATTCTTTAACATTTTTTTCCCCCCGGTTTTTGTGGTTCAATGTTGTGGAAACATTTATGCAAGGTTCTTCGATGTAAGAAGTTGCTATCTGCAAACATATGCCTTTAACAGTATTAAGAATGGCAATAAATTCACATTCATGGTGTATAATTATTTGTAATCATACATGATTTTGAACTTCAATTATTTACATGTTATCACAACTTATAACATTCTGATGCAAGTATTTATTGGAAAGAAGGATGGCTGAATTGGTTACTGTTGTTTCATCATTCAGTCCCCATGTACTGTATGTGACTTGTTCTCTACCCCAGATATCGCTATGGAATGTAAATTTTCATGTCTATTGACTTGTACAGAATAAGTAAAAGTGCACAAAATATTTCTTAAAAATCCATCGTCTTCTGTACTGAAAATTTTAAATGCCCACTAGGTGGCATGTGATTCCAGAAACTTGATGTAATAAAAGTCATGAAGTGAATTTTTCATCCAATCTTAGTTAATTGGGAGGAGGTATGACACAATAGCTGATGTTTCTCCTTCAAACATGGCAGTTAGGTGTGGTGGGGGGGGGGGGTTGAGAAAGAAATCAAATTCAGTCAATTTCCTATAATATCAATTTGCAGTTTGAAAGGGTCTGAGGAGGACCATTTTCCTGGAGAATTGGTGTATGAATGAACAAAGACAATGAAATAAAATAAAAATAGTATCACAACTGATACTTGAGAGTTTACAATACAAGCTTTGTAGCCGTATATCTGTAGGGAAAACAAATAACCTCTATGATTTAATTGTCAAACTGCTACCAAATATTCCACAGAAATGATTCACAGATTCTTAATGATTCTTGCAGAATGAGACCACTTTTTAATCCAGGAAGAAACTATAAATGCTGAAAACAAATATCAAACTGCTTTGAATTTCCAGCAAGGCAATTGACTTCTTAAAAGGGAAAAGATAATGGCTTAAAAAAAAGCTCAAGTTTGTTAATGCTGATAAGTTTCCTGCTTTGCTCGAACATTTCTGTTTTGATTGGAAATCTTAACAATTGTGGTCAAATCAACTGAAGAAAACCAAGTACTGCATTGTCCTGATGAAGGGTCTCAACTTGAAACGTCGACAATTTATTTTTTTCCCATAGGATCTGTCTGGCCTGCTGAGTTCCTTCAGCATTCAGTGTGTGTTGCCCTGCATTGTACATTTTGAAAAGTATTCAGAAACCAGCCTGTTGTCATTAACTCTAGCTGATGTAAAAGTGTGTGAACTAGGCTCCTGTCTTCAATGTGATTTTAATGATAATCTGATACAATCTGATGGACTTTTAGAATAAACATTGTATTGTGATATTATAATTGCCACTGCTGAGTTGATTGGAATTTTGTAGGACCACTGTGGTTTCTACGTATCCCTTCATCATTAATTGGACATAGAGATAGAAAGGGAAAGCTGTATGGATGTTTTTAAGTTGGTTTATTTTAGCTGCACTTCAGTTGTTAGCAGTCCTTCAGAAAGTTGAAGTATTCTGAGCTCCAATCTCATTTAAGTGACCTGCAGTGTAGTATGAGACGCAGGGGATGCTGCACTGCTGGAGGTGTCTCCTTTCAAATGAGGTGTTATCCATATGCAGTATCTCATTTAGTGCAACTTGGTCTCAACAGGCTGAAGGCACCATTTTGAGGAACCAGGAAAGTTATACACAGTGCCTTGATCAATATTTATGTTTCAGTCAATTACTGAATTGAGTTATCTGGTCATTAACACTGTGGCAATTTAAATTCCCACAATTAGTAGTGTACTTCAATTACTGCATCATGGGCTGTAAAATGTTTTGGAATATTGCAAAACTGATTCAGAAAGTGTCATATAAATGCAAATTTTGCTGGGAAAGTAGCAGATTTTTTTGGGGATCCCTGGCTTGAATGCCCTTGTATGTGTTTTAAAAAATGCCATGTGGTAGAGAAATTTTGCTTGAACATTTTCTAGGTTCAAAGTAAGTTTATTATCAAAGTACATATATGTCACCATACACAACCCTGAGATTAATTTTCTTGTGAAGATACTCAATAAATCCATAATAGAATAATAGTCATAATCCAGTCAATGAAAGACTGCACCAACTTAGGCATTCAACCAATACAAAAACAAACTGTGAAAGTACAAAAAGAAAGAAATAATAAATACTGAGAACATGAGATGTAGAGTCCTTGAAAGTGAGTCCATAGGTTGTGGGAACATTTTAATGATGGGACAAGTGAAGTTTTCCCCTTTGTTCAAGAGCCTGATGGTTTAGGGGTAATAACTTACGGAACCTGTTGCTGTAAGTCCTGAGGTTCCTGTACCACCTTCCTGATGGCAGCAGTGAGAAGAGAGCACTTCCTAGGTAGTGGGATTCTTGATGATGAACGTTGCTTTCCTGTGACAATGTTTCATGTAGATGTGCGCAGTGGTGGGGAGGGCTTTACCTGTGATGAACTGGACCATATTCACAACTGTAGGATTTTCTGTTTAAGGGCCTTGATTTTCTTTTCAAGGTCATTGGTGTTTCCATACCAGGCTGTGATGCAGCCAGTCAATATACTCTCCACCACACATCTATAGAAGTTTGTCAAAGTTTTAGATGTCATGTGAAATTTTTGCAAACTCCTAAGGAAGTAGAGGTGCTACTATGCTTTCTTCATAATTGCACTTGTGTGCTCGACCCAGGACAGGTCTGCTGAGGAATTTAAAGTTGCTGACCCTCACCACCTCATCCATTGATGAGGACTTGCACATAGACCTCTGGTTTTCTCCTCCTGAAGTCAATAATTGAGTGTGCCATTGGAGTTCTGCTCAGCCACATGGTCATAAATGTAAAGTGAGCAGAGCAGGGGATTAAGTACACAGCCTTGTGTTTCACCTGTGCCGATGGAGATTGTGGAGAAGGTGCTGTTGCCAATCTGAACTGACTGGGGTCTGCAAGTGGGAAATCAGAAACATAGAAAACCTACAGCACAATACAGGCCCTTCGGTTCACAAAGCTGTGCTGAACATGTCTGTACCTTAGAAATTACCTAGGGTCACCCATAGCCCTCTATTCTTCTAAGCTCCATGTACCTATCCAGGAGTCTCTTAAAAGACACTATTGTATCCACCTCCACCACTGTCACCAGCAGCACATTCCACGCACTCGCCACTCTCTGTGTAAAAGACTTACCCCTGACATCTCCTCTGTACCTACTTCCAAGCACCTTAAATCTGTGCCCTCTTGTGTTAGCATCATGGATCCAATTACACAAGGAGGTATTGAGGACAAAGTTTTGAATCTGAATGATTAGTTTTGAGGAGGTGATAGTATTGAATGTCAAGCTCTAGTTGATAAAGAACACCCTGATGTATGCATCTGTGCTGTCCGGATGTTACCGTGTTGAGTGAAGTGTCAATGAGATGGCATCTGCTGCGGACCTGTTGCACTGGTTGGCTAATTGGAGCAGATCTAAGTCACTTCTCAGGCAGCAGTTGATGTCTTTCATCACCATCCTCTCAAAGCACTTCATCACTGTGGATTTAAGTGCTGTTGGATGGTAATCATTGAGGCAGATTACCACAATCTTCTTAGGCACATGTATAAGTTGTTATGATCCCAGCCCCCTCCTTTGAAAATAGTGACCTCAGACTTCAACGGACCTCTCTGCCTTTGCTGATAAGTTATCCAGTTACGGGATACGTAACAAAATGAAGACTGCTGAAGCGAGAGATTAAGTACCTCAATGGACACTCCAGCCAATTGATCAGCACAGGTCTTTAGTACTTGGCCAGGTACCCCAACTGGGCTGGGTGCTTTATGTGGGTTCACCCTCCTGAAGGCTGCTCACACGACGACCTCAGAGACTGAAATCATCAGGGGCTGTGGGAGTTTGTCATAATTCCTCCATGTTTTGACAGTCAAAGCGAGCATGGAAAGCATTGAGCTCATCTAGAAGCAAAGCTTTGCTGTCACCTATGTCGCTTGATTTTTACTTTTTAAGAGGTGATAGCATTCAAGCTTCGTTGATTCAAGTTTAGTTCAGAATTGCCACTTTGCCTGTCAGATGGCTTTCTGGAGATCGTACCTAGACCTTCCCTTCACGTTATCAGCAAGCTCATTTTTGGGATTATATGCAAAATTGAATATTTTGCTGCATGAACACGTTTTTCTTCATGTCATCCCTCTCTAGCCCTTTAATTATTTGCCTTCCAGCCTTGTGATAATGGAAAATTCTCCTTATTCAGTTTTGTTTATTCTTTTGAAGATTTTGAACATCTCTATTAAATGACTTCTCAATTCTATTTTTCCTTCTACAGATGGTGCTCTACCTGCTGAGTGCTTCCAGCACTTTTTGTTTTTATTCCATTCCAATAAATGTGTTTTGACTCTCTCTGAGGCCTTCACATCTTTGGAATGCTGACCAGAATTAATGACCTTCAGGGAAGAAATCTGCCATCGTGCTAAACACCTTGTGTCATTTTGAACTCAAAACAATGTTGATGACTGTCAGCTGCCATCTTGGTTGTTTCATAGCTGCTGCAGGGTTAGGCATAAGCATAAAATCAGACAATCCAGCACTGGATTGGGCACCAAATTCAGACATTTCTCATCCCAAACATGTGGGGACTAGTCACAATCTGTGTCAAGCTCAGCTGGAAGGACAGATGCTTCTTGGGGGCCAAACGTATGAGAACGAGTATGAGCTGGAGGTCCTGTGTGAACACTGATTTCATACACCTGGGAAATGGAACCCCGATGATCTCTTTACTGGTACAGTGCCGAACAGGGCCTTCCAACCCAGCGAGTCATGCCGCCCAGCAACTAGCCTAATCACAGAACAAGTTATGATAACCAATTAACCTACTAAATGGTACATCTTTGGACTGTGGGATGAAACCAGAGCACCCGGAGGAAACCAACATTGTCATGGGTAGAATGTACATGCTTCCTACAGCAGGAACTGAACTCTGAACTCAGATGTCCTGAGCTGTAATAGTGTCGCGCCAACTGCTATGTTGCCATAGTAGGTGGTGATGAGTCAGTCCAAAAATAACTGAGGGAAGACTTTAAAGTAGCCTCAAGAGTTGTTTGGCACCACTATCGCTGTCCCAGCTGCATAAATCCTAACAGGCCAGAGAATGCAGGGGGTGGCCTGGTCCAGTCATGAGGGTTTAGTTGGAGAGTCAGAAGGTTGATGGATATGCAAGAGAGAATAAGTTACAGGGAAATTTGTGTGGGTATGGATCTGATGGGAATGTTCTGAGAACCAGCAGAATATGGATGGTCAATTGGCCTGGAAATATAACATGAGAATATAGGGTGTTCACTTGTGATTTACAGCCATCAATTCTATTCACAGCTCCTCATCAATTCATTCTTACATGCAGTGAGACCTCAATGTGCAAGTACTGGCTGACAAGTAGCAGGTCCAAAGTGTCAGTCAATAACTGTTAAACCTGAGGGAATCTAACAACCAGTGTTGTTAGATTCACATTCAGTGTTATAACCATCACTGTGCCTGCCACCATCAACAACCTCAAGTTCACCACTGTCCAAAAAATTCAGTTTGACCCAACATATATACCATGTATGTATGTATCTATCTACTATGTATAGAATGGTTTCAAGCCAGGTCAGGGACTGTGTATCACATGTCAAGTCACTCAGCCTGACATCCCAAAGTCTTTGCACTAGCTACAAGGTACAATTTAGTAGGATGATAGAATCTGTCCATTTGCTGAATGAGAGCAACTCCAATGATGCTCACAAAGCCTGACATTGTCCAGGAAAATAAAGGCCATTCCATTCCAAACATACACCATCTGCAAAATACACCTTTTGCTGTTCTTTGGTCAAACCTGTGGCCTCTATTATCAAGGAAATAGCAGTAGATGCATAGAAAAAACACAATTTCCAGGTTCTTTGAAACATTTCCAAGTTGGCACCAGAAAAAATTGAAAGTTTTCCTGTAATTCCAAGTCCAAATACACTAATCCTTTGGGTACTACTTCAAGCATTTCTGCAGCCTGAAAGCCCACTCACAATGACTCCCATCCATTAGCTGACATAATTTCTGTCCGGTGTTGCTGATAAGTATAGTATAAGGTACAAGAATTGCAATCTTTTGTCCTGCAACACCATTCTTCCGAGAAGGATTGGAAAAAGAGCTAGCACTACTCCAATTTCAACTCATCTTGCTCAGCAACCTAGATGCTTTTCATCCTGAATTAATAGCAACCAGCCTTGCTAATACTTCCTCTTTAATAATTTCTAGCATATTTGGTATCTGAACTGCCTCTTTTATTATGGTTTTGGCAGGATTTTCTTCAATAAACACATGAAAAATTATTAATTTAGTTCCTTCATGCTTAATTCCTTCTGTTTTCTATTCATTACTGCCTCTCAGAAGACTACTACATACTCACTAAATAAGTTGAGAAAAATTATATTAAATTCAAATACATGAATAAATTCATATATCCCTACATAGATAAGGCTTACTGTTGTAATTAGATGAAACCCCATATTAAGCATGCTTAATATTAAGAGTGCTTGAAACATGCTTAAACATATCTAATCACAGTCCACTACAATTGTAATAATGTGATTTTTAAATACATTTCAAACTCCTGTTTAGTGATCACATTTTTAAAAAATGGCAAACTAAACCAAATTCTTATTTACATTTATTTTTGATTCAGTGCATTCTTATTGCCCTCCCTTTTCTCAATATATTCCCTAGCTAAGCTTGTGTTCAGATTGTATGTTTTCATGTTTTAGCAACTCTACAATCTTCATTGAAGTACAATTAAACATTTAACATGACAGTATTAGTTGAGTTACGGAAAAGTAAAACCAGTTTGCAGCTTTGCTGGATTACATTTTCGCAGGACAAAAGCAACAGTAGGCTAGATGGACCTTCAAGCCTACCCTGAGTATCAATTAATTCAGAACTCTTCTGGCTCTCTCCCCATGTCCTCTTTCTTGTACTTTAAATCCCTATCAGTTTTTGTCTTCAAACACACTCAGTGACTCCACCTCCGCAACTTTAGAATTCCAGAAATTCTACTTGCACTCCATCTGCAATGAAATTTGGAAACTGTGCCCTCTAGTTCCAGGTACCTCACCATGGGAAATTAATGATGTAATTCTGAGGCTTTGAAGGCATTGAACAGACCACAACTGGAGTATTATGAGTAGTTTTGAGCCCCATAGCTAAGAAAGGATGTGCTGGCATTAGAGAGAGCCTGGGGGAGGTTCACGAGAATGATCCAAGGAGTGAAAAGGTTAATGTATGAGGAGTGTTTGATAGCTCTGGACCTGGACTCACTTGAGTTTATGAGAATGAGGGGGATCTCATTGAAACCGATCAAATATTAAAAGGCCTCCATTGTGTGGATGTGGAGAGGATGTTTCCTATAGTGGGAGAGTCTAGGGTCAGAGGGCACAGCCTCAGAATAGAAGGATGTCCCTTTAGAACACAGATGTGGAGGAATTTCTTTAGCCAGTGGATGGTGAAAGTGTGGAATTTGTTGCCACAAGCAGCTGTGGAGGCCAAGTCATTGAATAAACTAAAAGAGAAGTTAGACACGTTTTTGATTAGTAAGGGTATCAAAGGCCATGCATCACCAAGTCTGCTTCCTTGCCGTCTTGCAATACTTATGTGGTATACTATCAAGTACCTCTGAAAATCCAAACTCACCACATCTATTGGTTCACTTTCATCCAAGTGTTCACGACATGGTTAAAGAACTTAAAGCAAATATGTCAACTACAATTTCTTTTTCATAAAACTATGTTGACTTGACTTAATTGTTCCATGATTTTCTAAAATCTGGCTATTACCTTTTTAATAAAAAAAACAGCATTTTCCCAATGACAGTACTTGGGTTAACTGGCCTATAGTTCCTGTTTACTTTCTCACTCCTTTCTGGAATAGTACCATTACATTTGTAGTTTTCCAATCCACTGGCATCCTTCCACAACAAAGGAATTTATCAGAGTTATATTAAAACATCTACCTCCTATGCAGGCACTTCCAATAATGCCCTTAGATGCAAGCCGTCTGAAGGCCCCTGTCAGTTGTCAGCCCTATTAGTTTACTTGATGGTTTTATTATGATCCTAGGGATTGTTTTATGTTCCTCCCTCCCTTTGGTCCCTTGATTATCCACCTTGAAGACTGATTCAAACTGATTACTTACATTTTTTGTAATTGTAAATGGCCCAAAGTATGTCACAATGCCCCATTTTAAAGTACTAGATCTGTCATAAGTCTATCCTATTTAGCACAATTGTGCTGTGGCTGTGTCTCCAGATGGAATGTAGAGCGATCACACTGAAAACACTTTCATGGACAATAGGTTAAGCTCAAACAGGGACCAACTTAGCAACTATGTCCTGGAGGAAGAATTCTGCTGCCCCAATCACTAAATATGCTGCTAAACCTCTCCTGTTGATGGATATCAAATTCCTCTACCAGCATATAATCCGTGCCATTGCTAAGTACTGTATCTATTCAGCACAGAATTCATCATCAGCTAACATTAGTGTTAATTCATCAGCTAAGGGAGAATGGTAAAGGAGGGTTTAAACCAAGTTGGCAGGGGATGGGATCTGGAGTGATAGTGCTGAGGATGGGCAGCTGGTATACAAATAGATGCAGTGTGTAGTATGACTGTGAGGATGGTGATGCACCATCAATAACTCACACTGAGACGTAAGGCGAGATATCGGCTTTTATTGACTGGAAGAAGGAACCAGGAGTGAGTGTCTATCATACAATGTCCTGGAGACTGAGGCCGAGCGTCAGGCCTCAGATTGCCTTTATACAGGGGCCTGTGGGAGGAGCCACAGGAGCAGTCAGCAGGGGGCGTGTCCAGACAGGCACATAGTTCACCACAGATGGACAGGCAGATGATAGGGTAAAATTACAGTCAGTGGGATAAGGTGAAGTGTAACATGGGCAAAATCCAAAAAAAAAAGTGACTACAGGACCAAAAGTGTTATATTTGAATGCAAACAACTTACAGAATAATCTTGTAGTGCAGTTAGAGATTGGCAGCTATGATGCTGTGAGCATCACTAAGACATGGCATGGCTGAAGGAAAATCATAGTTTAACATCTAAGGGAGCTTAACATCTAAGGATACATCTTGTAATGAAAGGACAGACAGGTAGGCAGAGGGGTGGGTGGCTCCTGATAAAAAATAAAATCAAATCCTTAGTAAGAGGTGACATAGGATCAGAAGATGTAGAATCCTTCTGGTTAGAGCTAAGAAACTGCAAACTGATGGGATTTATATACAGACCTTCCCCAGACAGTAGCCAGGTTGTGGGATATACATTTCATAGGAAATAGAAAAGGCATTTAAACAAGGCAATGTAATGATAGTGATACAGATTTCGATATGTAGGTAGATTGGGAGAATCAGGTTGGTGCTGGATTGCAAGAGAGGGTATTTGTAGAATGCCTATGAAATGGCTTTTTAGAGCAGTTTGTGGTTGAACTCACTGGGGAAAGGAACTTGAGCTGCAGCTCAAAGACTCATACAGGAGACTGAGGAAGTGATAGATAGGAACTACAGGGAGGTAGTCAACACCAGGATGCAAGAGCCAGGTAAATGGGTTACTGTCAGGCAAAGGAAGGGAAATAGGCATCCAGTGCAAAGTACCCCCCGTGGCCACTCCACTCAATAATAAGTATACTATCTTGGAAACTGGTGGGAGAGCCACGGTGACTGGGTCTCTGGCTCTGAGTCTGGCACTGCGACTCAGGAGAACAGAGAGGTGAAGAGGACTGCAGTGGTGATAGGAGATTCCACAGTCAGACGGATAGAGACGAGATTCTGTGGGTGTGATAGAGACACCCGGATGCTATGTTGTCTTTCAGGTGCCAGGGTCAGGGATGTTTCAGATCAGATCCATAATATTCTAAAAGGAGAGGATAAGTAGCTAGAAGTCTTGATACACATTGGCTCTGATGATATAGGCAGGAAAGGTGAGGATATCCTGAAAAGATACTTTAGAGAGCTATGTGGAAAGCTGAAAAACAAGACCTCCAGGGCAGCACTAGTGAGGCCAAGAACAGGATGATTTGGCAGATGAATGCTTGACTGAGTAACAGGTGCAGGGGCAGGATTTCAGATTTATGGATCATTGTGATCTCTTCTGGGGGGAGGTACAACCTGTTCAAAAGGGATGGATTACACTTGAATCTGAGGAAAACCAATATTCCTGCGAGCAGGTTTGCTCGAGCTGTTCGGGAACATTTAAACTTATTTGTCAGGGGGAAGGGAACGGGAGTGATAGGGCTGAGGATGAGCAGGTTGGTTTACAATGAGAGGCAATGTGTAGTGAGACTCCTAGCAAGGAGAGGCTTATGACAGGGCAAAATTGTACTGAACGGGATGAGTTGCAATGTAAAAGTGAGACAAAATTGAAAAAAGTGTATACAGTATTGAAGGTGCTATGTTTCAACGCACACAGTATTTGGAGTAAGGTAGATGAACTTGTACATTTACAGATTGGCAGGTATGACGTTGTCGGCATCACTGAATCATGGCTGAAAGAAGATTATAGCTGGGAGCTTAATGTCCAAGGATACACATTGTATCAAAAGGACAGGCAGGTAAGCAGAGGGAGTGGCACTGCTCTGTTAGTAAAAAATGAAATCAAATCATTAGAAAGAGGTGACATAGGATTGAAAGGTGTATGATCGTGGGTAGAGCTAAGGAACTGCAAGGATTAAAAGACCCTGAGAGGAATTATATACAGACCCCCAAACAGTGGTAAAGATGTGGTCTATAAATCACAATGGGAGATAGAAAATGCATGTCAAAAGAGCAATGCTATGATAGTCATGGGGGATTTCAATATGCAGGTAGATTGAGAAAATTAAGTTGGTGCTGAATCCCAAGAGAGGGAATTTCTAGAATGCCTACAAGACGGCTTTTTAGAGCAGCTTGTGGTTGAACCTATTAGGAGATCAGATATTCTGCATTATATGTTGTGCAATGAACTGGAATTGATTAGGGGGCTTAAGGTAAAGGAACCTTAGGGACCAGTGATCATGATATGATAGAATTCACCCTGCAATCTGAGAAAAAGTTAAAGTCAGATGTATCAGTATTACACTGGAGTAAAGGGAATTAGAGGCATGAGAGAGGAGCTGGACAAAATTAATTGGGAAGGAACACTAGCAGGGATGATGGGAGGGCAGCAATGGCTGGAATTTCAGGAAACAATTCGGAAAGTGCAGGATATACACATCCCATCGAGGAAGTAGTATTCTAAAGGCAGATGGCATAACCCTGGCTAACAAGAGAAGTCAAAACCAACATAAAAGCCAAAGAGAGGGCATAAAGGAAGTGTAGATGGAATACGATAGCCAATAATATTAAAGCGGATACTAAAAGTTTACTCAGATATATAAAGCATAAAAGAGAGGTGAGAGTAGAAATCGCACCATTGGAAAATGAGGTAGTAATGGGGGACAAGGAAATGGTGGATGAACTGAATAAGGATTTTGCTTCAGTATTCACTGTGGAATTTACTAGAAGTATGGTGAAAGTTCAAGATTACTGGGGGCACAAGTGTGTGAAGCTGCCATTACAGGGAAGAAGGTTTTTGGGAAACTGAAAGATCTGAAGGCAGGTGAGTCACCAGGACCAGATGGTTTACACACAGAGTTCTGAAAAAAGTGGCTGAAGAGAATGTGGAAGCATTAACAATGATCTTTCAAAAATCAATGGATTCTGGTATGGTTCTGGAGGACTGGAAAATTGCAAATATCATTCCACTCTTCAAGAAGGGACAGAGACAGAAGAAAGGAGATTATAGTCCAGTTAGTCTGACCTCAGTGGTTGGGAAGAAGTTGGAATCAATTGTTAAGGATGTGGTTTTGGGGTACGGAGGTGTGGTGAACTACATATACCTGTCTGGACATGCCCCCCCCCCCATCCCCGCAGACTGCTCCTGTGGCTCCTCCCACTGACCGTGGCTCCTCCCATGGACCCCGGTATAAAGGTGATTGGAGACACAGCCCTGGCCTCAGTCTCCAGGATGTAGTGTGGTGGTCAATTGCTGCTTGTTCTTTCTTCCAGCCAATAGAAGCCAATATCTTGCCTCACGTCTCCGAGAGTTATTGATGGTGCATCAGGAGGCACATGATAAAATAGGCCAAATAGGTTTCCTCAAGAGAAAATCTTGTCTGACAAATCTGTTGGAATTCTTTGAAGAATTAACAAGCAGGATAGACAAAGGTGAATCATCAGATGTTGCTTACTTTGGATTTTTTGAGGGCTTTTGACAAAATGTCACACATGAAGTTGCCTAACAAGTTAAGAGCCCATTGTATTACACAAAAGTTATTAGCATGGATAGAGCATTGGTTGATCGGCAGGAGGCAGAGTGTGAATAAAAGGAAACTTTTCTGGTTGGTTGTTGGTGACTAGCCATGTTCCATTGGAGTCTGTGTTGTGACTGCTTCTTTTTACAGTATATGTCAATCATTTGGATGACAGAATTAATGGCTTTGTGGCCGATACGATGATAGGCGGAGGGGCCGGTAGTTTTGAGGAAGCAGAGAGGCTATAGAAGGACTTAGACAGATTAGGATAATGGTCAAGGTGGTGGTAGATGAAATACAGTGTTAGGAATTGAATGGTCATGCACTTTGGTAGAAGAAATAAAAGTGTAGACTATTTTCTAAGTGCAGAGAAAAATCTAAAATCTGAGGAGCAAAAGAACTTGTGCACAATTGCCTAAATGTTAATTTGCAGGAGTTGAGTCAGTGGTGAGGAAGGAAAATGCAATGTTAGCATTCATTTCAAAAGAATGAGAATATAAAAGCAAGGATGTGATGTTGAGGCTTTATAAAGCACTCAGGAGGCCTCATTTAGAGTATTGTGAGCAGTTTTGGGCCCTTATTTAAGAAAGGATGTGCTGACATTCGAGAGGGCTCAATGAAGGATCAGAAAAATGATTCTGGGATTGAAATGCTTCTCATATGAAGAGCATTTGATGGCTCCATGCCTCTACTCATTGGAATTCAGAAGAATGAGGGGTTTCAATACCTCATTGAAAGCTTTTGAATGTTGAAAGGCCTTGATGGAGTGGATGTGGAGAGAAGGTTTCCTATGGTGGTGGTGTCTAAAACCAGAGGACACAGCCTCAGAACAGAGGTACGTACATTTGGAATGGAGACGAGGAGGAATTTATTTTGCCCAAGAGTGATGACTCTGAAATTTATTGACACAGGAAGCAGTGGAGGCCAAGTCATTGGGAATCTTTAAGGCAGAGGCTGAAAGATTCTTTTTTTTATGAGTTAAATTTTATTGAACTCTTTTACAAATTTTCCCCAAACCCTTGAGTCAGTGTTGCAATTATGTAAATCATAGCTTACAAAACATAAAATTATCCATAAAATAAAAACATGGCAGAAATAATTATCAATATAATAACCATGTGTGCCTATTTAGATGTCTAATAACATAAAAGACTGCCATTCAGCAATATGCTTCACCACTATTTCCCCCCCCCCAGGAAACCTAAATATTTGCCCCATTTTTGTGTATCAATGTCCAATCAATCAAATTGTTTATAAGACATGCATTCAAAAGCTGCCACTTTGCCTATTTCTGTGGCCCCCTCCTGAAATGATGGTCCCCCCTAATTTCCTCCAACTTCTAAGCATAATTTGCCTTCCTACCATTATACTTGTCTGGATCCAATTTTGAGAGTGTTTATCCCCAAGTAACCCAAGTGTGTCTCCCAAGACAAACAGTCTGGGGCAGAAAGGGAGTTGAATACCCGAAACTTCACCAATATACTTATGTATCTTAATCCAAAATTCTTGAATGCTGGGACAGGACCAGAGAGCATGTGCTAAGTCCCCTTTATCCGCCTCACAGCGCCAGCATTCGGGGTGTTTTTCAACCCTAATCTATGTAACCTTGCTGGAGTCCAATATAAACGGTGTAGAATCTTAAATTGAATAAGGTCTCTTGACATTGTTTTGACATTTTTGCAAATTTTATTCCACTCCTTTGTCTCAAAAGTCACACGCAGGCCTTTTTCCCATGCTCTTTTAAGACCCAACAGAAATTTGTCCCTGGAGATTTGTGTTAAAGCTGAATAATAAGTTGAGGATTCATGACCTTTTCCATATGCAGCCAGTACAGTAGACAGTGTCATAGCAACTTGTGGGGGTTGCTGTGTAGAACCAAAAGTTGTATGTAGCAAATGAAGTAATTGAAGCTATCTCCAAAATTGTGACCTAGAGATATCATACTGTTGGGTTAATTGATTAAAAGATTTTAAACTATCACCATTATAAAGGTCTCCCAATTTAATTATACCTTTCCCTTGCCATTCTCTCCAGAAGAAAGGGGACTTATAAATACACAACTTTGGGTTCATCCAGATACTCGAGGCTTCATTCAAATATGGATTAAATTTAAATAATCTGGCTAATTTATTCCAGAACAAATGCAAATGCAATATAATTGGGTGATACCTTGCCTCAGGAGGTAACTTGATTGACAAACACTGTAATGGAGGCATGGGAGGAAGAGCAGAACACTCAATACGATATCAAGGAGGCACTCTCTCCGGAGGGAGTGACCAATGTGCTAAATGCTTAAGAGTAAAGGCATAGTAATAGTATATTAATTTTGGCAAACCTAAGCCCTCCCTTTCAGCTGGCAATTGTAATTTGTTAAAGTTTAAGTGTGGGTGTTTACCATTCCAAATAAAAGCCTTAATTATTTTATCAAATTGCTTAAAATATGTTAATGGATTTGAACTGGCAACGATTGAAACAGATAATTAACCTTTGAAATGCTATTCATCTTCAAGGCATTTACTTTTCCCATCATTGACAAATGCAATGATGACCATCTGTCTACATCACATGAAATTCTCTGCAATAATGGATCAAAACTTTACTAAATCCTTCAGTTGAGGGGGAAAACTAATACTTAAATATCGTATACCCTTCTTTGGCCAGTGAAATTGCCCTGGGTAAAAAGCAGATGCAGGGCAATATGCAGTCAATGGTAGTGCTTCTGATTTTGTCCAATTAACCTTATAACCTGAGAATCTAGAGTAAGATTTTATAATGTTAAAAAGACATGGCACCGACCAACTAAGGTCCGACACAAATAATAAAATATCATCCGCATAAAGTATCAGTTTATGAACCTGTCCTCCCATAGATATCCCTATAAAGTTCTCATTCTCTCTGATATCTGCTGCCAGGCACTCCAAAGCTAGACAGAACAACATTGGGGAAAGTGGGGAACCCTGTCAGGTACCCCTTTTAAGAGAGAAGTAAGGTGAAATGTAACCACTAGTTTGAACCGCTGCTTCAAGGTTATTATATAACAGTCTAATCCATTTTAAAAAGATGGGTCTAAATCCAAAAAATTGAAGAATCTTAAACAAATAGCCTCATTACATCTGATCAAATGCTTTTTCAGCATCGAGTGAGATAGCTGCTTTAGGTGACTGATTATGGGCCACCAACCACATAATATTCAAGCTAATAGATTCTTGATTGGTCAGAGCATAAAGGGATTTGGGGAGAAGCCAGGAGATTAGGGCTGAGAGGGAAAATGGATCAGCCATGATGAAATGGTGGGGCAGAATTGATGGGCAAAATGGTCTAAATTTGCTCCAATATCTTATAATATTATGGGAAAGGCAAATCTGGATGGGGTTCATGTAATGAACCAGATTTGATTAGGGAACTTAAGGTAAAGGAACCCTTTGGAGGCAGTGATCATAAAATAATAGAATTCACCATGCATTTTGAGAGGGAAAAGATAAAGTCAGATCTATCAGTATTACAGTGGAGTACAAGGAATTACTGAGGCATGAGAGAGGAGCTGGTCAAGGTTGATTGGAAGGGAACACTAGTAGGGATGACAGCAGAACAGCAATGGCTGGAGTTTCTTGGGGGAACTCAGAAGGCACAAGATAAATACATACCAAAGATGAAGAAGAATTGTATAGGGAGGATGAAGCAAAAGAGGCTGACAAGGGAAGTCAAAAACAGCATAAAAGGAAAAGAGAGGGCATAAAATATAGCACAAAATAGTGTGAACTTAGAGGATTGGGAAGCATTTAAAAACCACCATAAGGCAAATAAAAAAACCCATAAGGAAACAAGATGAAATATGAAGGTAACCTAGCCAAAATATCAAAAAGGATACCAAAGTGATGAACTTAAGAAGTATTTTGAGTCAGTCTTCACTGTTGAACACATGAGCCGTTTGCCATAAATTCAAGAGTGCCTAGGGACAAAATTGAGAGTAGTTGCTGTTACTAAGGAGAAGTTGCTTGGAAAACTGAAAGGTCTGAAGGTAGATCAGTCATCTAGATCATATAAGGGTTGACAGGGGTAGCTGAAAAGGTTGTGGAGGCATTGGTAATGATCTTTCAAAAATCAATGGAATCTGGCATGGTACCAGAGGACTAAAAATTTGCAAATATCATTCTACTCTTTTGGAAGGAAGGGGGGCAGAGGAAAGAAGATTATAAGCCTGTTAGCCTGACTTCAGAGGTTTGAAAATGTTGGAGTCTATCATTAAGGTTGAGATTTCAGAGCACCTGGGAGCACATGATTAAATGGGCCAAAGTCAGCATGGTTTCCTCAAGGGAAAATCTTGCCTGATGAGTCTTTTGGAATTCTTCGAGGAAATGACAGGTAGGATAGACAAAGAAGAGTCAGTGAATGTTATTTATTTGGATTTTCATAAGTCCCTTGACAATGTGTCGCACATGAGATTGCTTAACAAAATAAGAGCCCCTGGTGCTGCAGGAAAGATACCAGCTTGGATAGAGGATTGGCTGACTGGCAGGAGGTAAAGGGTAGGAATAAAGGGATCTTGTTCTGGTTGGCAGCCGCTAACTAGCGGTATTCCACAGGGGTTGGAATTGACTATTTCTTTTCATGCTATATGACAAAGATTTGGATGATAGAATTGATGGCTTTGTGGCAAATTTTGCAGATGATACAAAGATAGGTGAAGGAGCAGGTGGTGTTGAGGAAGCAGTGGGTCTGTGGACAGACTTGGACAGATTGGGAGGATGGGCAAAGCAGTGGCAGATGGAGTATAGCATAGGGAAGTGTATGTTCATGCAGCTTGAAAGAAGGAATAAAGGCACAAACTATTTTCTAAACAGGGAGAAATTTCAGAAATCAGAAGACAAAGGGACCTAGTAGTCTTTGTGAAGAATTCCCTAAAAGTTAACTTGCAGGTTGAGTCAGTGGTAAGGAAGGCAAATGCAATGCGAGCATTCATTTTGAGAGGACTAGAACATCAGAGCAAGGGTGTAATGCTGAGGCATAATAAGACATTGGTCAGACTGCACTTGGAGTACTGTGACCAGTTTTAGACCCCTTATCTAAGAAAAGATATGCTGGCATTGGAGAGGGCCAAGAGGAGATTCACAGGAATGATTCCAGGAATGAAAGGGTTAATGTATGAGTAGTGTTTGATGGCTCTGGGCCTGTACTTGCTGGAGTTTAGAAGAATAAAGGGTATCTCATTGAAACCTAGCAAATATTGAAAGGCCTAGACGGCATGGATGTGGAGAAGGTGTTTCCTACAGTGTGTGAGCCTAGGACCAGAGCGCACAGCCTCAGAATAGATGGACATCCATTTAGAACAAAGAAGGGAAGGAATTTCTTTAGCCAGAGTGTGGTGAATCTGAAGACTTCATTGCCACAGACTGTTGTGCAGGCTAAATAATTTTATATATTTAAAGCAGAAGTTGCTAGGTTCTTGATTAGTCAGGATGGCAGAGATTACAGGGAGAAGGCAGGAGAATGGGGTTGAGGGATAATAAATCAGCTATGATGGAATGGAGAGCAGACTCCAAGGGCTGAGAGTAATCAGTACGTCATTTGGTCTTCCAAGGTTTGCCCTAATGCCTTAAGACATCATGGGATTCAGTCACACTTGAAGGCTTCTGGTATTGGCAAGAGTGCAGAAATTCCCAAAATTAATATTAATTCTCATTGCTTTCTTTATTTTGAACTTTTGTACTATTATGTGTAGCAGCCTATTATTAAAAATACATACCAGACAACTTTAATGGTGTGTAATTTGCTGAGTAATGTCAATCGTAGATGCAGTATTTCAAGGAGTTTATATTAATGGTGTTTACAGTTCTGATTTGTGATATTTTTGTAAAGTCAGTCTATTTTTGGCTGGAAAATCAAGTGCTGTTTACTAAATCTGGCCTAAAAATCATGTCACTCTGCTGATTTGCTGAGAGAATATGGTCAGTTATATTGAATCTGCATTCTAAAATCTGCAGACGCTGTCACTAAATCTTACAGTTGGTATTGATCCAGACATTGTCAAGTCTGCCTCCTTGCTATCTCATCACATGCTAAACATTTCTGTCCCTGATTCTACTCATGACTGCTTCCACCCTGACTTTTCAGTCCCTTGCATCAATTCCCCATTTAAACCATAGTCTGTACCAGAATCACCTCAAGGTTAAATTTTACAATCTTATATTGTTAAAGAGAAAAAAAATAACTTAGATTTATTTAGTCTCCTTTAGTATGTCAAGAGATTTAAAAGCTTATGTTTTTAAAATAATTTTAAATAGCAGAAATTGTTATTATCTAACATCCACAAACTTCAACTTCTGTGACTATGCCAGGCTTTGCTTGAGTAGTCTGTGGGTTAATGTTCCCAGTTTTGAACATACAACAGCACAGCACAGGAACAAAACCTTCGGGCCACTATATCTGTACCAAACTATGATACCAATCTAAAATAATCTGATCAGCATGCACCCGATCCTTCTCTCTCTTTTCCCTGGTTTTTTACAGCTGTCTAAATGCCCCTTAAACATTCTTCTCTACTCTACTACAGACTGTTGTAATACTAGGGTTGGTTAAGACAGTGCATCTAAACATGGAGGTTCAGCACAACAATCTACCATGAGCAACGAATTACATCAATCAAATTCTGTCCTGAATAGATAAGCACACATTTTTATCATGACCATATAGCAGAAATTAAGGTACTATAAAGAAACATGTATTTTAGAAAATGTAGAAAACACTGTTACTAAAAATTTAATGGAAAACATCAGAATAAAATTCCACTGTTGTGTTACCATGCAGCTTCTTGAAAGAGTGGATATAAAGGGACTTTTTTTTCTATTTTTGTCCTTCACTTGAGATTTTTTGATGAGATTCATAGACGTTGATCAATCCTAACACCTCATTCAAGAAGCCACTTATCATTTGGAAATACTGAGCTGCAATAGACCAATTTGGTTTTTTAATTATTTTCTGCCACAGAAGTGAGACTGCAAGATTTGGTTTAGAGGTTAAGGACAAGAGGCACCAGGTATCAAATAAGGCAAAAAGGAATTAAGTGTTAGAATCTAGAGTCATAGAGCAATATAGTGGATACTCTGGCCCAATGAGCCCATGCTGACCATGTTGTCCACCTAGCTGGTCCCAATTTCCTGTGTTCAGTCCATATCACTCCAAGACCCTCCCAAGTGTTTCTTAAATAATACCATTGTACCTGCCTCAACCTGCTCCCCTTGCAGCTCATTCCATATACTCACTGTCCTCTGTGTGGATGAAATTTTGCCTGAGGTTCCCTTTTACATTTTTTCCCTCTCAAGCTAAATCAAGGCCCCTTAGCTTTGGACTCCCCTACCCTGGAGAAAAGATTTACCAGCCACCTTGTCTATGCCTCTCATAATGGAAACACTTCTATAAAGTCACACCACGTTTTTCCACATTCCACAGAATACAGAACCATCCTGGCCAACCTCTCCCTGTAACTGGAACCAGAATGTCCTGGCAATTGTTGGTAAAAAAATATTCTACGCTCTTTTCAGCTTAACCATGTCTTTCCTTTAAAAGTGTGGCCAGAACCGTACACAGTACTTTTAAGTGTTGACTCACCAATGAGTTATACAGCTACAACATCATATTTCAGCTGCTAGATTGAGTGCCGTGACTTATGAAGGCCAGCATGCTGAATGCCTTTTCCACCACCTTGCCTACTTGTGACATTGCTTTGACCTTGTATCCGAAGGTCTCTCTGTTCCACTATATTTCTTAGTGCCCTACCATTCATTGTATAAGTCCTATGCTGGTTTGACTTTCCAAAATGCATCACCTCACACATATCTGTGTTGAAATCCGTTTGCCACTCTTTGGCCCACTTCCTTAACTGATTAAGATCCCTCTGAAATCTATAATAATCTTCTTCACTCTCAACAAAACCTTCTAATTTCATATGACCTGCAAACTTACTGACCACCTCTTGCAGCTCAAGACGTAGGTAGCCCTGCTGATACCTAAGGGAGTCTACACTATCCCTAGCCACTTTTTTTTACCCTTAAGATACTATTGAATGTCTTACCTGTCAGAACCATCCCATATCCTGTCTTTGCCCTTCTGATTTCCCTCTTAAAGAGAGTATCCTTTTTTGTCATCAAGGGATTTGCTGAACTCCTAAACTTAAGTATGATTCCTCAGTGAATTCTGCGCCTGCCACAACACAGAGCTTTTCTTCTGCTGCCTCTGTCTCTGAGCCTACTTATTTGGCAAGGACTCTCCACCCCACACCTCTTCCTGGACATCCTGCCCTGGTCTTCTGCCTGCTCTGGACCTTTTCATTGCAAACTGCTGACGCGACATTAACAGTCTAAACTTCAACACTCCTCTTTCCTATTCCAACCTCACTCCTTCTGAACACACTGCTCTCCACTCTCTCTGAACTAATCCTAACCTTACCATCAAACTCACAGATAAGGGGAGCGCTAGAGTAGTCTGCCATACTGACCTCTACCTTGCTGAGGCCCAGAGACAACTCTCAGACACCTCCTCTTACATACCCCTGGAACAGAGCCCCAATAAGGAGCACCAGACCACTGTCTCCCTCACCATCACCAACCTTATTAGCTCTGGGGATTTTCCATCCACTGCCACCAGCCTCATAGCTCCCTCACCCTGTACCTCCCGTCTCTAAACTTCTACCCAAGATCCACAAACCCACTTGTCCAGGTAGACCCATTGTTTCAGCTTATTCCTGCCCCACTTAACTCATATCTGCATACCTCAACTCTGTTTTATCCCCCCCCCCCAGTTCAGTCCCTTTCTACCTATATCTATGACACTTCACACTGTTTTTTTCTCAATTATTTCAAGTTCCCTGCCCCCATCATCTTATTTTCACTATGAATGTCCAGTGCCTATACACATCCATCCCCCACCAGGAAGGCTTCAAAGTTCTGTTTCTTTCTGGACCCAACCAATTCCCCTCCACCACCACTCCCCTCTGTCTAGGGGAATAGTTTGTCTTTTGGCTCCTCCCACTTCCTTCAAACAAAAGATATAGCCATGGGCACTTGCATGGGTCCCGGCTATGCCTGCCTTTTTGTCAGCTATGTGGAACAGTCTATGTTCCAAGCCTACATTGCTGTTCATCCCTCATTTTTCCTACACTACACTGATGACTGCATTTGCATTGCTTTGGGCACCCATGCGGAATTCATCGACTTCATCAACTTGGCCTCCACCTTGCCTTCAAATTTGCCTGGTCCATTTCCGACATCTTGCTCCCCTCTCTCAATCTCTGTCTCTGGAGACAGCTTATCTACTGATGTCTCTTATAAGCCCATGGACTCTCAAAGCTACCTGGACTATGCCCACACTGTTACTTGTAAAAATGCCATCCCCTTCTTGCAATTCCTCCGTCTCTGCTGCATCTGCTCTCAGGATGAGGCTTTTCATTCCAGAATGGAGATGTCCTCCTTTTTCAAAGAAAGGGGCTTCCCTTCCTCCATCATCAATGCTGCTCTCAACCACATATCTTCCATTTCACACGTCTGCTTTCACCCCATCCTCCAGCCACCCTAACAGGGATAGGGCTCCTCTTGTCCTCACCTACCACCCCACGAGCCTCTGCATCCAGCACATAATTGTCAGTAACTTCCAACATCTCCGATGGGAGCCCACCACCAAGCACATCTTTCCCTCCCCCCACCCTCTTCCCTCAAGGATCGTTCCTTATGCGACTCCCTTGTCCATTCATCCATCCCGACTGACCTCCCTCCAGGCACTTATCCTTGCAAGTGCTACACCTTCCCCTACACCTCCTCCCTCACTACCATTCAGGGCCCCAAACAGTCCTTCCAGGTGAGGTGACACTTCACCTGCGAGCCTGATTGGGTCATCTACTGTGTCCGGTGCTCCCGGTGTGGCCTTCTGTATATTGGTGAGACCTGACGTAGATTGGCAAACAACTTTGCTGAGCCCCTATGCTCCGTCTACCAGAAAAAGCAGGATCACACAGTGGCCACCCATTTTAATTCCACTTACCATTCCCATTCTGATATGTCAATCCATGGCCTCCTTTACTGTCACAATGAGACCACGTTCAGGTTGAAGGAACACCACCGAATATTACGTCTGGGTAGCCTCTAACCTGATGGCATGAACATTCTCGAACTTCCGGTAATGTCCCCCCTTACCATTCCCCTTCCCATTTCCCTCTCTCAACTTTTCTCCTTGCCTGCCCATCACCTCCTTCTGGTGCTCCTCTCCCTTTTCTTTCTTCCATGACCTTCTGTCCTCTCCTATTAAATTCCCCCTTCTCTAGCCCTGTATCTCTTTCACCAATCAACTTCCCAGTTCTTTACTTCACCCCTCTCCCCCACCTCCCTGTTTCATCATCACCCTGTGTTTCTTCCTCCCCCCCACCACCTTTTAAGTCTGCTCCTCGTCTTTTTTTCCTCCAGTCCTACTGAAAGGTCTCAGCCCAAAACGTTGACTGTACTCTTTTCCATAGATGCTGCCTGGCCTTCTGAGTCCTCTAGCATTTTGTGTGTGTTGCTCAGATTTCCAGCATCTGCAAATTTTCTCTTGTTTATGTTTCCTACTTTTATTTACCTCAATCTCTCTCATCAACCAAGGTTCCCATAACTCACCAGGTTTACCCTTCACCCTGGCAGGAACTTGCAGTTCCCGGACACTTGATGTCACACTCTTAATAACTTCCCTCTTGCTACTTGTTCCTTTCTCCTCAAGCATGCCCACCCAATTGACCTTTGCTAGATTCTGCCAAATTCCCTCCAAGTTAGCAGTGTTCCAGTTTGCAACCCTAACCTGTGGACCTGTCCTATCCTTTTCCTTCACTAAATAATAATAACTAATAGAATTATGGCTGCCAGAGTCAAAGTGCTTGACAACTGTTAATTCAGTTACTTGTCCTGCGTCATTAGGACTTACGTTACTTGGACTTGTCCCAGGTCCGTGTGTGAGGTACGATACACTGTTTGAACAATTAAACATCAGTCCAGATATATTGAAAAGACAGGGTATCAGGATCGGAAGTGAGAGCCGATTTTGCTTGCTCTCCCATGATGTTCACTCCTTCCTCTGTGGCATTGAGGCTATGAAGACTGCCCCTGGCTGCTGTGCTCCGTGCCTGCCAGTATGATGGACTGAAACCAAGGCTACTGTTTGCATGTTTTCTTTCCCCCTTTCTCTGCACATTGGGTGTTGGTCTTTTTTTTAGTTGTGTTCTTTTGGGTTTCTTGCTTTGTGGCTGCCTTTAAGCAAACAAAATCTGAAGATTGTATAATTTATACATTCTTTGATTAATAAATGTACTTTGAAACTTTGATTCTCTAAAGGAACATACAGTGTTGCGTTACATGGACCCAGAATGCATGGCCTGCAGCTTCCACTGTGGCCTTCAAGAGATAGTTTATATGTTGTAAAAAGAAAGTTCAGGGCTACAGACAAAAGCCCATGAGCAGATCTACGGAATTGCTGTGGTGGGAAGCCAGCAAAACTTGTTGGCCCTAGTGTCTTCCTGCTGTGTTCTGGCCATTCTATGATCCTTTGACTAAATCTAACCCACTCACCATTCATGCTCCTCATCCCTCAATCCTTTGGTCTCATTTCTGAAAATAGATTTGTAATAAATTACAATACACATTAGTTCCAAAATATATTTTACAAGACTGAATAGATATCAGTTAGGGCTGGGATTGCTCACTGATTTTCCTCTGCCTAACCAGGGAATAATAAAGGCAATTATAGTGTCTGCATTGCCTCTGGCTGAGATGAGCTGATTTGAGGTGGAGCGGGGATTAAAGTTGTGAATTTTCTGTTCTGTAGTTCTCAATTCCATTTTGAACAGTTAAATTACAATTCAATTATTGAGTGATAAAGGCCAATACTCTCAATAGAAAGTTCTTTGGTCTGAATTTTTCAGTTCAGTTCTGTTCTAAATGGCATACAAAAGGCTCTCTGCCCAAGGATTTCTCATGGTTACTAACTCATTTAATTTCAATAAAAGTGTGGTTGACATTTTTAAATAAGTAGATAGTTATAGAATGGCAGCATATGTTGTTTCTTCTGGGTTTTTTCAGTCATTCATAAACTCTTTCATTTTAATAAAATCTAAAATTAAAAGACTGCAGGTGGTGGAAGTCTGAAATAAAAAAAATAGAAAAAGCAGGAGGGACTTCAGGGTCAGGTGGCATCTGTGGAGAGAGTAACAGAATTAATTATATTTCACCTGAATATTTTCATTTGCATTCCCTCCCTACTTCAAAACAATCATATAACCATATAACCATATAACAATCACAGCACGGAAACAGGCCATCTCGGCCCTTCTAGTCCGTGCCGAACCCTTAATCTCACCTAGTCCCACCTACCCGCACTCAGCCCATAACCCTCCACTCCTTTCCTGTCCATATACCTATCCAATTTTACCTTAAATGACACAACTGAACTGGCCTCTACTACTTCTACAGGAAGCTCAGGAAGCTCAGGAAGCAATCAAATTGCTTTTGGGAACAGAAAATAAATGTTAAAGATTCACAGAGCAAAAGGCAATTTGGCTCAATTCTCTGCTATTCATGCTTACAATTTTGTTTTCTTTCAGAAAATAAATGTTGTTATCTCTGTTGCTTCTATCCATTATGAATAAGCATTGTGTATATTAATATGCTCATTTGTGAATGACAAAGGTTCTCACAAAATTGACAACTCCCTTCATTTCCACAGATGCCGCTCTATCCACAGGTTCATCCAGCAGATTTGCATCTGTAGTCTGTTGTCTCTCACAAGGCAAATTTGCAAACATATTATCCTATTCAATAGCCTTTCTTCATATCTGTTACGAAGGAATATTCATTTTAAATGCTGAATACCTATCACTTACCTGCAGAGTGTTGCTATTTCCATAAGCATTTTTTAAATACTCAACCTGAAAGCAATACAAATTATAAGTTTATATATAACTTTTTTCAACAGGTATTTATTTCAAAAATCATGCTGACACTCTCCTAGTTACTCTGTAGGTAAAAACATGTGAACCACAGAACCAGGTGTTTTCCTAAACAATAGGAGCTAAAAAAAAACCAAGGTTCAATTCTTCAATGAGTTGCACTTGGCAAGCGATGCTACTGCTCTAAAGATGCTCCTGCAATTTGTCTCGTAGTTTCAAACGGTTGGGTAAATTACAAGAATTTGTGTTTTTGATTGCTATCTGATAATAATCTTTAACTTCCCTGAACTGTTTAAATTCCTAAATTTATATTACTTGGCTGAAGTATGGGCTTTGATCGTTTCAACACCCATGCTATTGGCAGAAGTGCGAGATAAAGAAGTGGATTACAACAGAGCCTTTTGCATCCTGGTAGCAACCTCCACCGCCAGATGAGGGTTGGAATCTTTCTGAGAACAACAATGTAATTTTTTACTGGTTAAATTGCATTGTTGATTCTTCCCCAGCCACCAGGGAAGATAGTAGTAAGCTGCAACATAAAAAGCAACTAATTATGTGCAGGTTTGCACTTGCTGAGTTGTTCCCCTGTTCTTTAACGCTACAGAAACACATCATAAACTGATCACATTCCTCAGCACCTGAAGTATGGGGAAATGAGATTAAATCACTTAGAGAAATATAAGTGATGCAGAAAATGTTCTTCTCCTGAATGTCATTGAGACTCAGGGAACAGAACATTATTGGACAAGAATATTTAAGGAAATGGAAGATTCAGATACCCCATGATCCAGCTGAATAATAGAATTTTTTTACCAAAAACACACAATTCATATCACCAAATGTTCAATAGACTACATTTGTAAGTCACTATCCAGAGTAAAAGCATAGTATTCCACTTACAAGATTTACATCAGCACACTTGGGAGCAATAATCCTGAAGGGTTTTTGCATGGGATCCTACCCCATAATGTGCACTGTCAGGGGGATTTAAACTCCATGGAAAAACTGCAGCAACTGCACTTGCTCCAATGAGTTGCTCAGCATGTAGTCAGAGCATAACAGTTAGTTATGACCAGCTCCTTCTACTGGAATATTGGCTGGGTTTTGGCAATTGTACATGCACCTTTCACAAGGTTGATAAATCTTTCGGCAGCAGTTGATGTTTGTCTCAGTGTGTGCTCTTTGGGATTAGCAATAGAGCACAACTTCCCGCATCATGCAGCTGTGTTGTAGAAACATCAACAAATACCACTGGGACTATTTCTAGGCCTTCTTGGAAGGAAATAGATGATGATGATGATGATGATGATTTCCCCACCTTAGATACCTCGAGGGCAGAATGCAATGGTGTTAAGACTCCAGTTGACATAAATAATCCAAAGGAATGGTTCATTTTCACCATCAACTTTGTATGGTCTCAGTGCTTGCTTATAAGTGATGAAGCATTCTGCCAAATGGTTTTAATAGTATATCGGGTGAGCAAAGCAACGGCATCCACCATCTTCTTTTCCCACAGAACATCCAGGATACCTGATTGATGTGTGATCAAGGTATTCTTCTACACAAGATTATCTACAAGATAAGTGAATAAAGGATCAATTCTCTAAGTTGACAAGAATGTTGGCTCCTGAGGCCAATTCCAAATAGTTTCAGAGGCTCAACAATCTGTGGATTGCCACTAGATCTAGGCAATGTTGTACCATATACAAAGATTCATTGACCTGAGTACCTAGTATCAGTGTATCTCTTATACTTGTAACTCCTTCTGATGGATTCAGCAAAAGAGTCAATATGACACCCAAATAAGGTACAAGAGAAAAGGAAGCCTTGGTTTACTCTAGAATTATTTAAGAAGCTTTCCATTTCCCACCTTTTAATTAGGTTCCACTGACAATGTCTTGTAGAACAGCCTTTACAATCATTGGAGGCTTTCAGAGAATTTTGTGCCAAATAGCTTACTCGCTTTGCACCCAGCTGAGAGTTGCATTGTCAGCAAACATCCGTATAGCGAGAATGAAGACTTGCTTTCTTTAAATGTTTTTGATAGGTGATTCTTGCTGCAAAACATGAGAAAAAGATTTTGACAAACAAATATGAAAGTGTGAAAACAGATGTGAAAAATACAAAAGGATCCCCAAAAACGTTTCTCCTTAAATTCTATTGGAATATGTGAACACAATGGTCTAGGATATTCCATCTGATGATTGTCAGTGCTGCTAATTTACTTTCCATTTTCCACACTGTATTAAAAAAACAGGAAAAAGAAAGAAAAGTCCATTGTGGTTCAGTGCAAACAGTGAAGTGGTTCATATTCCTGCTTCACAACTCCAGGGGCCAGGGTTCAACCCTGCCCTTGGTGTTAACTATGCAGAGTTTATATTTTTGTTGGCTTCCTCCAGGTGGCCCAGTTTCTTTCCACATCTTAATGATGTGTTATTTAGATTAATTGGCCATTGGAAATAACTCCTAAATGTAGATTAATAGTAAAAAAAATTAAATATATGAGGGACTGATTTGTCAGGTCCAGCGAAATAAGGTGAAGGGAATGGGACTGATGTAGTAGATCTGCAGAGGGACAGGACATGACCCAGCTATCCTCTTTATATGTCATCATAAGCAAGTTACAATAAAACCTGTTCAAAACTAATCAAACTTTGTATTTGAATTGTATTTCATTATTTTAAAGTCATCATTAGAAACAGATGCTGGCAGTTATATAAGTGTCCAGAATATTCAGTGACTATTCAATCTAAGTGAAGGGTATGCATTGATGCCTTGATAGGGAAAAGGTAAAAATGTTAAACAAATGCTAAACACTATGCAGGTTAGGCCATTAAAAGTTCATTTCCTGTTAAGTTTTGGATTAGCCAACATCATCCAGCAGGCAAAGTCAAGACATTAAAAGCTAAAGCATATTCAAAAAGTCCAGGTTAGAGAGGGGGAAATCCATCGTATCAGTTTTTACTGTCATGCTCTGTGGCAGGATAGTTTTTTACCTCTCCCTGATAAGGTTCAAACTTGAATAATGATACTTGGGAAGGTATCAAAGGAACTGTAGACTGTACCCTGGGAAAGATTAGATATCTTCAAGAATGGGAAGAAAAATAACCATGCAAAATCAAAATATGGCTGCACATTTTAGCATCGATATGTGCTGCACTCAGCAAGAACTTGTGGATGACACAGGAAAAAGTAATTCTGGGTAATGGTATGATATGGATGGCAGTGAATTGAATGCCCATTTTACACATTGAGTGATTGCAATCAATAGAATTAAATATCATATACTATTTGTACAATCCAGTTTGTACCATGGCCATTGGGAAAGTCTGAGCCAACTGGGCTTTATATTGATGCTGATAGGTTTTTTTTTTCAGAATGGGGTCTTGAAAGACAACAACAGTTAAACCATAAGACCATCAGCCATTGAGTCTGCTCCACCATCCCATCATGGATGATTTATTATCCCTCTCAACACCATTCTTACACCTTCTCCCCATAACCTTTGACACCCTGTCTAATCAGGAACCTATCAACCTCCACTTTAAGTATATTCAATGACTTGGCCTCCACAGCCATCTGTGGCAATGAATTCCAGATTCACCACTGACTGGCTAGAGAAATTCCTCCTCATCTCTGTTCTAAATGGACGTCCCTCTATTCTGAGTTGTGCCCTCTGATCCAAGACACCTCCACTATCGGAAGCACCCTCTCCACATTTACACTATCTATGCCCTTCAATATTTGATAGATTTTATTGAGATTACCCCACTCCTGCCATTCTAAACTCTAGCGAGCACAGACCCAGAACCATCAAGCGCTTTTCATACATTAACCCATTCATTCAGGAATCAGTCTTGAAAACCTCCTCTGGACTCTATCTAAGAAAAGCACATCTTTTCTTAGATAGGAGGCCTAAAACTGCTCAAAATACTCCAAGTGCAGTCTAACCAATGTCTCATAAAGCCTCAGCATTACATCCTTCTCTTATATTCTAGTCTTCTCATAATGAATGCCAACAATGCATTTGCATTACTTACCACCCACTCATCATACAAGTTAACCTTTAGTGAGTCCTATACAAGGACTACCAACTCCCTTTATACCTCTGATCTTGAATTTTCTCCACATTTATAAAATAGTCTATGCCTTTATTCCTTCTACCAAAGTGTATAACATACACTTCCCCATACTGTACTCCATCTGTCACTTCTTTGTCCATTCTCCCAATCTGTCTGCAGACTCTCTCCTTCCTCGACGCTATTTGCCCCTCCACCTTTCTTTGTATCGTCTGAAAATTTGACCCCAAAGCCATCAATTCCATCACCCAAATCACTGATCTATAACGTGAAAAGAAGCAGTCACAATACTGACCTGGAGAACACTTGTCGCCACCAGCTAACGAGAACAGGCCCCCATTATTCCAACTCTTCACCTCCCGAAAGAGGGCCAATCTTCTATTTGTGTTAGTATCTTTCTTGTAATACCACATGTTCTTATCTTGTTAAGCAATCTGATGTGCAGCACCTTGACAAAGGCCTTCTGAAAATCCGAGTAAACAATATCCAGTGACTCTACTTCTACTTCTGCCTATTATTTCTTCAAAGAATTCCAACAGACTTGTCAGACAAGATTTTCCCTTGAGGAAACCATGTTGTATTTGGCCAACTTTATCATGTGCCTCCAAAAAAACCTGAAATCCCATCTTTAAAAATGGATCCCAATTACTGAAGTCAGGCTATCTTATCTATAAGTTCCTTCCTTCTGCCTCCCATCCTTCTTAAAGAGTGGAGTGACATTTGCAATTTTCCAGTCCTCTGGACCATTCCAGATTCTTGTGATTCTTGGAAGATCATTACTAATGCCTCCACAATCTCTTCAGCCAACTCTTTCAGAACCCTGGGGTGTAGTCCATCTGGTTCAAGCGATTTAACTATCTTCAGGCCTTTCAGCTTCCCGAGCAGCTTCTCCTTAGTAATAGTAAATACACTCACTTCTGCCTGCTGATGCTCTTGAATTTCTGTCATAGTGCTAGTGTATTTCACAGTAAAGACTGATGTGAAATACTTTTCAAGTTCGTCTGCCATTTTCTTGTCCCCTATTACGATCTCTTCAGTGTCATTTTCCGATATCCAGTCTCACTTCTCTTGTACACTTTATGTATCTGGAAAAGCTTTTGATATTTTATTTTATTGACTAGCCTACCTTCATATTTCATCTTTTATCTATTTATGTTTTTTTCAGTTGCCTTCTGTTGGTTTTTAAAGGTTCCCAGTTCTCTAACTTCCCACTAATTTTTGCTCTATTATATGTGTTACGAACCCCGTAATTGGGTCACTTACCAGCAAAGATAGAGAGGTCAGTTGAAGTCTGATGGTATTATTTTAACAGTATTTATTGATAAAAATACACAAAATAATATCAATGCAAACATACAGATAATATACATCGTCAATACTAAATCTAAAAGCGCGGGTATAATAATAATCAATAAGAAATAGCTCTAGCGTTGTCTAGGGGATAATGTATTGTCCGATGGAAATATAAAAGTCACTGTTAGTTTGTTCAAGTTGCAGCGTTTTGGTTTGAGAGAAAGACGGGTTAAAAACTTGCCCAGTCCTTTTATGATGTCAATCCTTCGAGAGTCGTTGGGAGTTGGTTTCCCCGTTGTTAGCTAAAAGCCGTTCTTCCATGGTAAAGGGCACCGGTTCCGGGGCAAATGGAACCGAACGCACGTGGCCTCCCCACCAGCTTCTGCTATTACGGGATCGCTAGCGTTTCTTCTGGTGCGTCTGAGGGGCTGTTCCCACAGACCCTCTTTTATCCTGACTCACAGGGTCTCAGATGTCAATCAGGTTGAGATGATGCAATCCCTCCACCAACCAGCCCACTTTGCCTGAGGGCTTCCACGAAGCACAGTATTTTAATACACAATCCCGTCTCCAAGAGACAATGGCCGTTTCCCGTAGCTTTATATCACCGGGGGGAGGGGGGGTCAAGACATTCCAAACGTCTCTCTCTCTTTTCCTGGGTCTCCTGACCCAAATCAATAGCAATCCTGCGATTCTCAAAAAGGAGGGGGCTGCAGGCGTAACACCCCCTTTCTTCAGCGTGTTTTCACCAGCGGTGAAAACCAAGTAGGACAGAGTCTTACAGGATTTTAGAATCTAACCCAATACAAAAGCTTTTCCTTTTCACTACAGAGTAATACAGTTATACATCCAATTCAGCATCTAAACAGTTAACGATTACAGTGTCACTTCCTTTAATATCTGAACATCTTGTACCTTACTAAAGTCTTGTAGCATCAGACTTCAATTTAATAATCACCTATTTTTATTTATTTCTTTCAGCAAACAAAAACTAAGGAGGTGTGATCTTAGCTTACGCGTATACTACAAAAGTTCATGCAAATACTAATCTTTCTGTTGCTTTCAAACTTAACAGGCAGGCTTCCATGGGGTTGCCTTCATTATTCACATGCTTTGTTGAAATCCCGTAAAACCAGCTTTTGCTATTTAAAAATGGCATCCCCATTAACACTAGCCTCTTTTCCGGTTAGTTCCCACGTGGGAAGCTTGGGTACCCTGGCGAAATAGGCTTTCGCCTGTTTCTTTCATAGGAGTTATTTTATCAACACTGTGTCCCAAACTTAGACCATCTTCTGAACTTCCACCCAATTCTTTAATTTTACGCAAGTTGCTAGCTTTCCCTTCAGGCTATTAGCTTTCAGTTCGAACTCTTTGTTCAAGCACCATTTCAAATTCTGCCTTTTCACACCACACTCTGGAATAACAATAGCACGGGGGGGGGGGGGGCCGTCATTTTCCAACTCAACCTGTAAGTGATCCACAGGTTTCACATTTTCTTCATTCGATTTGGGAACTACATATTCCCCGTTTCCTTCAATGATAATATTCATCTCCCCACTTTTGATCTCCGCATTAACTTTTAACACACCTTCGAGCACAAACACCTGGGAACTCTCACTTCCCATTATTACCAAGGTTAACCCTTTCTTCGCTGAACCAAGTCTATCTGACCCACAAGGACTGCCTTCCTTGTCAACTGAATCAAATACCTCAGACTTTTTCTGAGCTTCATTACTAGGTTCAGTACCATGTGCATCCACATCTTGGACACACTCCAACGGGACATTTGCCTCTTCCAGGTTTTCAATACCTGTACCCGGTCCAAACTCTAAATTCCCCTGATTCTCCCAGCTACTCTCTGGGCAACTCCCTTCAGGAGTAAACTCAACCCCGCGGGCTGAAACAACCTCATCTGCCAACCCAGCAGACTTCTTCAAGGTAAGGGCACCCTGTTCAGCTAGGGCTGCCCTCATTTCATTATCGGGAACACCTTTAGAAGTTTCAACTTCTTCAAACAGTTCTGCTAAACCAGACAGATCATCCATGTCCAACTCTGGACCTTTTAACAGCTCTATCTGCTCCTCATCTTTATTTTCGGCCTCTAGAACTTTTCTCCTCGCTAAGGGCAAGTCTGTCTCCTCTCCCTTACTCTCTTTCACTTTACTACTCTTCGTTTTACCACCCTCTAAACCCTCGTGGTACGGGGTCGGTAAAAGCGTCTTGGCCAAATCGAAATTGGCCGGATTTAAACTGCTCCCTTTCTCAGCTGCCTTTCTCGACATGCTGTGAGTGATCGCACTTGCGGGATAGATCTTGGAATCTAGGGGCGGGGCCGCAACACTCACCGGCCGGCTTGTCAGCGTCATTGCTGCCCAAACCTTACCACCGGCTAAATCGTTACCAAGAAGGACGTCTGCATCAGTTCTCGGGAATTCTGATCGCACCCCTATTTCAACTGGTCCAGACACCAGCTCACAATTCATAATGATCCTATGTAAGGGCACCATTTCAGTCCCTTTTCCTATTCCTTTCACAGCTACCATTCCCATCTTGCGACCAAAATCTAGTACCTTTCTGCTGATCAACGACAGCTCAGCCCCTGTGCCTCTCCAGATCTGTACTGGAACTGGTGCGTCTCCCTCCCTCACAGACACGGTTCCGTTTGACATACAAGTCTCAGACCCTTCTCGTACTCTGTCTACCCGGGGCTCTCTTGTCAATTTACTGATTACCACGACACATCTGATAGGGACTGCAGCTTTCCCTTTTCCTGTCTCTTTCCTCGGAGCAAAGCACCTAGATGCAATATGCCCCCCCTTTCCACAATTAAAACAGGTCAAGCCCGGAAATCTCTGGCTGTCCGGCCTTTCCCCCTCAACCTTACCACTAGCTCCCAGCGGGACCTCTGCCTCAGCTGGCGGGCTTTCTCGATCGTTCCCACGGTCTCAGCTGCTTTACCTTAATTGCATGTTCCAACCTTAATTTCTCCAACTCTAACTGAGCTGTCCCACTAGCTGGTACCTTTTCAGGAATATTTTCCAATACTTCAGCTGCAAACACATTCTTCCCAATATAATACTGAGTTATTGGCCTTCGCACCTCCCGCTTTTTCATTGACAACCTCACCTTTGCGAGATTTAACCCCTTTGCCAAATTTATCAAGTCCGATTTGGTGGCCGCCTCTAGCGCCTCCAGAGTCGGGTTTTCTATAAATTCACCCACGTCCATCTTTGTTGGTTTCCCGTCTGGCTACCCGCGTAACCAGATCCAAGTTTAGACTTAAAAGCCCGATTCACTGGCCCTCCAATTTGGTGTCAAATCTCGAGACGAGAACCCCAAGTTGTTACAAACCCCGTAACTGGGTCACTTACCAGCAAAGATAGAGAGGTCCATTGAAGTCTGATGGTACTATTTTAACAGTATTTATTGATAAAAATACACAAAATAATATCAATGCAAACATACAGATAATATACATCGTCAATACTAAATCTAAAAGCGCGGGTATAATAATAATCAATAAGAAATAGCTCTATCATTGTCTAGGGGATAATGTATTGTCCGATGGAAATATAAAAGTCACTGTTCGTTCAAGTTGCAGCGTTTTGGTTTGAGAGAAAGACGGGTTAAAACTTGCCCAGTCCTTTTATGATGTCAATCCTTCGAGAGTGGTTGGGAGTTGGTTTCCCTGTTGTTAGCTAAAAGCTGTTCTTCCATGGTAAAGGACAGCAGTTCCGGGGCAAATGGAACCGAACGCACGTGGCCTCCCCACTGGCTTCCGCTATTACGGGATCGCTAGCGTTTCTTCTGGTGCGTCTGAGGGGCTGTTCCCACAGACCCCCTTTTATCCTGACTCACAGGGTCTCAGATGTCAATCAGGTTGAGATGATGCAATCCCTCCACCAACCAGCCCACTTTGCCTGAGGGCTTCCACGAAGCACGGTATTTTAATACACAATCCCGTCTCCAAGAGACAATGGCCGTTTCCCGTAACTTTATATTGCCGGGGTGTCAAGACATTCCAAATGTCTCCCTCTCATTTCCTGGGTCTCCTGACCCAAATCAATAGCAATCCTGCGATTCTCAAAAAGGAGGGGGTTGCAGGCGTAACATATGCTATCTCTTTTCCTTCTATGCTTTCTTTTGATTTCCCTTGTCTTCCATGGTTGTGTCATCCTGCCTATAGAATCATTCTTTGGGATGTATTTATCCTGCGGTTTCCAAATTGCCTGCAGGAGCTCCAGACTTTGCTGTTTTGCTGTCAACCCTACGAATGTCTCCTTCCAAACAACTTTGGCCAGCTCCTTTCTCATGCTTCTGTAATTCCCTTTACTCCGCTGTAATGATGATTTTATCTTCCCTCCCTCCCCCCACCCCCGCTCAAACTTCAGGGTGAATTCTATCATATTGTGATCTCTGTCTCCTAAGGGTTCCTTTACCTTAAGCTCCCTAATCAAATATGGGCCATTACACAACACTCCATCTAGAATTGCTTTTCCCCTAGTGGGCACAACCACAAGCAGCTCTAAGAAGTAATCTTATTGGCATTCTACATATTCCCTTTCTTAGGATTCAGCATCAACCTAATTTTCCCAATCTACCTGCATATTGAAATCCCCGATGACAATAACTACATTGCCGTTATTACATGTCTTTTCTGTCTCCCATTGTGACTTATATCCCACATCCTGGCTACTGTTCAGAGACCTGTATATATAACTCCCATCAGGGTCTTTTTACTCATGCAGTTTCTCAGCTTTACCCACAAGTATTCTATGTCTTCCAATTCCACATTACCTCTTTCTAAAGATTTGATATCATTTTTACCAACAGAGCAACCCCAACCCTCTGTCTACATGCCAGTATTATTGTTACAATGTTTATCCTTGAATGTTCAGTTCCCACCTGTGATCTTCTTTCAGCCATGACTCAGTGATCCCCACATGATAGCTGCTAATCTCTAACTGTGCTACAAGATCTTCTACTGTTTCGTATACTGCATGCATTCAAATATAACACCTTCAGTCCTGTATTCAACACCCTTTTAAATTTTGCCCCTATGTTACACTCCGACTCATACCTCTGACTGCAATTTTTGCCTATCTTCTGCCTCTCCTTCCTCAGTCTCACCACACAATGTATTGACTTGTATACCAATTGTCCCACCTTCAGCCCTGTCACTCTGCCTCCCAATGTCCCAACAAATTCATTGATACCCTCCCCAACAGCCGTAGGATACCTGCCTGCAAGGATAATGGCCCTGCTCAGGTTTGGGTGTAACTTACCTTTAATGTTCAGATCATATCTTCCCCAGAAGAGACCCCAATGATCAAGAAATCTGAAACCCTGCTCCCTACACCAATTCTTCAGCCTCTCATTCATCCTGGAGGTCCTGTTCTTCAGCCTAACACCCTATACTCACTCCACAGGATCTCTTCCCCCTTTCTACCCATGTCGTTGGTGCCAATGTTGCACTACGACCTCTGGCTGCTCACCTTTCCTCTTGAGAATCTTGTGCAGCCCCCCCGAGACATTCTGGACCCTAGCACCTGGGAAGCAACACACCATCAAGGCATCTCTTTCGTGGCCACAGAACCTGCTGCCCATCCTCCAAACGACTAAGTCTCCTGTCACTATCGCTCTGCCTGACTACCAGCCAGCCACAGTGCCACAAGCCTGGCTGCTGCAGCTGCTGTGCCCTGATGGGTCACCCTCTCCCCAACCCCCAGCAGTATCCAAAGGGCATACTTGTTGCTGAGGGGAATGATCACAAGGGGAACCTTACACTGAATGCTGGTGGTCATCCGTCTACTATCAGAAGCCTGCACATTGGGTGTGACCAGCTTAGTATAAGTCCCACAAATGAGGTTTACAGCCTCCTGGGTGATCCAAGTATATCCAGCTCCAGTCCCTTGACCTTCTGTTATGTGATTAAATCCAGCAGCTGGGAGGACAAGAATGAGAGACCTTAGGTGCATGATTAAATGTAAGATATCCGGAAAAGAGAGTAGGAATTACTCCTGTACAACATCTCAAGGTTATGAAATTCACCTGGTGAATTAATGGCTGAGGCAGTAATTATGTCAACAATGATGTTTAGGCAGACTACATATGTAGGTGAAGAAGGGGGATGAAGGGATACAAGAACAAGTAGGACATTTGTCAGTGAATCATTTGTTGTAAATGGTATCAGTCTAATTAGATCAAATAGTCTATTATTGCATAGTAATTTCGATATGCTATCGTGTGTTATTCCTTCTAAGTTTCTATGGTAATAAATTGAAGTTACATATATTTATCTGCCAAATGATTGCATCGTCCTCCAGCAATTGTCTATTGTTGTTTCACTAGGTAGAGTCACACTTTCCTGCTATCAAAATTGCTGGAAATACTCAAGATGGAAAGAGAGAGAAACTGGCTAACACTTCAGGTCAAAACTTTTCATCAGAAATTTTCAATGAAAGACCTTTAACTTGAAATATTATTTTTTTCTCTCCAAACATGTTTCCTGACCCACTTGAAGTTTAACTTTTTTTTGTTTTAAGTGTCTTATATCTGACTTATTTTACTTACCACCTATTCACAGATGCTTCAATGTTCAAAGCTCTACGGTTAAAGTAAATTTATTTATGGAAGTATGTATATGTTGTTCAGGTTTGCAGCATTCAGGCAGAGATTGCTTCATTTCCCAAGCAGGATGTGACTGGAATTGAACAGTCGTCAGTGAACATCACACTACTGGTGATGAAAAGTAGACTCACTGATGAAGATGGTTGGGCTCTGGACCCTCCCTTGAGGAACTCTTGCAATCACATTAGCCAGACTTGAACGATTAACTTCTAACAACCGCAGCCATTTTCCTTTGCACAGGACATGATTCCAACCATGGGAAAGGCTCTGCTCAATGCCCTTTGACTTCAGTTTTCCTTAGGCAGCTTGACCCCACTCTCAATCAAATGCTGCCTTTATTATCATCATGACACTGAATAAGCAACCATATCATTTTAAAGTTTTAATTATGATTTTTAAATCCCCTTTGACTGTTCCATGGTCTCGCCATATTGTACACCTGCCTTATAACCCTTTGAGATATTTGTGCTCATCTAATTCTGGCCTCTTGAGCATCCTTGCTTTTAATTGCTGCAGAACTGCCAGCTGTGCCTGACTTTGCACCCTGAACTCTCCCCAAATACCCTTCCCTTTTCTTTCCATCTCTATAATCCTCAAACACTATCTCTTTGGTGAAGCTCTTTGTCAAATGTTCTAATATATACTTTTATGATTCACTGTCAATTTGTATTTAATAATTTTCTTTTAAATTTCCTATGGCATTTTATCATGCTCAAAACACCAATGTTTTAACATTGCTTGCTGATTGAAAAGATTAGAAGGGCTAACAACATCAAAATAAATCTACCAGTACCTTCATCTCAATAAATCAATAATAATAAAAACACAATTCTTTCCTTAAACAAACTTCTCCTTTTACTGATACTTTTTGATCCACTGATTGTTCCACCATAAGTACTAGACTAACTAATGTCGTTTCGCTTCAATAGTCTACACAAGAGTAAAGAACTTAGCATTTAAGTATTATTTAGTAATCTGAAGAAAAATGCTATTGCGGGCGCAGCCAGTTATAGACAATAACAAGGACATGTACCGTTCATAAATTCTTTTTCAGGTTTTTTTACGGATCTGCGATGAAATTATGTCACGGTTGCAGACAAATATTCACTTTTGCCAACTTTCCTTTAGCGGTGACAAAAAAGACATAAATCAGTATTATATATTTTTAACTGAAGTTTGTATTTTGCAGACTAAGAAGAAGTAATGCGTTGAAATAATAGCCATAGGAGGGTGGCTGGCTTTGCAAGGCGGGGTCTCCGTGCCGCCGGCGAGTGACGGGTCGCCCCTTTAAGGGGCGATTTGCCTCGCGCTCACGGTGGCCCGGCATGCAGCGCAGCTCCGTTGCAGCGCGAGCTGTGATGGAGGCGCCGAACGCGAGCCCGGGCTGAGGGGCGGCGCGCGCCGGGGCCGGAGCCGGAGCGGGAGCGGGTGCGCGAGCGCGAGCGCCAGCGCCAGCGGAGACTCCGAGCCGGAGCGGCAGCCGTCCGCTGCCCAGCGCTCACCATGACCGCCAACACCGCCGGCTGCCGCTTTGCAGATTACTTCGTCATCTCTGGTCTGGACGTCGAGACCGGCTTGGAGCCGGACGAGCTCTCGGGTGAGCGTTTCACATTTTTATTCACAATAATCAGTGATTGGAGCCGAGGGAAGCGCAAACTTTAAACCTGTCAGTCTCTGGCCCATTGTACACACACAAAATGCACGCACGGCAACAAATTGGCAAAGTAGTGCGGAATGTGAGTGATCAGAAGTATAAAAATAATGATTCAGGTTGTTCGGTCCAGGTAAAGCCAGCGCTGTTGCTATTCACTCTTGCAGGAAGTGATGATGTAGAGCTGCCTTTTGACAGTTCGCGCACTGGAAATGGAGTTGGCTTTGTCCAGATTATTATGTACCAGATTATGAAATGTGTAACATGACTTTTGGTTTCATGTTTTTAAGTTCTGTAATGTTGAATGTGTCTTCCATTTATGCAGATTTTAGTTGCTGCATTTTACAGAAGCGTTATTTGTGCAAATAATCCATGCCTATATTCCTATATCTTGTGGGAAAATTGTGATAAAGGCACTGTGTGGCAGTACTCTTAAAAATTGCATTAATTTACAGGTTGATACTTGTATGTGAGAATAGATATATGGAAAGCACTTTTTAATGTGGTTTTCAGTTTCCTCGTTTCCTCTCTGACTATATGAAATTTGTTATTACCTTTTCTGAATGAACCACAGAAATTCCGATAATTTCTTAAGATATGACTTGGTTTTGTAGATGACAGCAATTTTTATCAAAGTCCTACTGGGTGTAATGAAGCGGTATTATTGGCAACATAAATTAATTCTCCTGAAAGACTACTTTTTGGCATTTAAATAGCTGCAAGCTCGCAGACTCTAGATTCACGATTAATATTCCGGGTGTAGAGTAGATTCCGATATTCGTTATTATTTCGCTATAGCCCGGTCAATTTTTATCAGTTTATTCTACGATCGTGTTTCTTGATCTATAAATTTTACCAAAAATATTTTGAAGAGGTGTCGCTCATTCTAGAATAGTTGCATCCATCCAACCCTTCGGCACATAATCTGTTCAGCATCAATTTTTGCATTTTCTTTAACACCACTTTGTCTTCAGTGAGCGAATGGAAAATACAGTACTGCTCTCTTTAAATTTCTGGCACTACTTTATAAACAGAGTGGAGGTATACTGTTTTCTCAATAAATTGTAATTGTTTTGTGTTAAATGGTTAACTTTAATGTTAAGTGGTTAATTGCTGGATTTTATCCGAAAGCGTCTTTGCGTTGTGCATGTATCACAGCTGTGCTTTCATGTATTCGGTGTGCTTTGGAGATGAGCTTTTTGTAATTTCAGCTAAGTCGTGGTACGGTTCGTCATGTGCAGCTTTTTAGGATGATAAAGTTCCTGGAGCTGTTATGTATTTTGCATGATGAAGAGCGTGTTAGTTTTACTTTTCCTTTCTATATTGTGCGATCTGGAGGATCTTGTAAACAATAGAGAGAGTCTGTGGAAAGTGGTAGCGGGATGGGCTTGAATCATCTGCGTTCAAATTGTCCTTGGGGTCCTTCCACATCAGCTTCTCTCAAGCGAGGCTGTAAAAAGATGATGTCATTGTAACTGAAACTCTACAGGAAGGCAGCAACTGCTGCATGTTCCTCTAGGGAAGCTTGGGGCCAGTGATTGCCACAGGCATTGGTATACAGCTAATGCGGTTGTCCATGATATCCTGGAATACTAGTTGCTGAAGAATTTTAATATTTTCTCTAATGATATAGCCGCTCATGATTTAAACCAGTTTTAATAGTGCTTTAAAATGCGTATCAGTACATTTATTTTCCTCCGTTGAATGTGTACTTTCCATTCCCCATTCATATCAAATTATCCTGTTCAAGACAATATAGTAAAAACGATTAATTTGAATTTTTGTGCATGAAATTATGCTCAAAATTACACAAAGGGCTGTTTTTGCAGTCTTACACTTAATAAAAATATTGTGTGTCAAGGGAAGACTTTTTTGTCAGTTGGTTTCAGATATTATCACTGCTGTTCCAGATATTTGGAATCACATTTCCAGCATGATTTTCCAATGTTAATTGCAGTCTGGCACATTTTGTAATGAGAACGTATAAAGTTGCAGAATGCTTCTATACCATTGACAAACCTGATCTACCAACAGAGTACAAGTTTGTTTATAATATCAGAATCATGTTCATGATCCCTGGCATGTAAAATTCATTGTTTTCCAGTTACAGGGTGCTAGGCATTAAATAATAAATAGTGCGGAAGAGGAATAATGGGGTCGTGTTCATGGACCATTCAAAAACCTGATGGTGGAGGAGAAGAAGCTGTTCCTAAGATGCTTCAATGTTGGTCTTCAGGTTCCTGTAAATTCTCCTAGATGATGGCATCTACCAATGCCCACTTTGGAGAGCATTCTGACTGGTTGCATCACCAATGGCATGCACAGGATCCAGAGGTTGCAGAGGATTGTAGACTCAGTCAAATCCACCTAGGGCACACGCCTCCCCAGCATCGAGGCCACCTTCAAATGGAGGGAACTATCGTTAAGGACCCTCACCATCTGGGACATGCCCCTTCTTCCTTATCTCCATAAGGGAGGAGGTACAGAGACCTGAAGACGCACACTTGATATTTTAGGAACAGTTTCTTCACCTTTGCCATCAGATTTCTGAATGATCCATGAGCACTACCTCACTATTCCTCTTTCGCACTATTTATTTAACATTTTAACTTGGTGATTATTTATGTCTTGCATTGTACTGCTGCCACAAAGCAACAGATTTCACACAACGTGTCAGTGACAACAAACCTGATGTTTGATTCTGAATTATAGCGGCTGGTGTGCCTTCACATGATTGCATCATTGTGCTGGGTCCATGATAGATTTTCTGAGATGCTGATGTCCAGGAATTGGAAACTGCTGCCTTTTTCCATCACTAACCCTTCGTGTGTGTTCTCCTGACTTCCCCTTCCTGCAATCCACAATCAATTCCTTGATCTTACTGACATTGATTACAAGCTTCTTGTTGCGACACCACTCAGCCAGCCGATATATCTCACTCCTGTTTGCCATTGTTGCTATCCGAATAATTCATTGGCAATTTATAAATGGTGTTTGAGCTGTGCCTAGCCACACAGTCATGAGCAGAAAGAGCGAGAGAGACAATATGCATCCTTGAGGTGTGCCTGTGTTGATTTTTAATGAGGTAGAGATGTTATTTCCGATTTGCACTGACTGTTGTCTCACAATGAGGATGCCAAGGATCCAGTGGCAGAGGGAGGTACAGAGGCTTGGGGTTTAGAGTTTGTGGATTAGTACTGATGGGATGGTGGTGTTGAATGCTGAGCTTCCACAACTCCGATAATACAACTAATCTCACTGTCATCAACAAGCTTAGTTTCCCAACTATCCATGTCTTCATCCAAGTCATTATATCAGGGAAAATAAGAGGTCTAAGACAGATATTATTAGCTTAATTATTTAGACACAACATTATAGACCAAAAGGCCTCTTCATATGCTGAACCATGTCCTAAGTTGGGATATTTTGTTGAGGGTATTAGTCTTTCTTTTGAGGTAACATTGGAATTAGATGGGTGTGGGAGCCATGTATTCGGGAATGAGCAACTTAAAGGCTGAACTAAAGATCTGCAAACGTGCTTTAAAAATCAACACGGAATTTGGATTTTGAAACTCTCAATTACGTAAGATTGAACAACACCAAGTCACTGTGCATCCCCGTGCATCTTAATAATCAAGTCAAGTCAAGTCAATTCACTTTTATTGTCATTTTGACCATAACTGCTGGTACAGTACATAGTAAAAATGAGACAACGTTTTTCAGGACCATGGTTTACATGACACAGTACAAAAACTAGACTGAACTACATAATAAAAAAAGCAACACAGAGAAAGCTACATTAGACTACAGACCTACACAGGACTACATAAAGTGCACAAAAACAGTGCAGGCATTACAATAAATAATAAACAGGACAATAGGGCAAGGTGTCAGTCCAGGCTTTGGGTAATGAGGAGTCTGATAGCTTGGGGGAAGAAACTGTTCCATAGTCTGGCCGTGAGCCCGAATGCTTCAAAGCCTTTTCCCAGACGGCAGGAGGGAGAAGAGTTTGTATGAGGGGTGCATGGGGTCCTTCATAATGCTGTTTCCTTTGCAGATGCAGCGTGTAGTGTAAACGTCTGTGATGGCGGGAAGAGAGACCCGGATGATCTCAGCTGACCTCACTATCCGCTGCAGGGTCTTGCGATCCGAGATGGTGCAATTTCCAAACCAGGCAGTGATACAGCTGCTCAGGATGCTCTCAATACAACCCCTGTAGAATGTGATGAGGATGGGGGGTGGGAGAAGGACTTTCCTCAGCCTTCGCAAAAAGTAGAGACGCTGCTGGGTTTGCTTTGCTATGGAGCTGGTGTTGAGGGACCAGGTGAGATTCTCCGTCAGGTGAACACCAAGAAATTTGGTGCTCTTGACGATCTCTACCGAGGAGCCGTCGATGTTCAGTGTAGAGTGGTCGCTCTGTGCCCTCCTGAAGTCAACAGCCATGTCTTTTGTTTTGTTCACATTCAGAGGCAGGTTGTTGGCTCTGCACCAGTCCGTTAGCTGCTGCACCTCCTCTCTGTATGCTGACTCGTCGTTCTTGCTGATGAGACCCCCATGGTCGTGTCATCGGCGAACTTGATATGGTTTGAGCTGTGTGTTGCAGCACAGTCATGGGTCAGCAGAGTGAACAGCAGTGGACTGAGCACGCAGCCTTGGGGAGCCCCCATACTCAATGTGATGGTGTTAGAGATGCTGCTCCCGATCCGGACTGACTGAGGTCTCCCAGTCAGGAAGTCTAGGATCCAGTTGCAGAGGGAGGTATTCAGGCCCAGTAATCATATGAATGAGCTGACTTGTTGAATGTGTTGTGTATTTAATATGAGTAATCTTGTAAATGTATATTGTTTAAGCTTTCTTGTTCATTTCAGTAATTCGTTTACAGGTTATATGTACAATATGTTAGCGTGTTACCATGCTAACACGTGATACCCTCAGTAATCATTATCTCATTTTGAATGCTGCTGAAGGGGGTGACCTGACGGAGGATGACTACAGCGATTGGGTCTCTGGCACTGAGCCTGGTTCTGTGGTACAGCAGGGAGAGAAGAAGATGAGGAATGCGTTAGTCATAGGTGATTCCATAGTGAGGGGAATAGACAGGAGGTTTTGTCAGCCTGATAGAGATACCCACATTGTGTGTTGCCTTCCTGGTGCCAGGGTACATGATGTCTCGGATCGGGTGCAGAGTATTCTGAAGGGAGAGGGTGAACAGCCAGAAGTCTTGGTACACATTGGTACCATTGACATAGGTAGAAAAAGGGAGGAGGTCCTGAAGACAGAATTCAGGGAGTTGGGTAGGGAGCTGAAAAGCAATGACCTCCAGGGTAGTAATCTCAGGATTGCTGCCTGTGCCACGTGCTAACGAGCGCAAGAATAGCATGATCAGATACATTAATGTGTCGCTGAGAGCCTGGTGTAGTGGACAGGGCTTTGGGTTCCTGGATCATTGGGGCCTCTTCTGGGGGAGGTACGACCTGCACAGAAAGGACAGGTTACACCTGAACCCAAAGGGGTCCAATATCCTAGCAGACAGGCTTAATAGAGCTGTCAGTGAGGGTTTAAACTAATTTGGCTGGGGGATGGGAACTGGAGTGATAGGGCTGAGGAAGGGGAAAACAGAAATAAATCAAGGATGGCGTGCAATAGAGATGATAGAAAAGACAGGCAGGAGATGAGGCATAATCACAATCAGTGGGATGAGATACAGGGCAATAGAGGCATGGTGCAGTTGAAACAGAAAGCAGCTAATACTGGACTGAAAGTGTTATATTTGAATGCACACAGTATAAGAAATAAAATGGGTGATCTTGAAATTCAGCTGCAGATTGGCAAGTTGTGGCCATCTGTGAAACTTGGCTAAAGGATGGCTGCCATTGGGAGCGGAATGTCCAAGGATATAGTGTATTGGAAAAATAGATTAGTGGGCAGAGGGGCTAGTGTGGCCCTGTTTTTAAGAAATAATATTAAATCATTAGAAAGGGGTGACATAGGATCAGAAGGAGTAGAGTCCCTATGGGTTGAGTTAAGAAATGGCAAGGGTAAAAGAACCCTAATTGCCTCCAAACAGCAGCCGGGATGTGTATTACAAATTACAGCAGGAGATAGAAAAGGCGTGTCAGAAAGGCAGTGTTATGATAATCGTTGGGGATTTTAACATGAAAGTGGATTGGGAAAACCAGGCCAGTACTGGACCTCGAGAGAGGATTTGTAGAATGTCTGAGGGATGGCTTTTTAGAACAGCTTATTGTTGAGCCCACTAGGAGATCGGCTGTGCTGGATTGGGTATTGTGCAGTGATCCAGAGGTGATAAGAGAGCTTTAGGTTAAGGAACCCTTGGGAACAGTGATCACAAAATTATCAAGTTCACTGTGAAATTTGAGAAGGAGAAACTAATGTGTCAATATTTCAGTGGAATAAAGGATATAACAATTGCATGAGAGGGGAACTGGACAAGGATGAGTGCAGAGGGACACTAACAGGAAGAACAGCAGAGCAGAAATGGCTAGAGCTTCTGCAAAAAATGAGGGAAGTACAAGACAGATATATTCCAAATAAGAAATTTTCAAATGGAAGGAGGATACTATTGTGGCTGACAAGTGAAGTTAGAGCCAAAGTAAAAGCAAAAGTGAGGGCATACAATGAAGCCAAAGCTAGTAGGAAGATAAACTTGCAGAAGGAAACTAAGAAGGTCATTAGGAAGGAAAAGATGGATTATGAAAGGAAGCTGGTGATTAATATCAGAAGATACTAAAAGCTTTTTTAGGTATATAAAGGGTAACAGAGTTGAGTATAGGATCAATACAAAATGATGCTGGAGATATTGTAATGAGAGACGGAGGGGAACTGAATGCGTATTTTGCAGCAGTCTTCACAGTGGAAGAAATTTGCAGTATACCGGACATTCAAGAGTGTCAGGGAAGTGAAGTATGTGCGGTGAAAATTACGACTGAGGAGGTGCTTAGGAATCTTAATGGTCTGAGGATGGATAAATCTCCTGGACCTGATGGAATGCACCCTCGGGTTCTGAAGGATGTAACTGGAGAGATTGTGGAGGCATTAACAATGATCTTTCAAGAATCAATAGATTCTGGCATTGTACTGGATGTCCGGAAAATTGCAAATGTTACTCCATTATTTAAGAAGGGTGGGAGGCAGCAGAAGGGAAACTGTAGACTGGTTAGCCTGACATCAGTGGTTGGGAAGTTGTTGGAATCCATTGTTAGGGATGAGATTACGGAATACCTGGAGGCACATGACAAGATAGGCCAAAGCCAGTATGGTTTCCTAAAAGGAAAATCATGCCCGACTAACCTACCACAATTTTTTTTGAGGAAATTACAAGCAAGGTAGATATAGGAGATGCAGTGGACGTGGTGTACTTGGATTTTCAGTAGGCCTTTGACATGGTGCCACACAGGAGTCTGCTTAGCAAGATAAGAACCCATGGAATTACAGGGAAGTTACTAGCATGGGTGGAGCATTGGTTGATCAGCAGAAAACAGAGTGGGAATAAAGGGATCCTATACTGGCTGACTGCCAGTTACCAGTGGAATTCCACAGGGGTCGGTGTTGGGACCACTGCTTTTTACGATGTACGTCAATGATTTGGACTATGGGATAAATGGATTTGTAGCTAAGTTTGCAGATGATACAAAGATAGTTGGAGGAGTGGGTAGCATTAAGCAAACAGGGATTTAGATAGTTTAGGGGAATGGGCAAAGAAGTGGCAAATGAAATACAATGTTAGAAAGTGTATAGTCATGCACTTTGTTGGAAGAAATAAACAGGCAGGCTATTATTTAGATGGGGAGAGAATTCAAAATGCAGAGATGCAAAGGGATTTGGGAGTCTTTGTGCAGGATACCTGAAAGGTTAACCTCCAGGTTGAGTCAGTGGTGAAGAAGGCAAATTGGCATTCATTTAAAGAGATATAGAATATAAGACCAGCAATGTTATGTTGAGGCTCTGTAAAGCACTTGTGAGACCGCACTTGGAGTATTGTGTGCAGTTTTGGGCTCCTTATTTTAGAAAAGATATAGTGACATTGGAGAGGGTTCAGAGAAGATTCATGAGAATGATTCCAGGAGTGAAAGGGTTACCATATGAGGAATATCTGGCAGCTCTTGGGCTGTACTCCCTGGAGTTCAGGAGAATGGATGGGGGGGGGGGGGTGGGAATTCCAAATGTTACAAGGCCTGAACAGATTAGATCTGGCAAAGTTATTTCCCATGGTAGGGGAGTCTAGGTGGGGGGTTATATGGGAGGCAGGGTTTGAGGGTCGGCACAGCATTTGTGGGCCGAAGGGCCTGTAATGTGCTGTACTATTGTATGATGAAAACAAAAGTGCACAACTTCAGGATTGAAGGATGTCAATTTAGAGCAGAGATATGGAGAAATTACTTCAGTCAGAGGGTGTTAAATCTGTGGAATTTACTGCCACGAGCAGCTGTGGAGGCCGTCATTGGGTGCTTTTAAGGCATAAATAGGTTCTTGAATAGTCAGGGTATCAAAGGGTATGGGGAGAAGGCAGGGGAGTGGGGATGACTGGAAGAATTGGATCAGCCATGATTGAATGGTGGAGCAGACTTGATAGGCCAAATGGCCTACTTCTCTTGTATCTTATGGTGTTATGGCCTTGTGATACATGCGTGCCTTGCTTATGGTAAACACGGAGTTAGACTTAAGTTTTGGACTCCTGTGTCTTCCTTTGAATTAATTTCATGTTTTGAAGTTACAAAATATGACAGAATGCCTTATTAAAATCCATAAAGGCAACAACTATTGCTGTACCTTTGTTAGTTGCCTTCATCTCCTCAAAAAACTCAGTCAACTTAGTAAGACGTATCCTGTTCCATACAAAGCCATGCTGACTGTCCCTAATTTGGCCGTGCTTTTCCAAATGCTCATGAGTCCTATCCTTAAGAATATTCTTTAGTAACTTCCCTACCATTCACGTGAATTTCACCAGTCTCTAACTTCCAGGATTATCCCTAGTTCCCTTGAACCAAGGAACGTCATTGGCTACTCATCAATCCCCCAGGACTTTACTGCATCTCGAAAGGATACAACGATCTTGGTGAAAACCTTGTCTCTTCCCTCTCTGTAATCTAGAATTTCTAGTAATTTATAGAATCCAGAAATTCTAACATAGAATTTAGAAAACACCAATAAGCTTTCATCCAACATCCCAAACTCTATTTTAAATTTCAGGTCCTATTGGAAGGACGTTCCTACTGGAGGTAGTTGCACAGTTGTTTAGTTAATAGGAGTGACTCTGGGATTCTTAATTGCATAACCTGTAAAATCATGACATCAGGCCATGAATGGTGAAAGCTTTACGTTTCATCACCTGCAACATGAGGGAAAAGTGTCATCAACAGTGTGATATGAGGCAGTCAGAGTCGGGTTTATTATCACAGGCATGTGATGTGAAATTTGTTAATTTAGCAGCAGCAGTTCAATGCAACACAGAATCTGGCAGAGAGAGAGAAAAAATAAACAAGTAAATCAATTGCATATATTGAATAGATTTTAAAAAATGTGCAAAAACAGAAATACTGTATATTAAAAAAGTGAATTAGTGTCCAAAGCTTCAATATCCATTTACGAAATAGATAGCCGAGGGGAAGAAGCTGTTCCTGAATCGCTGAGTGTGTGCCTTCAGGCTTCTGAATCTCCTACCTGATGGTAACAGTGAGAAAAGGGCATGCCCTGGGTGCTGGGGGTCCTCAATAATGGATGCTGCCTTTCTGAGATTCTGCTCCCTAAAGATGTCCTGGGTACTTTGCAGGCTGGTGCCCAAGATGGAGCTGACTAGATTTACAACTTTCTGCAGCTTCTTTTAGTCCTGTGCAGTAGCCCCTCCATACCAGACAGTGATGCAGACTGTCAGAATGGTCTCTGCGGTACCCTCCCCAAATAACCTGTTCAGCCCTGATGAATGGTTTCTGCCTGAAATGTTGACTGTTTGTTCCTCTTCATAGATGCTGCCTGACTTGCTAAGTTCCTCCAGCATTTTGTGTGTGTTGCTCACCAATGTAACATTTGGGATTTGCTCTGTCTACTCTGCTCTGGATCTCATTACAGCCTCAGCAAGGCAAAAATTACTGTTTTGACCACCTGTGACTCTGCTGAACCAAGTCAATGGGAAGATGTATCGCTGTTTTAAATTGTATCTTGCACTAAGTAACAAGATTGCAATTAGTACAAGTCAGTCATCACAGACTTAGAACATCGCTGCTTGAATTCCTAGGGTCCAACCATGCTCAGCAGCTTCTTTTGTCACCTTCTTCTGTTAGTAGTTGGGAGAACATTCAGATACGGCCTGATAAAAGGCAATAACATTTGAACTATACAAGTGCCAGACAATGACCACCACTATTAAAGGACAGTCTAACCACCTATTCTGACATTTAGAGGCATTACAAAGTATTGACTACAAATATATCTGGACCAAAACAGGATATGAGAGCAGACAGAAGCTAACAATTTCTGCTTTTCACCAATTATGAAAGAAGAGTAAAGAGCGTGATGGAATTCTTTTCAGTTTTCTAGATGTACAGTTCCAACACCATTCAACAGGCTCTACACCATCCAGTACAAAGCAGCTAGCCTGATTTGGACACCATCCTCCTTCCATATTTTGCGCATGTAAAATACTCTTCATTTGTCTTGCTGACAAAACAAATTCACCAAAAGTAACTCCTTAGTTAGGAGAGTGACTTGGTAGTCTTCAACATTGATTCCTAAATAAATGATACCTCCTCTAACTTCTACCCTGTCGTAATCTTTAAGTTAATGAAGCTAATACAATTCCATGTTGAAGAGTACCTGGAATAAACAAGAAGAGCAGCATATAAATTTTTTTGTGGGCTGCCTGTGCTTGCAACTTTATAATTTCTCCCCAGCTTGCAGACACAAAACATGTACATCATTCATAAGCAAACATGTTTGGGAGAGGAGTAGGATGGATTTGATGGGTGCTGTGTGCTACCACCATGTGAGAACTTGGTTTGCAGCTGTGTTTTTCACTGGGTTATGCACAGTTCACAGGAAAAGAGCCTGTGAAGGACCTTTACTGTGGCAATTTAGTGGTCAGTTAACATGCCAATCTGCTTATTTTGTTTTGTGATTGAGAGGAGGCAGGAGGACACCCACTTGGTCAAGTGGGTGCTAACTCTACATGTATAGCATCTAAGGTTAGGATTCAACCTGGGTCTTGGCTGGTCAAAGGCAGTGGCTGTATTTGCTCTGCCACTATGTTGCTCACCTCTGGCATGTTTAATTCAATGTGGTGAAGAGCTTCACAGGGGACGTGGCTTTGTGACTACACCAGTCGAAAGTCACCTCTCCCAGGTATATGTGTGTAATGACAATAGAAGAATTTCCATTGTTCTTGCAAAGCTGAAGTTCAGTGATTTCATTGAGGATACATTTTAACCTGCTATCTGAAGAAAAAAATCCAGCAATTCAAAACTGGATATTAAAAGGTACTATGAGCCTTCAGTAGCAATATCACATCTCATTTATGACCAATTGAATTTACAATGCCTTGAAAAAATAATCAGCCACCACAAATATTTTCATATTTTACTATCTCATTTTCTAAATTTAAGACGTATTGAAGTAGAATTTTTGAGCTAATCTATAAAACAATGTATATCATGTCAAATAAAAAAAATCCAAACTTTTCATCAATTTACTAAAACTTTTTTTTTAAATTGGGAAGCTGGAAAAACTACTCATCCCCTTTGTAATTACCACATTAGCTTTCATCAGTTGCAATATATTACCTTGCCAACTCACCCAGTTTTTTTTAATGTAGAAGATTGGAGGATCACCTGTTTTCAATAAATTCATAAGATTAAATACCCCTCTCTCTGTACAGTCCAACAGTGTGGTTGATTTTCAGTAGTCCAACCCAAAAGGAAATCTGGTTGGGATTGAGGGGAAGATGATTACTGCTAAATACAGAGCGATCCTGGATAAAAATCCGCTAGCCTCTGCTAAATGCTTAAACTAGGGAGGAAGTTTGTCTTTCAGCAGGACAACAACCCAAAGTACACAGCCAGAGCAACCGTGGAGTGGCTTTAACTGCAGAAAACTGATGTCCTTGAGCAGCCAAGTCAGAGTCCTGATCTTAACGCAATCGAACATCTCTGTGAAGACCTCAAGATTCTTGTCCACTGCCACTCCCCAAATAAACTGGCACAGCTTGAGCAATTTTGCAAAAAGTGGGCAAATCATGCTCCATTATGTTGTGGAAAGCTAATAAGAGACTGTAATAGCTGTGAGAGGTGGTTCAACTAAACAAAGGGGGATGAATACTTTTGAACAGCTGACAATCCAGTTCTTGCACTTTTAAAATTTTCATGCTTTACAGTTTTCCTGGTTTTTTGGGTTCCATGGTGGGGGGGAAAGGAGTATGTGATTCGCAAATAAAAATTCTCAGTTAAATTGATCAAATCCCTGGTTGAAATACTCATTTATGTGAACAAAGGGTTGGGGGTTGAATATTCTTACAAGGCACTGTAAAAGAGGATACGAAAAGTTTTCTTAAAATGTATGAAGAGTAAAAGAGAAGTGAGAGTGAATATCAGACTGCTAGAAATGAAACTGGATAGATAGTAATGGGGGATGAGGAAATAGTAGGCAAACATAATTTTTTTTTTGGAAATGTATGGTTATGTGTAAATGGGGAGAGAAAACAAACATCAGAGATGCAAAGGTACTTGGGGGTTCCTGTGCAGGCTTCCCTAAAGGTTAACTGCTAGTAAGGAAGGCAAATGCAATGTTAGCATTCATTTTGAGAGGTTTGGATAGAGTGAATGTAGAGATGTTTCCTGTAGAGGATGAGCCTAGGTCCAGAGGCCTGATGTTGTTCCTATGTCTTATGGTCCTGTGATACTTTTTCCAGATGAGTAGTTTTCTTATTTGAAACACTGGATCTCTGATGATTGACGAAGAGCTTGCAAGGTCCGGTGTTCTAGAATAACCTTGTCAAGGCTGATTTGAGTGCCCAGGTTGATGTTATTTCTAAATAGAGCAATGCCGTACTTCTGAGCAAGTTGAAGACGTTTCAGAGCCAACTGCAGGGGCTAGGGCCGGAGATGTGTACAAGCCAGAATGGGTGAAGGTGGCAGATTATCTCACTGAATGATATTAGTCAACTTGATGAACTTTTAATGTGAATTTTAGTAGATTTGTGGGCAAAGAAACCTACAACATTACCACTAACTGTTCTCCCTTAACCGAGAAAGCAGTTCTCCACTGTGCTGAACAATTCTTGGAAAAAAACACCAGAAAGTAGCACTTAAACTATATTTGGTTCCTCAGTGTTTCTTTGTTTTGTGGCTGCCTGCAGGAAGACAAATCTCAGTGTTATATTCTGCATACGTACTTTATAAATATGTATATTTACCATATACATTTGTGTATATGGTAAATTTGTAACCAGATTGCATTATTGTAAAGAATTTCATTTGGCCCATTGCTGTGCTATAAACACAGCGGAAGAACTCCATCAGTCTGATATTCCAACTTCCTGCTTTCCTTCAAACTCCTTTAACATATCATGCTTATCAACTATCCTTATTGATTCTTTTGCCGTTCCCTGCATTGAGGTAGCAAATTAAACCTATTAATATATTTTTGGACTGTGGCAGGAAACTAGCACCCATTAGAAATCCATGGGGAGAGGATACAAACTATCCCAATATTCTTGTGGGCAGATTTATTAGAGCTGTTGGGAGTGGTTTAAACTAATATACTAGGGGGATGGGAACCAGTAAGATTGAGCTGAGGATAAACCAGCTGGATTACAAGCAGATGATGAATGTAACATGAATATAAGGAAAGACAAGCCAATAATTGGGTACAAATGCAGACAGAGCAGAGGCAAAATTCAAAAGGGTGAAGAATGCAGGACTGAACATGCTTGGTCTTTGGAATAAGGTTGACAAACTCATGGCACAGTTAGCGATTGGTCAGTATAACATTGTGGGCATCACTGAGTCATAGTTGAAAGAAGGCCATAGTTGGGTACTTAACATCAAAGGAATTAATTTGTATCGAAAGGACAGGCAGAGAGGCATAGGTGGTGGTGTGCCTCTGTTGGTAAGAGATGAAATTACATCTTTAGAAAGAGGTGACAGGGTCAGAGAATGCGGAATCGTAGTAGGTGGAGTTAAGAAACAGCAAGGGTAAAAAAAAAACTATTATAGGGATCATATATAAGCCTCCAAATAGTAGCCAAGATGTGGGGTTGAGATTGCAAAGGGAGCTGGAAAAGGCATGTAATAAAGGTAATGACACAATTGTAATGGGGAAGTTCAATATGCAAGGGGATTGGGAAAATCAGGTTGGTGTCAGATTGCAAGAGAGGGAATTTGTTGAATGCCTACAAGATGGCTTTTTAGAGCAGCTTGTGTTTGGGCGAGCTTGGGGAAAGGCTATCATAGATTGAGTGTACTGTAATAACCAGACTGTATTAGAAGCTTAACGTAAGGAACCCTTGGGAAACAATGATCGTACAGTAGTTTTTGTACTGTTTCATGAAGCACCATGGTCCTGAAAAACATCGTCTAATGTTTACTGTGTACTGTACCAGCAGTTATGGTCAAAATGACAATAAAAAGCGATTTGACGACTGTAATTTGAGAGGGAGAAGCTCAAGTCCTATGTATCAGTATCACAATGGAGTAAAGAGAATTGCAGAGGCATGAGAGGGGAGCTTGCCCAGGTGGATTGAAGGAGGATACTGGCGGGGATGACGGCGGAGCAGACATAGCTGAAGTTTCTGGGATAGTTCACATGGCACAGGATAGATATGAACCAGAGAAGAAGTTGTTCTCAATTGACAGGGATAGGCAACTATGGCTGACAAAGGAAGTTAAGGGCTGCATAAAAGCCAAGGAAAGGGCATATAAGGTAGTAAAAGTGAGTGGTGTGGATGATTGAGAAGCTTTTAAAATCCAACAGAAGGCAACTAAAATAGCTATATGAAGGGAAAAAAGAAATATGAGAGTAGACTAGTTAATAATATAAAATAGGATATCAAAAGTTTATTCAGTTATATAAAGAATAAAAGTGAGCTAAGAGTTGATATTTTCCAGTGATCCAATGATACTGGTGAGGTAGTAATGGGGAACAAAGAAATGGCAGATGAACCTAATGGGCACTTTGCATCTGTCTTCACTTTGGAAAACACTAGCAGTGTGCCAGAGGTCCGTGAGTGTCAGGGAGCAGGAGTGAGTGCCATTGCTATTTTAAAGGAAAAAGTGCTAGGCAAAGTCAAAGGTCTTGAGGTGTAGAAGTCACCTAGACCAGGTGGACTACATCTCAGAGTCCTGAGAGAGGTTGCTGAAGAGATAACGGATACATTGGTTATAATCTTTCAAGGATCACTTGATTCTGACATTGTCCCAGAGGACTGGAAGATTGTAAATACCACTGCACTCTTTTTAAGAAGGGAGGAAGGCAAAAGAAAGGAGATTATAGGCCAGTTAGCCTAATCTCGGTGGTTGGGAAGTATTGGAGTGTATTTTTAAGGATGAGGTTTCAAGGTATTTGCAGACTAATGATAAAATGTCAAAGTCAGTATGAATTCTGTAAAGGGAAATCTCGCCTGACAAACCTGTTCAGAGATCTTTGAGGAAGTAAGAAGTAGGTTGGACAATGGATGTCATTTACTTGGATTTTCAGAATCCATTTGTTAAGGCTACTTAACAAGATAAAATCCTATGGCACTACAAGAAAGATACTGGCATGGATAGTGGAATGGCTGACAGGCAGGAGGCAGTGAGTGGGAATAAAGAGGGCCTTTTCTGACAACACACAAAATGCTGGTGGAACACAGTAGGCCAGGCAGCATCTATAGGGAGAAGCACTGTCGACGTTTCGGGCCGAGACCCTTCGTCAGGACTAACCGAAAGGAAAGATAGTAAGAGATTTGAAAGTAGTGGGGGGAGGGGGAAATGCGAAATGATGGGAGAAGACCGGAGGGGGTGGGGTGAAGCTAAGAGCTGGAAAGGTGATTGGAGAAAGTGATACAGAACTGGAGAAGGGAAAGGATCATGGGATGGGAGGCCTCAGGAGAAAGAAAGTGGGGGGGGGGGGGAAGCACCAGAGGGAGATGGAGAACAGGCAAACAACTAAATATGTCATGGATGGGGTAAGAAGGGGAGGAGGGGCATTAACGGAAGTTAGAGAAATCAATGTTCATGCCATCAGGTTGGAGGCTACCCAGCCGGTATATAAGGTGTTGTTCCTTCAACCTGAGTTTGGATTCATTTTGACAATCGAGGAGGCCATGGATAGACATATCAGAATGGGAATGGGATGTGGAATTAAAGTGTGTGGCCACTGGGAGATCCTGCTTTTTCGGGCGGACCGAGCGTAGGTGTTCAGCGAAACGGTCTCCCAGTCTTGATGAGAAGGCAAGTGTATGGGGTTGAGTGGGATCTGGGACAAGCCATGATGGAATGGTGGAGCAGACTCGATGGGCTGAATGGCCTGATTCTGCTCAATGTCTTCTGCCTTGTCACTGACCTGACTACAGTGGCATTCCTATATCTCATCTGCACAGCCTTTTGGAGTCATGGGAGGGGGAGAAACATTATCTTCTCAATGGTACCAATAATCTGTGTACCAAGAGAAGAACATTTTAAATCTGTGTCCCTTCATTAATAGAAAGGATCCTTGCTCTTTAGACTGTCCAAGCAGCTTGTAATTTTATGCACATGAATAGTTTTCCCTCATTCTAATGTTATAGTTTTCACCCATATACGGTGATCTGAAATCGATCAGGTATATTACCAAAAGCAGATTATTAAATAACTGAGGACTGTTACTGCCCCTTACAGGATAGAAAGTGTTAAAAGATCTTGAATTTTTTTAAAGGGATAATTTTTTTGCCTACAATCTAGATTGTCACTGAAGCTGGAACTAACAGCAATTTCTAAATCGGGTATAGTAAATAACTATTACTGTAAATGAGTGTTAGATCTAGGTTCTTGATAGAGAAAGTGATGTTTTGAGAATTTTTCATTTGGTGCTCATTGGAGTTTAGAACTGATCTCGTTATGATTCTGACTGAAGGTTGGGATTGCCCAGAGTCAGACCCAGAGTAAAAAATTTCAGGGTAGTGAGTCATCCATTAAAGGACTGAGATGAAGAACATTCCTTTCCTGTGAGGCTGTGAATCTGCGGAATTTTATGCACAAGGGTGTTTTGGAATTTGGAACGGTGGAGATATCAAGAGAAAGTAGAAATTTAGTAATTTCATTTTGGTTTAGTTCAGTGTTCTTTTGGCAGGGTACTTTATATAAACACTTTAAGAAATATGTCAAAGTCTGAATCTTTTAGTAAATTGAGATGAATTTTTGGTCATGACAAATTATGAGTTGATACGTACTCAACTTAATCCTCTCCTCCAGTGATCCCTATGGCTATACTAATTCTTTGTTGCCCTAAGGATCCCATGAGGTTGGAAGACTCTTTGCTGCCACTATCCCACAAAGCAGATTGTCTGTGAGTGATGTTTGGCCCAGGGAGATCTATCTGGTCCTGAGGCTCTATCCCAGATCGCCTTGATACTGTTTTGATGGCTTGTGTTTTCAGCTATTAAGCAAAAATGTTTAATTGGTTAAAACTAAAAGTTACTAATGTTAAATTAAATATGTTGTTATTAATAAAATAATAAGATGAGCTCCTATTCCAGCCAGGTCAGTGAACTCATTAATTTGAGTGGAGTCGCCTAGCATATGTTTGTCATTGTCTACACAAATCTGAAGTCCCATTTGATTTAGCACACTCGGTGTTGTCTCTAGACTTGGAACTGAAGGCCAGTAGTAGAGCTGGAGGCCAGATGTGTTGGCATTTGACTTTTATTGTGTTCTGATGCATAAGCACAGATGTCAGGAACTCATCGGCCTATGTTGCTGTCAGTTCTCTCTGGATGAAGAATATTCATGATCTGATCCATACTTGTACTTTCAAAATTGTTCATTTATACCTTTATTTTGACCTTTACCCCCTGCCAGTTATTAGTGTACTGTGTATCAACAAATAAATATGATTGGTCAGTATACAGTGCTCCATACTGCATTTGAAATAACTTGAGTTTCCTCAGAATGTCCTTGCTGTTTGTCAGAAAGCTCAATGCAAGATTATTCAATACATTTGGATATTCAGCTTTGTGTTCATGACTACAATTGATTGTTTTAAGATGCCAATGGAATCGCGGGATCTTGATCAGTCAGGAAAGTTGATTTAATTAACAATAGTCCCATTAACTGGTAGAACAGGATGTTATTGGATGGTGAATATTGTACTTTAAGAGAGGGAGAGAAGTGCATGAATTCTTCAAAATGATTGAGTGGTAACGGGTAATACACACACACAAAATGCTGGAGGAACTTAGCAGGCCAAGCAGCATCTACGAAAAAGGGTAAACAGGTGATGTTTTGGGCCGTGATCCTTCATCAGTCCTGTAACATCACTGTTTACCCTTTCCATAGATGCTGGCTGGGCTCCTCCAGTATCTTGTGTGTGTTGCTTGGGTTTCCAGCATCTGCAAATTTTCTTGCATCTGATTGATGACCGTCCAGCCATGAAGGTTTCTTTGCTATAGGCGCTCTCATTACCACAGGGACATGCCAGACTAAACAACCTCTTTGTTACTGTAAATGTGGATAAAGGATTTGGCTAAGGGTCTCAGCTCTGGAGGCCCTCCAAGGATGAAAGAAGCCTGGTCGGTGCAGCTTCACTGAGACCTGACCCTCTCATACTGATGTCAGAAACAAGCAAAAATGAACTTGCCTTGGCCCAGTGCTGATAACACTGTTGGGTGAGGACCTTGTACCTTGTCTCTAGGTATGTAAAAGAATTTCATGGTTTGGAAAGAGTGCATGGCCCACAGCTAGTAAAGTGAACAAATATTCTTGCTTCTGCAGTTATAAGATCAATTGAAAATAAATGTGCCTTTGCACGACCTAAACAAGTACAATGGAAGTGAATCTTTGCTCCACAACAACTCAACATGGAGTCATAGGTGCACAGACTTCTTGGCACAACTTGTCCATGCTGAACAATTTGCTTTCCTGAGCTAGTCTCATTCGTCTGAAATTGGTCCATATCTATCTAAACTTTTTCCTAACCATGTGCCTGTTCAAATGTCTCTTAACTATTGTTGGGATGGTTCTGCTCACTGCTCCACGACATTTACTTTGTGTCTGAGGGCTCAACTCGCTTCTAAGAGCTGTTTGCTGACTCTTATTGTTTGTGCGGTTTGTCTGTCTGAGTCTCCTGTTTCCCAGCCCCACTCCACATTGGGTGTTTGTTCATTTTATTTTAAACGGGCTTTTTTGGGTTTTTTGTTTTGTGGCTGCCTGTAAAGAGATGAATCTCAAGGTTGTATAATGTATGCATGCTTCGATAATAAATGTACTTTGAACTTAATTATATCTGCCTCTACCATTTCCTATGGCAGCTCATTCTATACACCACCACCCTCTTTGTGGAAAACCTTGCCCCTTGGGTTGCCTATTAAATCTTTCCCCCCTCTCTTTACACCTATGCCCTCAGGTTGTAGCATCCCTTAACCTGGGAAAAGACTGTGACAATCCATATTATCTCTGCATCTCATGATTTTGTATGCCTCTACAAATTCATCTCTCAGTCACTTTTTCTTCTGGAAAGACAGACCTGGCTTATGCAGTCTCTTCAAGTAACTCAAGCCTTCCAGCTCTGGCAGCATCCTCGTTGATCTCCTCTACACCTTCTCATTAATCACATCATCACAGTATGGCCACCGGAGCTGCACCAAATATTAGAGGTGCAGTCTTGCCAACGTGAGAGAATGAGCCACAGTGTTTTCTTGGCAGGGTGCTGAAATTCCTTGATATTCCTTTACTTTTTCACTGCACTTGTCTAATGTTTGCCGGTTGATGCCATAAACATCCATCACTAAGATGGAACAATGGTACACTTTTAAAAGCTAGAATGTTAAATCATTGAAGAGCGACTTTGGATCTCTTCTACCCAGTTTTCCTATCCACCACATTTCATTCTCATTGTTACCATCAGGAAGGAGGTACAGAGCGTGAGGGCATACACACAGCTATTCAGGAATAGCTTCTTCCCCTCTGCCACCCAGTTTCTGAATGGACATTGAACACGTGGACACTACCTCACTACTTTTTTATTTCTGTTTTTATGCTTATTTAAAAAAATATATTTACTGTAATTTAGTTTTTTCTATATTATCATGTATTTCATCGTAATGTTGACGCAAAGTTAACAAATTTCGTGATATTTGCCCCGGTGCTGTTAAACCTGATTCTGATCTCCTCCTCAGAGTTTAACAGACTTCAAAAAAAATTTGGAAAAGACCTCCCTAATTTCTAAATCAACTCTGTGGAAAGCAAGAGCCAGTACAGGGAAAGTGAGATGAGGGAAGGAAGTCTTGAAGCAGGAAATGATTCTGAAAAGTCTTTAAGAGCTACAGTGTAGAGAGGTTAGAAATGCTGACCTAATGATAGAAAAGTATTTTGTTAATCTGTTGGACATGTGTATAATGTTTCTATTATAATCTTAATGAGCTTTTCTTTTAATTTGTTTTGTAGTTGTCTGTTACTCTAGCGATCTCCCTTTTGAATTTTTATTTTTGTAAAGTCATTGAATATATGGAGTACAGACTCCAAGTTGGACGCTGAATATTGTTTTTCTAATCTGGTGTTTTATCTGACTGTGATTATGGAAATGGCACAGGTTTGATAGCATCTGATGTCCATCAACTAAAATTCCTGAAATCTTTTAGTGAACTGGGTTGTTCTGTCTTCCACAGCAGAATATTCTGAAATATATGAAGAACTGGATTTTTTTTTGTATGAAATATGTGCAGGCAGCTGTACCTTATAAATGTCATAACTTGGAAATTGGGTTGCATTACATATTTTTCAGTACTTTTAACTGGAAATTGACTTTAGCCGAAGTAATGTTATTACAGCCAAATCTGGGCTAGTGTGATTTCGATTTTACATGGGATAACATTGTTCACTGTGTGATTACTCATTTGGAAGCATTGTGGTCAACTTGCTCTAAGACTGTACTATTTTAGAAAAGCAGCAGTGAATTGTTCTAAGTTAGCATGCATCTCCTTCCTCGAAATGTTTCGACCCTCGGAAGCCAGGACTCACTTTTCCTTTGCAGCTGTGTGTTGTTTTCTGCGGTGTATTTTCCATTGCAATCAAATTACAGGGCCGCTTTGTCAGCTTTGTAGCTGAAATTAGTAAGGGGTGACCCATGAGCAAAATATTTGTTACTGCCCTATGATGTTTATAGTACCCTTAGCCTCTGAACAGGAAAGAAAATTAAGGAAGTAGGTGGAAGCAGATGATTCTTTATTTGCTTATATGTGACACATGAACCTGTTGCAACTTGTGCCTTGGTGAAGAAACAATGTGTTCAAACATTAGGGCTGCATTATGCTAAATGCCACTATTGTTACAAAATTGGATGGTAAGTTTTATTTTAAAAATTTCAGAGCTGGGGTGCACAGAACACACCTGGATAAACGCTGTCCAGAGTTTAAATTTAAACTGTTGAGTGGTGGTTGGAATGACTTGCTGATCTTGAACTTGCATCCTATTTTCATAGCAGCTTTGTTGCTGAGTGATTTTTTTTTCTCTCTTTCATTCCAATTCAAAATATAGTAATTTTGTACTGAGCAGCTGTTGATGGTGTCAATGGGCCGCATTCACCATGTGACCCTGCTGCTCCTGGTTTCTTGTATTGTGTGAAGGAGCAGGTTCTGAGGGACTTGTTCTTGGTGTAAAGAGAGAGGCTTAAAATTTTCCATGTAGAATATTTGACAATTCAACAAAATACCAATATTTGTATAGGGGAATCATTCATATTGTCATTTTATGTTTATCATTTGGTATTACTGTGGTTTACTTTAAAGTCTGCAATGAATTTAATGCATTGTGCCTTGAAATAGATAAATTTGAGGTAACAAGTGGATTTTGGCTGATATTTGTATTTCAATATTGTGATTGTGGTGATGTGGGAAATTGCACTCTTCCTGCAGAGCAAAGGCAGCGTTTAAATTGGCAAAGGTTAGAAGAGTGGAATAAAGGAGGGAGACCGGCAAAGTAGTGAGGAAGGAGAAGAAAACACAAGTACCGTTCGGTGTAGCTGTTATGAACCTGTGAAAGATAAAATTACAAATGACATCATTTGGAAGTGACTTGAGAATTTTATTTCTATTTGCATTTTTTTCTAGTAGAAGCTGATCAGCATAGAATGTAAAATAAAACTGTAAGAGGTAGTTTTTTTTTTAAACTTTCTCCCCTTTCCCTGAATTTTAATCATTTACTCTCTCTTCTATCCCCATATCCATCTGTCGCACATGAGTTCATCTATTTCAGATAGAATTAGCAATCAGTGGCTGAGGGATTTTGTTGGTCCCAAAAGGCAACCCTACCCACTAACATAATAGAAATTTTCAATCAAGATTTTGTGGGTTCAGTGACATGGCTGAATGGCTGTATCCCTTGGGATCAATGGCATCCACCTGCAGCTGGCTCAACTCCGAACAAGATGGAAGATTAAGAATCCATTTGAACCGATATAAATATTCTTCACATTTATTTAACCACTTAAATAAAATCTTTATTTAAAAGCGTGATAGGTATGGATTAAATTAATGTCTAACGTAATGTAAGACATTTTTATTAAAATAGCCTTGAAAACACTCAAGTTTGGGGACATTTGTTACCACACTCAAAATCATTTTCTTGATATCAGAAGAATATTCAGCAGTAATTACTGTTAAACTTCACTCAATGAAGTTTAACGTTCTATGATATTTTTGAGTGAGAATAGTTTCTGAAAAGTTAAAGCTTGGATTGAATCAATGGCATTTTGGGTTTCTATTTTCAGCATTTAATGGGTATACACATACATACTGCAAGATGCTGCAAGGTTTTCTGAAGCATTATGACAAATGGCAAAGATTTCACTGTCACTACAGTTGTAAGTACTGGGCCAGTATCTTTCATTGGTACAGCTCACATTGAAGAATGCTGCAGTGTTCAGAATTTACTGTTTCTGCTGCAATATGTAAATATGGCAAAAGACTAAAGAACTCTCAAAAGCCCAGGCTTCAGTTAGTAAAGGCTATTTCAGCAAAATTAGCAGGACAAGATGACACGAGTTTTAATCCTCATAGCTTTCTTATTGCAGCTTTTTATTTTGTAAATTATGTACAGCAATTAAGTGGTACTTTTAACTGATTGTGTCTCCAAACAGGAAATGACTGTGATTAAAGTCTGCTAAGGATCCTTCTATAATCCATGAATTGGCTTCTAGGGTGTATTTATTTTAAGATACTCCTAAAGATGGTGCAAGTTTGTCTCTCCACCTCTCTTCTCATCACACAGATGCATTCCGGTGGCTCAACAAAATGGCCACATACATGTGATGTACACTGACCTGGGATTTCATTAACAGTACTCACCACTCAAATTTCTCATTAATCAAAACTTGTTTACTATAGAGCTGTGTGGTTAGTACGCAGTCAAAAAGCCATGTGATGAGAAGGGTTCAGACAGTGAGATTGCAGGAAGGCCAGAACAACTTCCCATTGATCAAACTGCTGGAAAGGTGTCAAGTCTTCAGATCCATTTAAAATAAAAATAAACATTAATTTTTTGTAATTTATCAAAAACACCAGCAATTAAAACAACAAAGCAAAATGAAATAAATATTACTTGTTTTTACTTTCCTTTCTGATTTAGCATAAGTAACAGCTCTATCCTGTAGAAGATACAACTGTGATTCAGTAGCAGATTCTGTTGCTTAAGTCGTGGTGAATTTTGCTCTTCCGTTCTCAACCGAGGGAGGCTGAAGCCAATCCCTGTATCTCTACTGATGTGTAATTGCTATCAGGAGAAATTTGTAGTCTGGACCTGTAATCTAATGGAGAGTTTAGATCACTGATGCTGGTCTGTAGGTAAGTGCAGAAACCAAGTTAACAGCTCTATAGTTGCTTTCAATAAGCACCTACTGAATTTTTGACAAGAAGTACTGTTTTTTTGCCCTTTTGAGCAAGAATACCAAAGACTGTCAAAGTTTGAAAGAAAAATTAATTCTTCCATAAACCCTAGTTTTAGATTATCCCATTAGAGAAAACGTCCTCTCCATTTCCAACCAGTCAAGTCCCCTCAAGATTTTGTTTTCGATTAAGCCTACTCTTGTTCTTAAAAACTTAAGCAAATATAAAATGAATCCCTGGAACAGGCAAGTCGTCTTCCTCATAATATGAGTTTGTTTCCAAAATGGGAACAGGTAAGTGGTCTTTCTCATAAGATGAGTCTTTTCCTCACCAAATTCTGGGGGTTAGTCTTGTAAAGATTCTTCAAACTACTTTAACATTCCTCATTAAGGAGACCAATGCTTTATTACTCTATGCAGTCTCACCAGTTCTCTGCATAAGTGACTCATTGCCTCTACTTTTATATTCATGAGCCAGGGAATTCCACAAGTCACTGAGGATGTTGCATCTTTTTCAAGGAAGCTTTGAAAACATCAATGAATCATTTCTTATGTCTTCCTTGTAATATTTTACTACAATGGAACTTGGAGGACTGTGCTTGATTTAGAGTCTGGCATTGGCCACGTGAATGATGCAGCTCACAATCAAAGCATACTAAATGCAAGATGAACCCTTTTGTGAGGAATGTTGGCATGGCGTAGAACTGTAATGTTGGTTTGCCTATCAACATGAGGATTTTTGCAGAAGCTGATGGCTCATTTATTGAAGCATTACAAGATATTTGGCTTTGTACTTCCAGAAAGTAGTGTGCGACTAACCTGCACTCTCAAAGGTCCACCCTGAGTGTCTGGAAAACTTGGACCATTTTCCACAGGTCAGGAGCCAGAAATAATGAGTCAGCGTGATCTGTCAGCATCTAGGGACAAGGGTGTTCAGAGAACAAAGCCAACACAAACTTCATCATCTTGGCAGCAGTAATCGTTGCCTTCCCAATATCAAACTCTACTGTTAATTATCTCCAGTTTCTTCAGTTTACTCATTGGACAAGCATTAGTATGCTTTAATTTTGCATAAGAACCTAACCTAGGGGCATAGGAGACAATAACAAAATTGGGCATTTAGTGTTTTGATCCTGCTCTGCCATTTAACAAAATCAAACACCATTTTCAGGCCCTGTTTTCGTGTTGAATTCTCTAAGAATTTTGCAACAGAATTGTGCTCTGCCTCCCAGATAAGATCCCACCAAGGCCCTTTAGTATATTATTATAGAAAGACATCTTTACTGTTGCACTCAACTCCTCCTGAAATGAGGGAACATTCCATTTGCTTTTCTAGTTTCCTGCTGCACCTGTCTTCAGCTTTTGTTGATTTGTGTACCAGAGCATCTGGGTCTGTTTGAAAATGTTAATTTTTCAGATTTTCACAATTTTTAAAGAAGTATTCAACCCTGTGTATTTTCCATTTATGGGTGACCATACATTTTTCCAGTTCGTCATGTTGTCCACTCATTCAGCTTTCTATATCTCCTTGAAACCCTTTTGTATCCTCATTACGACCCACATTCCTCCGTCGTTTCAAATCAGCAGCGAACTTTGAAATGTTACATTTGTTTTCCTCGGGCAAACTGATCCCTGAGGTACCCCACGGCTTACCAATCTGAGAAGTATTTGGTTATTCCATTTTTTTTTATTTACCTCTGATCTACACTAATGTATTACATCATTTCTAGGATCTCTAACCTTGTTCATCAATCTCCTGTAAGGAACCATATAAAAAGCTTTCTTTGAATTCCACTTGCTCTATTGGATGTACCCACAAAGAATTCTAATAGATTAATCAAACATTAGTTCTCTTTCATAAAGATTCCTGTTGGCTTTGCTCAAATTGTCCTTTGTACAGTAGTTACATTATTTCAAATCATTTACCAAAATTTAGATTGTAACTTGAGAAGTGCATAGGTCCACCACCATCCACCTCTATGGTCAGAGAAAAAGTAAGTTGGTACGGTTAATGAACTTCCCACTTGGCAAATTGTGATACAACTCATTTCCTGTACCCTTTCCCCTTTAGTATGCTTCTCATTCCATTTATTGACTGTTGCTGTGAATCATTCCTGTGGGTGCCAGGAACTCTTGGCAAAGCAGCCGCCTTATTTTAGTATATCCATCCATTTGAAACCTAATACTACATATGCTGATCTTTTGAGATTCTCCTGGTTCTTGCTAACTAAGATATCCATCATCTCTCCAACTTATTGTAAATAGACAATGCACTAAGTTTCAATTGTCATATTAATAAATGGATCCTTTATTAGCTCAGTGCTATCTGGCAGGATTTCCTGAGCTCTGATCTGGCTGCTGGCCTGTGAGAGTTCACATAGAGAAAACAGACGCTGTGAGGAAGGTTTTCTGTCGCTTTAACACTGTGGGACCTGTGCAGAAAATATTAGTTGCAAGATAACTATTAGTTCTAAGATAATGTGTTCAGAAATGTTTCCTATTTTGTTTGTGTGTGTGTGTGTGGTTAATCTGTGATGTATCATTCTTTGACTTTTTTAAGAATGTAGTCCATGATCTCTCAATGTAACTTTGCTTTTTCAGGTAAAATTAATGCTTGTATGTTATTTGAGAGGAGTATTACATGTATTTTTCCCAAAAGTAGTATTAAATCAAAAAGATATCATGGCACTTTGTGCAGAAAATAATATAGTACATTATTTAATATTACATTTCCTGTCAACACCCATTGGTCGCCTGTTTTGTATCTCATTGCTTTATATGGAATATTGTTACATACATGCATATTGGCTACATTTTCCTGTTTAAGTACTGCCTACATTTCAAAAATAATCCATTGGTTATGAAACCATTCAAAATTTGCTGATCATGACAAAGATATTTTATGGATAACGATCCTTTTTTAAAATCTTTGCTGCTATAACTTTTAACTTGTCACTTATTTCAGCTTTTTTTTTTGGCTTAGAGATTGGTTTGTATTTTGGTTCAATTTAGTTAGGCATGGAATATTAGGAACAGAATTCATAATTTTAAGTAATGACCAAGGATTTTAAGAAAGTTTTGTTTTAACATACAAGTAGGGGTAGTAGGGAGAGTGTTCTTGGTTTTCAGATTCCAGAGTATGGTTGGTAAATGCTGAGAACTGTTGCTTGTGGATGGAATATGCTAAGTAAGAGCATGTTACGTTGTATTGCCAAATGCCGCTAAACAGGAGATCTCAATCTCAGGAGACCTGAGGACAGAAAGATGCAGGCGATGAATGTTTTGTAGGAGAAATAAACCTTTCCACTATTACCAAGCTCTTGGGTATGTGGTATGGCCAGATAAGGTTCAAAGGTCCAATTTAATGTCAGAGAAATTTATACAATATACATCCTGAAATGCTTTTTTTTCTTGGCAAACATACACGAAAACAGAGAAGAGCCCCAAAGGATGAAAGACAGTTAAACGTAAGAACCCCAAAGTCCCTCCCCCGAGCTCCCCTCCCTCATGCGCATAGCGGCAGCAAGTAACAATCCCCCCTTCCCCCACTGGCAAAAAAAGAAGCATCGGCACTGCCACTGAGCACTGAAGCGTGAGCAGAGCAATAGCAAACACATCGGCTTGCAGTTACCCCAAAGACTTCGCGTTTCACCCGAAATTCGACTTTCCCCCCTTTCCCCCCTTTCCCCCCTTTCCCCCCTTTCCCCCCTTTCCCCCCTTTCCCCCCTTTCCCCCCTTTCCCCCCTTTCCCCCCTTTCCCCCCTTTCCCCCCTTTCCCCCCTTTCCCCCCTTTCCCCCCTTTCCCCTCCTCCCCCAATAAGGGAGTAAGAGGTGTTTCCATTTTCCCAGCTAATGAGGAGACATGGCAAACAACTTGCTGATTTGCTGTGTTAAAAGTACATTATGTTATCTTTTCCAAGCTCTGTGCCTGGAGATTGCAAAGATCCCGGGTCTTCAGGCACATGGCAGATATCCCAAGTCCCCAAAAGACACATGAGTCTCCTGCCGTGTCACCGACCCTCGATCCACCCCTCCAGAGCCCTGAGATCTTAGGCTTCCAAATACGAGCCGGACTCTCAGACCGAACTCTTGGCTTGCTGAACGACAGCCAGTCCTGAAACCTCAAGAATAGTTCCCATTCCCGCAAAGAACAAAAGTCAGCATGTAACTTCAGGTCAGGGTCTTACTGACAGGGAAAAATAAAGATATTAAGGATGGAAATAGAGCTGTTTTCGAAGATTTAAGCAAAGGAGTCTCCATTTAGCACCATCTTAACTTCACTCTACCTCCAACTCCAACTTAAGGATATAGTGGTTTTCTGCAATTTGGCACATCTCCTTGTCCTGGGTGTATCTTCCATGTTTGACTGCTTTTCAAGGAGGATGTTGATGCTAGTTGGTGGACAATAACTGGGCCACTGATTAAATACCTGAATAATTTAAATAAAAAGCTTTTCATTGAATGGCACTCAGATTTCACTAACTGCTCCTTTGAGCATTGCATTCCACATTGCTATATTTAGCTCACTGGAGTTTATAAGAATGGGGGAGTTGGGTGGGGGGTGATCTAATTGAATCCTATTGAATATTGAAAGGCCGAGAGAGAGTGGATATGGATAGGATGTTCCCAATAGTGGGTATATCTAGGATCAAAGGGCACGGCTTCAGAATAGAGGGATGTCCATTCAGAATGGAAATTAGGAGGGATTTCTTTAGCCAGAGGGTAGTGAATCTGTGGAATTCATTGCCACAGAAGGCTGTGGATGCCAAGTCATTGGATATAATTAAAATGGAGGTTGATGCTTTCTTGATGAGTCAGGGTATCACAGGTGAATGGGGTTGAGCAGGATAATAAATCAGCCACAATGAAATGGTGGAGCACACTCAAAGCAAAATGACCTAATTCTGCTCCTGTGTTGTATGGTTTTAGGGTCTTGTGGTCTAACTAAAGTCATTTATCTTTTTTTTGTTGAACACACAGGAAAGTGGTTAATACAATGTGTTGTGTATTTAATATTTCAGTACTATTTGGTTAATATTGTAAAACTATTTGATTAAGCATTTTGCTTATACAATTCAGTATGGCTTATTTGTAAAAGTACGTGAAGGACGTGTGTCATTATGCCACATCGTAAGTGCATGCCTCAGTAAAAGTGAGAATGAGGTAGACACATTTTTTCCTGGTACTGTTTTTCTTTCAATTAGTTTAATGTTTTGGAGTTGCAAAACTACACAAAGCAAAGCATTAGCTGAAAGAAGTGTTTAGGGCTGTTGATGAGTAAGAATGCTGTGCTTTATTTCATTGGTTTTGGTTTCATTCGCAAATAGTCTTGGGGTTTTTTTTTGGTAGAACTGCAGTAGGAGGATATTTCGGTGTGGAAGTGCAATATTTGCTGCTAAAGCTCATCAACATGACGGATGGGTTGTGCATGTTGAAGTGAATGTGAAGGCTTGATATTGGGTGTGCGGGGTAGAGCAAGACATTGTCCTGGTTGTGGCAGATGGGAGATGGAGCTTTGAGTATTCAGTATCAGAATTGGGTTTATTGCCCCAAACATGCAGCAAGTCGTGACATTCGTTGTTCTGTTGCAGCAGTACAGTGCAGGCATAAGTTACTACAAGAGATAATAAATACAAATAAATAAATAAATAAATAGTGTGAAAAGAGGTAGTGTTCTTGTATTCAAAGACCTTTCAGAACTCTGGCAGAGGGGAAGAAGCTGTTACTAAAACATTAAGTGTGGATCTCCAGGCTCCTATACCTTGTCTCCGATGGTAGCACTGATAAGACCAAGTTTTTCATTTTGCTTCAATTTGTCCAGCCTTTGTAAGAGAGGATCTTAAATAAAATCTTTTAATTGAGGATTTGAAGGTTATCCAGGTAAACTGATTTACCTAAGCACAACATTCTACACCTTGCCATATCTATTTTCCTCTTTGCTTCAGTGCTTGACAGATAGTTTTCTGGAGTTGACCTGCAAACTCATTTCCTACAATACTTGCCAGTCTGTTATTTTGATTCTGGTAACTGCTGCGGTTTTGCTTCTTGCTGCTTTGAGGCTAAAGTTACTTACCACTACTTAGCTATCTGTGCCTTCCTCGTAAATTTTTAGTGATAGCACTTTATTTTCAGATGTTTCTCACCTCTTAGTCATTTTTTTTATCCCATTCACTTTGAGTTGTTCATTATGTACTTAATTTTGTCTGTTTCCTTTAATGTTTAATTGTTTTCTTTAAAAATCCTTCCTTCCCAATTGGCCTCTGGCAGCAAGTAATTTTTTAATGTAGTGCAACCTTTTCCAATCCTTACTGATTTTTTTTCCCCACACAGCTTCATCTTTATTTTAATATATAACCTGTAATCTTTTTGACCTATCAGAGGACAAGTTCTAATTGCTGATGGTGCTTAATTGTGAAAATGACAACTGCCTGGGTCCAGTAAGGAAAACAAATATGGGAGAAGATAATTATTGAATTAGGTAGTTACTGTGATGGGAACCAGCAAAAAGCAGAGTTAATATTTGGCAATTCTAAGCTGAAAAAAACCTGTTTGAAATGGCACTATGGGAGACGCAAATACAAGAGTATCAAATGACAATGTTGGAAGAGTGAAAAGTTACAATGAGTTGTAGACTACTTCAAAATCAGGTTTATTATGACTGATGTGAAATTTGTTTCTGGGCAGCTGTACAGTGCAATTCACACGTTACAATTTGAACTGTATTTTAAAATTGTGCAGAAAGTGAGCAGCATAGTGAGGTAGTGTTCAGGGATTGTTCTGAAACTGATAGCAGAGGGAAAGAAACTGTTCCAAAATGTTGAGTGTTGGTCTTCAGGCTCCTGTACCCTCCTCCCTGATGGTAGTAATGAGAAGAGGGCATGTCCTGGATGGTGAAGGTCTCAATGATAGATGCTGCCTTCTTGTGACACTGCCTTTTGAAGATGGCATCTACGGTGCGGAGGGAATTGCCCATGATGGAGTTGGCTATGTTTATAACTATCTGCGGCTTTCTTTTTCCCAATCCTGTCCATTAGATCCTTTACCAGGTGGGGATGTAACTACTCAGTAAAGTCTCCAAGAAATTTGAAATTTGAAATAGAAATTTGCGAGAGCAATCTCCTCCAACTCCTAATGAAGTACAACTCCTGGTGTGCTTTTTTTCACAATCACAATGATTTCATTTGCTTTTTATTTTAAGCAAAGATTACTCAAGTCAGATCAAACATTGGATTACTCAAGTCAGATCAAATGTTGGCAAATGGAACAAGTGGATCAAAGCAGGAAGCATAGACGGGAACTAGTTAGTCCTGACGAAGGGTCTCAGCCCAAAATATCGACAGTGCTTCTTCCTGTAGATGCTGCCTGGCCTGCTGCATTCCACCAGCATTTTGTGTGTGTTGCTTGAATTTCCAGCATCTGCAGATTTCCTCGTGTTAGCATAGACAGGTAATTGGTTATCTTTACAGCACAAACAATGAGCGATTCTAGACAGTAGATGTGGAGAGGTGTTTCCCAAAGTGGATGAGCCTAGGTCAGAGAGACCACCCTCAGAATAAAGAGGCATCAATTTAGAACAGTGATGAGAAGGAATTTCCTTAGCCAGAGTGTGGTGAATCTGAAGAACTTATAGCTACAGATGGCTGTGGAGGCTAAGTCATTTTGTATATTTAAAACAGAAGTTGTTGAGTTCTTGGTTTGTCAGGGCGTTGGAGGTTACAGGGAGAAGGCAAGAGAATGGGGTTAAGAGGGGTAATAGGTTGTAGGAATGACTCAGTGGACTGAAAAGCTTGAGCATGTAGTTATTAAGAAAGAGGATGGGCTGGAGGTTTTGGAAAGCATCAAGTTGGATAAGTCACCGGGACCGGATGAGAGGTACCCCAGGCTACTGTGGGAGGCAAGGGAGGAGATTTCTGAACCTCTCGCGATGATCTTTGCATCATCAATGGGGATGGGAGAGATCCTGGAGGATTGGAGGGTTGCAGAATGTTGTTCCCTTATTCAAGAAAGGGAGTAGAGATAAACCAGGAAATTATAGACCAGTGAGTCTTACTTCAGTGGTTGGTAAGTTGATGGAGAAGATCCTGAGAGGCAGGCTTTATGAATATTTGCAGAGGCATAATATGATTAGGAATGGTCAGCATAGCTTTGTCAAAGGCAGGTCGTGCCTTACGAGCCTGATTTGAATTTTTTGAGGATGTAACTAAACACATTGATGAAGGAAGAGTAGTAGATGTAGTAGTGTATATGGATTTCAGCAAGGCATTTGATAAGGTACCCCATGCAAGGCTTATTGAGAAAGTAAGGAGGCATGGGATCTAAGGGGACATTGCTTTGTGGATCTAGAACCGGCTTGCCCACAGAAGGCAAAATGTGGTTGTAGATGGGTCATATTCTGCATGGAGGTCAGTCACCAGTGATGTGCCTCACTGGTCTGTTCTGGGATCCTTACTCTTCGTGATTTTTGTGAATGACCTGGTTGAAGAAGTAGGCAGATGGGTTAGTAAATTTTTGGTGACACAAAGGTTGAGGGTGCTGTGGATAGAGTGGAGGGCTGTCAGAGGTTACAGTGGGACATTGATAGAATGCAAAATAGGGCCGAGAAATGGCAGATGGAGTTCAACCCAGATAAGTGTGAGAGGTGATTCATTTTGGTAGATCAAATATGATGGTACAATGTAGTATTAATGGTGAGACTCATGGGAGCGAGGAGGATCAGAGGGATCTTGGAGTCTGAGTCCATAGGACACTCAAAGCTGCTGCGCAGATTGACTCTGTGGTTAAGAAAGCATACAGAGATTGGCCTTCATCAATTGTGGGATTGAGTTTAGGAGCCGTGAGGAAATATTGCAGCTGTATGGGACCCTGGTCAGACCCATTTGGAGTACAGTGCTCAATTCTAGTCATCTCCCTATAGGAAGGATGTGGAAACCATAGAAAGGGTGCAGAGGAGATTTACAAGGATGTTGCCTGGATTGGGGAGCATGCCTAATGAGAATAGGTTGCATGAACTTGGCCTTTTTTCCTTGGAGTGACGGAGGATGAGAGGTAACTTGATAGAGGTGTACAAGATGATGAGAAGCATTGATCGTGTGGACAGTCAGAGGCTTTTTCCCAGGGCTGAAATGGCTAGCACGAGAGGGCATAGTTTTTTTTAATTAGTTTTTTTATACATTTTCTACATCGCTACAGATAAAAAAAAACCCAGATCGAAATGAAGAGCATTAATACAGTGCAAAAATAAACATACAAGAATAATATAATACAAAAGATAATTGAGAAAGCACCCAAATTGAAGATATGTAAAATCAGTATCCTCCCCAAGCCCCGCAACAAAAAAAAAACTCCAGACCAACCACAACACTATACAGAGAGTATAAATCAGGACATTCAAACCCCCAAAACCCCCAAAAATACACTTAAAAACAGAAGATATTGATGCCTACAACCAAAAAAAGGAGCTGAAAGCAAGGGACTGAAAAAAAAAACCTTAGTTAAGAGGAAGGTTATGAAAGTACTCAATAAAAGGTCCCCAGACCTTATGGAACTTTGTATTCGAATTAAGAACTGAATAATGAATTTTTTCAAGGTCTAAGCAGGACATAATATCATTGAGCATGCGTGGGGGGGCAACATCTCTCCATCTAAGGAGGATTAAACGTCTAGCCAGGAGAGAAGCAAAAGATAATATTCGACACTTGGTTGAACTCAGACGTAAATCTGTCTCACCCAAAAAACCGAACAATGCAATTAAAGGGTTAGGTTCTAGGTGGTGATTCAGAATATAAGATAACGTTGTGAAGACATCTTTCCAAAATTTCTCCAAGCTAGGACAAAACCAGTACATATGAATGAGAGAGGCCTTACCCCTTTTGCATTTATCACAAAGAGGACTAATATTAGGGTAAAATCGAGATAGTTTAGATTTAGACATATGGGCTCTATGAACAATCTTAAACTGTAAAAGGCAATGGCAAGCACAAAGAGAGGTTGAATTAACCGATTTGAGAATCGAGTCCCAAGTCTCATCAGATAAGGAGATATTTAAATCATGCTCCCAAGCCATTCTAGTTTTATCCACAGGGGCACGCTGTAAGGATGCTAATTTATCACGAATAAATGATATTAAACCTTTACCTAGTGGATTAATAGAAAGAAAGAAATCCATAACATTTTTCTCAGGCATTTCAGGGAAGTTAGGAATTAAAGGATTAATAAAGTGTCTAATTTGGAGATATCTAAAAAAAATGAGCATTGGGCAGATTGAACTTAGCAGAGAGCTGTTGAAAAGATGCGAAGTGATTATCAATGAAAAGATCTTCAAAATGTCTGATGCCCTTCCTATACCAATCATGGAATGCTGAATCATATGTAGTAGGAAAAAAAAGGTGATTATGTAAGATAGGGCTAGAAAAGGAAAAACCATGGAAACCATAAAATTTCCTGAACTGAGCCCATATACGCAAAGTGTGTCTAACAAGAGGATTAACAATTAATCTGGACAAGCTACTAGGGAGTACAGAGCCAAGAAGTGCAGAGATAGATAAATCTTTAGTGGAACTCAACTCCATTGCCACCCAATTAGGGCACTCAGGTTGGCCATGGAAAAAAGACCAAAAGATAGCACAACGTATATTGGCTGCCCAATAATATAAACGAAAGTTAGGTAAAGCCATGCCACCCTCTTTTTTAGATTTTTGGAGATAAACTTTATTAATTCTAGAGCGCTTATTCTTCCACAGATATGACAAAATAATAGAGTCTAAGGAATAAAAAAAGATTTAGGAATAAAAATTGGGATTGATTGAAATAAATATAAAAGTTTAGGGAGAACGTACATTTTAACAACATTAATATGACCTACCAAAGACATAGATAGAGGTGATCATTATAACAGACTCTGTTTTATAGTATATGAAAGATTGGCAAAGTTTTCACGAAAGAGATCTTTAAACTTCCTTGTGACTGTAATCCCAAGTTAAGTAAATTGATTATGAACTAGTTTAAAAAGGAGATCACGAAATGTTAATTCTTATGCATCTTTATTAATTGGGAAAAGTTCACTCTTATGTAAATTAAGTTTATAGCCAGAGAACTGGCTAAACTAATCAAGAAGTGAAAACATTGGAGGCAAGGATGTAGACGGATTTGAAAGAAAAAGTAATAAGTCATCAGCATAAAGAGAAACTTTATGCTCAACGCCCCCTCTCCAAATCCCGGTCAATTCAGGATAATTTTGAAATGCTATCGCCAAAGGTTCTATAGCCAAATCAAAGAGAAAGGGACTTAAAGGGCATCCCTGACGGGTGCCACGTTTGAGGTTAAATAACTGGGATTTCTGAAAATTAGTCAATACAGAGGCAGTAGGACACAAATACAGCAATTTGATCCAAGAGATAAAACTTTGACCGAAGTCAAATTTTTCTAAAACTGCAAAAAGGTAGTTCCACTCTATATGATCAAATGCTTTCTCCGCATCGAGGGAAATAACACATTCAGGAATCCCAGTTGGAGGTGAATGTAAAATGTTAAATAAACGCTGAATGTTAAAAAAAGAAGACTGTTTTTAATAAAACCAGTTTGATCATCAGAAATAATAGAGGGAATAACAGTTTCTAATCTATAAGCCAAAGCTTTGGCCAAGATTTTAACATCAACATTAAGCAAAGAAATCGGCCTATACGAGGAACACTCTGTTGGGTCTTTACCCTTTTTTAGTAAAAGAATAATAGATGCCTCATTAAAAGAGCGTGGCAATTTACCGTTATTAAGCGAGTCAGACAATACTGAGAATAACTGAGGAGAAAGAAGTGAAGAGAATGATTTATAAAATGCTACGGGGAACCCATCAGGTCCAGGAGATTTCCCTGAAGACAATGCAGAAATTGCAAAAGATATTTCTTCTGATGATATAGGTACGTTAAGTTTGCATTTAAAATCAGATGAAAGCGAAGGAATATTCAGATTATTTAAAAAAATGATCAACAGAGATATTGTCATTCAAAGATTCAGAGGAATAAAGTGGAGAATAGAAATTTTTAAATGCGTCATTGATTTCTAAGTGATCCGATGTAAAGTCTCCATTCTCCTTCCGGATCTTTGTAATATGTTGTTTGGCTTTGGAACGCCTCAGCTGATTGGCTAGAAATTTACCAGATTTGTCACCATGAATATAGAAGCGACTCTTACTTTCAAGAAGTTGGCGTTTGACAGGTTGAGTAGACAGAAGATTAAATTTAGTTTGAAGTTCTACACGCTTCTTGTATAATTCAGGATTCTTAGTTTGAGCATACAGTTGATCCAATTCTTTAATGTGATTGATGAGGTCTAATCGATCTGCACAGGACTTTCTATTAAGATTTGCTGTATAGGAGATTACTTGACCCCTCAAATATGCTTTCATGGCATCCCAGACAATCTGGGATGACATTTCAGATGATGTATTGGTGTTAAAATAAAAGGTTATCTGATCTTTAATAAATTTTAGAAAATCATCATCCGATAGTAAAGTCAAGTCAAAACGCCAGTGTTTATTCCTCTGAGGGAGACCAGGAAAATTTAAAAACAAAGTAATTGGGGCATGGTCAGAAATCAGTATACTCTGATAGTCACAAGAATAGACAAATGGAATAAGTTGATTATCGAGTAAAAAGTAGTCAATTCTAGTAAAGGTATGGTGAACATGTGGAAAAAAAAGAATAGTCTCTCTCAGTAGGATGAAGGAAATGCCATATATCAGAGATACCATAATTAGAGAGAAAAGAGTGAATAGCTAAGGCAGATTTAGTAGGTAGTCTAGTAACAGAGGACGATTGATCCAAATTAGGATCTAACCAACAATTGAAATCGCCACCCAGTATAAGAGAGTATGAGTTTAAATCTGGTACTGAGGAGAAAAAAACGTTCAAAAAAATTAACATAATCAAAATTGGGAGCATACAGGTTTGCTAGTACAACTTTAGTTATTATATAATTTACCAGAAACAATAATAAAACGGCCATTTGTATCAGATATCTTATTATGGAGTTCAAAAGGAATATTTGAATTAATAAGGATGGAGACCCCCCCCTCCCCCAGCTTTGGCAGCAAAGGATGAATGAAAATGCTGACCCACCCACTTTGACAGAAGCCAAGAATTATCAAAACTACGAATATGAGTTTCTTGAAGGAAAGCAATGTCAACTTTGGGTTGTTTAATATGCGAGAAAACCTTCCTTCTTTTAACAGGATGATTCAATCCCTTTACATTCCAGCTCACAAATTTAAGTGAATTAACCATTATCAATTGTTAGTGCATATAAGGTAGCAGGCATATAAAAAATCAAGCAGTACAATAACAGTCTGGGAGCAAAAATGTGAACATAGATTTGTAGAATCAAAGCAGAGACATGTCCTGAATAACAAAGGAAAACAAAAGAAACAGTGAGTAGTGTTGGAACTGGAGAATCTCCCCCCCCCCCCCCCCCCCGCAACCCAAAATTAGACGGCTACCTAAAAAAGCAGCTAGCTCTACCAAAAAAATTAACCCAAGTATGACTTCCAGTTCTGTGTCGTTAATAAAAGTTCCATTAAATAATTTAGCAAATAATAACTAATTTATGCACTAGGAAACAGAATTACAAATAGGAACAACTTCAACAGAAGTATAAAACTTAATACAAAGAAAATCAGAAGGAAACTAAAACTAACCTACCCATGAAAAATTATAAAAGATTAAAAGAGAAAAAAAAAGGGGAGGGAGAAAAGGGGGAAATTATAAAATTCAAAGAGAGTCATCAACCATTTGCAGAAAAAAAAACAAAACTATGAATCAACCAACAGGGAGGCCTTCAATAAAAACTACAAACCTCCAAAACAAGTTAAAGACAATTGTAGTTCTCTATAGATAAGGTTATACAAAAATAAAATAGATTACACAGGTAAAATCTAAAAGTTCTCAGGGAAACATTAAACTTAAATTATCTATTTAGAAAAAATGCACCAAGTCCAGGGAGCAATTGACTACAGCCCTCAGAGCTTCAATAGATAATGACTGAATTATTCAAGTAAAGTCTGAGTTCGGAAAAAATAGTTTTACTCCGGGAAGTACTTATTAACCATTTTAGAAGGTCAGGCCGGTTCCGAAGAAAAAGAGGTGGCTGGAAGACTTCCAACAAATGCCTCAGCCTCCTTCACTGATTTAAACCACTTATCTCCAGTAGTAAGCGTAATTCGAAGATCGGCTGGATTTCGGAGAGATGGTCTGAATCCGCGATCAAAAAGCACTTTCATTACACCTTTAAACTCAGCACGCATCTTCAGAACCTGGGGGGCAAAATCCTCCATAAAACGAATGACCGTATTTTGAAAAGCAAAAGTACCTCTGCGGCGTGCCTCCATCATCAAACGGTTTTTCACCTGGTATTGATGGAAACATAAAATAATCGGCTGTGGGCGGGAACCCAGAATTGCTCAAGGAACATAGATCCTGTGTGCCCTTTCAAGCTCAGGTGGAGTCGGAAGGAATTCTTTCCCGAAGATCTCGCAGAGAAACTTAGAAAAAAATTCAACGGGAGAGCCCTTTTCGGTGGCCTCTGGCAAACCAAGAATTCATAGATTGTAACGTCTGCTCTGATCTTCAAGATCCACCATTTTGGAAAAAAGTTTACTGTTCTCCTCTAGGCTGGAGCAGAGAGTTTCAAGATATTGAACACGGCGTTTTAAATCTTCAGAAGTTACGTCAATGCGAGATAAATGTTCAGCATGTTCATCCACTCTAGCATTAATCTGATCCAATTTGACATTCAGCTGGTTGAAAGAAGTTCTAAATTCAGTTCTAAAATCCATTAAAGTATCTTGTCAATGTTGTTCCAGAACAGTGAGAATGTCAGCCGACAAAGCCGTAGAAGTTTCCTTTTTCCCGGTTTTAGTACTTTTGGTAGCCATTATAAGATAGATGTGTTCGCAGGCAGGTAAAAGAGAACTAATAAAATACCTAACTAAGGTTTAAGAAGGGAGACATATAGTGCAAAGGTAAGAAGAATAACGGAGCAAAAGTTCGGATCAACTAAACAATCGCCATCTTACCGGAAGCTCCCAGGGCATAGTTTTAAGGTGCTTGGAAGTAGGTACAGAGGAGATGTCAGGTGTAAGTTTTTTTTTACTCAGAGGGGTGAGGGCATGGAATGGGCTGCTGGCGACGGTGGTGGAGGCAGATACGATCGGATCTTTTAAGAGGCTCCTGGACAAGTACATGGAGCTCAGAAAAATAGAGAACTATGGGTAACCCCAGGTAATTTCTAAAGTAAGTACATGTTTGGCACAGCTTTGTGGGCCAAAGGGCCTGTATTGTGCTGTAAGTTTTCTATGTTTCTAAATCAGCCATGATAGAATAGTGGAGCAGACTTGATGGGCCAAGTGGCCTAATTCTGCTCCTATGTGTTGCGGTCTCAGCTCTGTATGGGATTGAACAGCATGTAATAATTATACATTGTGTCTTGAGGCTGAAACAGCTGATGGGTGTGAGAAGAGTATATTTGTAGCCTTAAATCAATATTGTGAATTTAGACTTGTTCAAATAAGTGCAAGATTCTAGTCAGTCTTGATTTTACTCTGTACAAACTCCAGTGGAGAGAGAAGTTAACTGAAACATTTTAAAACTTTTTATACTGCTGCACACGAGATTCAAGTCAGGATTTTCTCGCCCTAATTGTGTTGCTCAGATTATTCTGTGGTAGCACGATCTCATTCTTTGCTTAACCCAAGAATTGTACAATTTCCTACAGGCTTGCCTGTTAAAATTGGAGGTTTTATTGATAAATATAGTAAAATGGAATGTTAAACTTGGTTCTCACCAACTTCTTGTCATCTTCCACACTATAGCACTAGACAGAATCAGAATATCAAATAAATGTTTTATTTTGTAATTGAATCCATTTGAGCTTAAACGTGCATCTGAGACTGTGTGTATTTTCACCTTGTGGTGTCTGTTTTGCTCTTCCGATCGTGCAGTACTAAAATCCTTGTGCTCTGGATGAAGATCCAAATTTATTCTGGGCCAAATTCTCATGTTTGTATCCTGCTGCAAGCTTCCTCTTTAAACTTTTTCTTCTTTACCTTCCTTTGTGTTTCTAAAACGTCATGTCATGTGTATGGAATATCATAGCTGACATTTGATGTGTTCTTCATTACATTTTGCCTGCTTTTCTTCAGGTGCTTCTCCCATGCATAGCTTGGTGCTGAACTCTACTGCCTTAGTCGAGATAAGAGTCCGTCTTTCTGTTACGTGGACCTCAACAGATGCCTGGGCACAGTTTTCTAAGGCTTTCAAAATTTTAAATCTGGTTCCCTGGTACCAGCAACTACTTTGCCTTATCATGTTTATGCTTGTATAATTTATTTTGGTGAATTGCATGATTGGGAGCTTAAGAATTGTGATTTATGCCCTTACTTGTCTTGCTCCTCTTGGATTTTATAGATTCTTTTACCCTTTGGCTGTTTTAGTTCACATTCCACTGGTTCTGTATTTGATCTTGCTCCTACTGCAATTACCTTCCTTATAGTACACCCTGCTTTCTGTGAATTTGCTGCTGGAATAATAAGGCTGAGTTTAGCATTAAGAGTTAGAAACCATCTGACAGAATGTGGCCTCCTGTATTTGTAGCAAAAAAAAATTTGGCTTCCAGTAACCCAGTGATAAAGGATTTGAAAATATGCAACAGCATAACAGATTCCATTCATCAGATGATGAAACCTTTGACTTTTGTCCCTCCTTTTCCTTGACTAGTTCACGTTCCTATATTAGCTAATGGAGCACAGACCCAGAATATTCTGCTTTACACATCATTAAAAATTATCCTGTAAGAAACCTGTTGAGTTTAAAATCACAGTTCCATTGTGTTTTTATTTAATTTAATTTTTATGCCTTTTGAATTGTAATTAATTTTTGCCAGTGAAAACCTCATTTGACTGAATAGTGTTTCCATAATGATTAGTATAATAGGCTGTCTATTACATGATAGATTTAAAAACTATTGCAAGGAATGTATTTGAACAACTGAAAACAAGTACAAGGTTCTTTGGTAAGGGAATATTTTAGTATAAATACTTGGTATTCTACTGTTGGAACTCATTTCTACTGTTAAAGATCTGTTTTATACTTGTAATCTGTTCTTCAGCTGAAATATTTTGGACTCGACCGCGGCTTGCTTTCCTTCTGAAGCTCAACAGTTTAAGGCACAAACTTAACAAAAAACCTATAGCCTAGAAATAAATTGTGACAGCTATATGTATACAGTGGATTCTGGCTAATTGGGACACATTGGAGCCAATAAGTTTTTGCCCATTTAAGCGGCTGCCACGATTAATTGAAGTTCAATGGAAATAGAAAGGGAGGGAGGAAGAAAGACAAACTAAGTAACAAGTTATCTATTTAACTAAAATTTAGAACTAATTAGAACACAATCAATACTACTACAGTGCTATAAAATTGTGCATTAGTTCCTCATACCTATCAATGGAGGAATTCATCCACGTCGTGTTATTTTGACTGTAAATGAACAAAATCAGTGCAGACACCCAGTGCAGATAATGGTCTGCCTTCAGACAATACTGTTAACAATTGCATCCTCCAAATCTTCATTATCATTGTTACATTCAAGATGATCTAACTTGTTGACGTAGTGAAATCATTTCTTTTTTTACTCCCAACCGTTACTGGCTCCAGGCCTGAATGCTTGAGTGAGCAAAACTGTCTGAATTGTCTTTTTAATTATTTCTCACCAACTATCAGTGATTTTAAAAAAAATTACTACTTTTTGAACACAAACACACGCAACTGATGTTATTTTAAAAACTGTCCACTTGAAGCATGTTGTTATGTCTAAAGCGTTTGATGCTAATTAGCAAGTCTCCCCCAATTAAGCACCACTGCGTCTTAAATAAACAAAGGAAATCTTGGCTATTTTCTTGTTTAGTTTTTTCTCTTTAAGAGTTGTCCCAAATAAGTGGTTGTGCTGATTAACTGATAGCCCAATTAATTGGAATCCACTGTGTTTGTTTATGATAGCAAGAAATTGATGTGATGAACTGAAGGATTGGCGGGGGGGCAGGTGGTCCAAGTTCATAGCTCACTGAAAGTGGATGCACGGATAGACAGGGTGGTAAAGAAGATGCATGGCATGACTGCCTTCATTGGGCAGAGGAACTGAGTTCAAGAATCAATTATATTGCAGTTTAATCAAACTATACTTAGAGCGCATCTGAAAAGTACAGTACTGCATTCAGTTCTGTTCACTCATTTATAGAAAGGATGTTGAGGCTTAGGAGAAGGTACAGAGGAAGTTTACCAGAATGCTGCCTAGGTTAGAAGTCATGCGCTGTAAACAGAGTTTAGACAAACTTGGGTCATTTTTTCAGAGCGGGGAAACTGAGAAAGGACTGGTAGAAGATTTATGAGAGGCATAGATAGTTGATGGCCAGTGTAATCTTCCCAGAGTGCAAGCACTTAAGGTGAGAGGAGATAAATTTCAAAGAGATATGCAGAGCAAGTTTTTTTTTTAAAAACAGAATGGTGGGTGCCTGGGGTGGTGGAGGCACATATGAAAGGGATGTTCCAGAAGTTTACAGATGCACCTTGATGGGGAAAGTCGATTGGCCATTTATAGAGGTTGTTTCTCATGGGATCATTAGCAGATTGATTATGGGAAAAGTTGTGTATAACCTGGGGCTAAGCTCCCAGCAAGGAGTGACGGAAGAAAAAGAATGTCATCACAAAGGATTTTTCACTGAACTTCAAAGGCACTTCACTGCAGATTGAGGGATCCTGGTTTGCTGTCACTTACTAAATCTTTCTGGGTAGCACAGTCAGCAGCAACCAAGTCATTGGCTCATTGTTAGCACTGAGGGTAGGGGAGATTCACTGCTAATTTACACCAAATGGTTATTACCAGTCACTCCAATGTTAATTCTATATTAGCTTCAGATTTAAAATTCAATACTTTTCTTCAGATCTCTCTGAGCTCACTCTTTCATCCCAATCTGATTTGCTAACTCTCAATGTATAGAAACATAAAAAATCTACAGGAAATTACAGGCCTTTCGACCCACAATGTTGTGCTGACTTTGTAACCTACTTTATAAACTGCCTAGGATTTCCCGACTGCATAGCCCTCTATTTTTATAAGCTCCATGTACCTATCAAAGAGTCTCTTAAAATACTCTATTGTATCCACCTCGACCACCTTTGCTGGTAGTGCATTTCATATGCCCACCACTCTGTGTTTATCAAAAAAAAGGACTTGCCTCTGACATCCCCCTTATTCTTACTTCCAAGCATCTTAAAACTATGCCCCTTGTGTTAGCCAATTCAGCCCTGGGGAAAAAGCCTCTGGCTATCCACATGATCCACACGGTGCAGACTCGAGGGGCCGAATGGTCTACTTCTGCACCTATTGTCTACTGTCTATTATCAATGCCCCTCATCTTATACACCTATCAGGTTCCCTCATATCCTCTGTTGCTCCAAGGAGAAAAGGCCAGGTTCACTCAACCTATTCTTATGAGGCATGCTCTTCAATCCAGACAACATCCTTTTAAATCTCTTGTGCACTCTTTCTGTAGCATCCACATCCTTCTTGTAATGGCGTGACCAGAACTGAACACAGTACTCCAAGTGGGGCCTAACTAAGGTCTTGTATAGCTGTAACATTACAGCAAATCCAATCTCCTGCACTGTTCTAATTTCTATGACAACAACCATATTTTATCATTCAATTCTATTCTGAAATTGATTATATTTTCACTGAAGAGCAGTGAGCCATCAATCAGGAGAAGTGAACAAGTACAAGATTCTCTAGAAAGGAGGAGATGGAAGTTGGGTCAGCGCTTGCTAAGGTTGGTGACCCTTTGACCCAACTGATGTCCTCATTTCCATGATCAATTCACACAAAATGCTGGAGGCACTCAGCAAGTCAGGAGGCATCGATGGAGGGAAATAAAACAGTCGATGTTTTAGGTCAAGACCTTCTATCAGAATTGTAAAGGAAGGGAGCAGAAGCCAGAATAAGTTGGAAGGAGGAAGAAGAATACAAACTGGCAGGTGATAGGTGAGACCAGGAGAGCGGGAAGGTGGGTGGGTAGGGATGGGGGATGAAGGGCTGGGTGCAGATAGGAAGAAGCAGTAAAAGGCTGAAAAAGATATGAAGAGGGCACGAGATTTCCAGCATCTGTAGAATCTCTTGTGCTCTTGTTTCCATGAGACCTTTGCTGGTCACAGAGCTGTGGAATGGCTTAAACCAGACTCTAATTAATCTGGATGTCTTGAGGGAGTTTTGTGTGGCAGTGATTGTTCAAAGTAAGTCTATTATCAAAGTACATACTGTTGAGTCCTACTGATGGGTTTGGCCCAAAACATTGACTGTACTCTTCCATAGATGCTGCCTGCCCTGCTGAGTTCCTCCAGCATTTTGTATGTGTGTGTTGCTTACATTTCCAGCATCTGCAAATTTTTCTCTTGTTTGTACTGTGTATGTCACCATATACAATCCTGAGATTCATTTTCTTGCGGGCATACTTAAATCCAATAACCATAATAGAATCAATGAAAGACCGCACTAATGGGGGGGGGGGGGAACCAGTGCCCAAAAGACAACAAACTGTGCAAAAACAAAAAGAAAGAAAAAAAATAATAAATATCGAAAACATGAGATGAAGAATCAGTGAGATTGAGTCCATAGATTGTGGGAATAGTTCAGTGATGGGGCAAGTGAAGTTAGTAAAGTTATCTCCTGTGGCTCAGAAGCCTGATGATTGAGGGGTAGTAACTGTTCTTGAACCCAGTGGAGTTTTGTCTCTTGTACCATCTTCCAGAGAGCATGTCCCAGGTGGTGGGATCCCTGATGATGGATGCTGCTTTCCTGCGACAACCTTCTGTGTCGATGTGCTCAATGGTAGGGAGGGCTTTACCCATGATAAACTGGGCCATATCTACCACTTTTTGTAGGATTTTTCTCTTCAAGGGCATTGGTGTTTCCATACCAGGCTGCAACATAGCCAGTCATTATACTCTCCACTGCACAGCCATAGAAGCTTGTCATGCTGAATCTTTGCAGACTCCTAAGGAAGTAGAGGCACTGCAATGCTTTCTTTATAAATGCACTTGTGTGCTGGGCCCAGGACAGGTCCTCTGAAATGATAACACTGAGAAATTTAGTTGCTGACCCTCTCCACCACTGATCCCTTAATGAAGTTGGGTCATGGACCTTAGGTTTCCTCCTCAAGTCAGTAATCAGCTCCTTGGTCTTTCTGACATTGAGTAAGAGGTGGTAGCTGTGGCACCACTCAACCAGATTTTCACTCTCACTCCAATATTTAATAGAATGATGCACCTTTTAAATGACTCTTTAAAATTATATAACTCAGCTATGAATTTCACTGGAATAATATTGGACAAAATTTCACCTTAAGCCATGTTAAGTGATTTTTTTTTTAGCAATGATAACCAAAGACTGCCAAAGACATTTTGAATACATGTGGAGGCTGACTCATTGGCTTATCTTTTAGAGACATGTCTTGCATTACAGAGACCCAGGTTCAATTCTGGCCTTTGCTGCTGTATGCGTGAAGCTTGCACGGTCTCCCTATTACTGCATGGGTTTGCATAGATGTTTCCATTTCCTCCTCTATCCAAAATGTATCCAGGTTAGTAGGCTCATTGACTGCTGTAAGTAGGAGGTGGTAGAAGTTGGGAAGAGGTGATGAGAATGAAAATAGATTAATTTAGTGTTAATGGGTGATTGGTGGTCAACACAGACTTGGTGGTTATGAGGGTCTGATTGTGCTGAATCTCTGACTTTGACTCTTTGAAAAGGGAGAATTCCAGTGCACATGTCCAGTGTAGTGTAGAAAATGGGCTTCACTGGCAGTGCAATAAAAATCAAAGATGGGCCAGAGGCACAGAGTAAAAAGTGGTAGAGATTTCATTGGGTTGTAGGACTGTAGGAAATCTAATAAGGCAATTTGAGAACAAGGTTGGCAGTTTTAAAATTACATTTTAGACGAATATTTGTTGGTTTGCTGAAAGGTATGGGCAGTGATGTGTGAAAGAGTTGAAGCTTGTGGAAGCTGGAGGTGCAAATGCTGATCAGCAAAGTATTTTTTTCAAAGTTATTAAAGATCTTGATTAGCAAAAGAACCATCAGGTTAATATAGATAAAACAAAGGCTCTCCTCTGGCACCCATACCTATGAATCCTCCTCAATATCTGTGTAAGCCACCTTGGCCACTATCTAACTCTCCACCTAGAGATGCAGTTGGTGTCTTGTGCAATCCTGAGCTGAGGATTTATTCTCCATATCCATCACCAGGGTTTGTTTCCCTCATAAATGGCGAATCTATCCTGGGGCTAACACAATAAGGACGAAGGCATGTCAGAGAGTCCTGTTAAAGATTCTTGGCTTGAAACGTTGACTGTTTACTCTGTTTTTCTGTAGATGCTCTCTGGCCTGCTGAGTTCCTCCAGCATTTTGTGTTTTTCTTGGATTTCCAGCCTCTGCAGATTCTCTCATCTTTATGTCCAAGACTCTACTTTGTTAGGTGCTTGAGGAGATGCAGTATGACACTAAATGCTCTCTTTACAAATTTCTATAGATGTATGGTGGAGAGCATTCTGACAGGTTACATCACAGCCCAGTATGGAGTTTCCAATGCACAAAATTGCAAGAGGCTGCAGAAGGTTGTAGGCTCAGACTGTTCCATTAAGGGTCCAATCCTCTCCACCACCTCAAGTACATCTTCAAGCAAGTGTCTCCAGAAGGCAGCATCCATCATTAAGATCACTCTCAATCAGGAACATGCCCTCTTCACATTACTACCATCAGGGAGGAGGTTCAGGAGCCTGAAGACCCACACTCTATGATTTGAGAAACAACTTGTTTCCCCTCCTTCCATCAATGACTAAATAGTGCGTGAACACTGCCTCGTTATTCCTTTTGCAGTATTTATTTATTTTAGTAATTTATAATTGTTTTTGTACTGCTGTAAAACAACAAATTTCGGATAATTTAAGACTGATAATAAATCTGATTTTGTTATTTTAAGGCCTGTAGGATTTTAGATGATGCATACACTCAGTGGCCACTTTATTAGGTTCCTCCTATACCCAATAATTGTATGTTCTTGATCTTCTGCTGCTGTAGTCCATCCACTTCAAGGCTCGATGTGTTGTGTATTGAGAGTTGCTCTTCTGCATGCCACTGTTGTAATATGTGGTTATTTGTGTTAATTGTTGCTCTACTTTCCCGCAGTGCACTGTGTACAAAGTTAGGCAGAGAGTTAAACACCTTCTTAAAAATCACCTGAGCCAGAAGCTTTCTTTGGGGTTTTCAGTTAGAAATTTTTGAAACTGCAGAGAGGTAAGTAAAACACGTATTGAATTCAATACAGAATTGTCACGTGGCTGAATACACTAATATTATCTATTATTCTTGTGATCAGTGTTAAACAAGGTAATACACACGTGCACCATTCTATAGGTTTGTTGTGAACTCAAACAAACTCATAGCACACCAATGGCTTAATAGCAATGAATAATAAATGTAAAACTTCCTTCAAAGTACATCTACTCAATATTTACCAATCTTAAGAAAGCAGAAGACTTCCAGGTATTGCTGTTTCAGGGGCAAATAGATGGAGACGGATGCCTTTCTACCGTGCTCAAGTTGAAATCCAAAGTAACCCATGTAGGAAATGATGCAAGAAAAATGCAACTTACAAACAAGAAGTGATGTTTGTACAAAACAAACTGCATATAAAACGAATGTCCTCTCTAGAGACTGAACGGTTGCCTTCCTGTCAGCTTGAACCGGTCTGGCCATTCTCCGCTGACCTCTTTCATTAACAAGGTATTTTTGCCCACAGAGCTGCAGTTCACTGGATGTTTATTTTGTGTTTTTTTTTGCACCATTCTGTGTAAATTCTCAAGATTAATGTGTGTGGAAAAACCCCATTTGGTACCAACAGTTATTCTACAGTCAAAGTCACTTAGATTATTTATCTTACTCATCCTGATGTTTGGTTTGGAAAAACAACTACCTCTTGACCATGCCTGCGTGCTTTTATACGTTGAGTTGCTGCCATGTGATTGGCTGATTAGATGTATGCCTTAACAAGCAGGTGTACCTAATAAAGTGGCTGTTGAGTGTTTTGCATAATTCAAACATGGGATTATCAATCTAATTAACGCTGCTGGTATAACATTTGTGAACAGACTGCAACTATTCTATAGCATTTATAGTATTTTTCCTGTTCCGCAGTAAGTCAATAAACCATCCTTGCAAATATTTTTCACTTTTTAAAAAAAGTTTCCATGGCAGCTTCCCTTTTCAATTCTGAAAATAGAAAAGGAAAAGTGGAAGCCCACTGGAAGCCCAAGAAGAGTTTCTTCATTAACTGGCCTATAGTTTCCTCTCTTCTGCATCTCCCTTCTTGAAGAGCGGACTGACATTTGCAGTTTTCCATTCTTCCGAAGCCATTCCAGAACCTAGTGATTCTTGAAAGATCGTTACTAATTCGCCCGCAATCTCTTCAGCCACCTCTTTCAGAACCAGGTGTCTCGTCCACCTTCAGACCTTTTTGTTTCATTTGGATATACAGTATCAATTGATTATTACATTAAAGCAGCAATTCTTTTACTGAGGACCATTGAAAGTCACTTGGAATATCTTTTATTTGAATGTCTTCCTCATTCTAGATGTCAGGTACCTATAACATAATCTACATTTCTCTTGTCTTTGTTTACTCTTGAAGAAATTCAAGGAGCTTGCTCAAGCAAGTTTATCCTTTTTGTTATTTGTCATTGGTTATTCTCTAACATACTGCAGCTTTTTGGGTGCATTTTCTCTTTGTTTGTTCTTGGGAAGTAGAAGGAAGTGTTCAGCCCTAGGGCTCTTTCTGTTTCTGTTAAGGTGTTTGACCCACATTTCTGAACACCATCTCTTTCCATGATTGTGCAATATTTTATTGCTGGTTGCCTGCTGTGTACCACAAATATTTCTAAATGTGCTTCTGCTGTGCATTTCTTTCAGAATGCCTGTCTGCAACCCATACAGGCATGAAAGTGTTTTAGTTCTTTGATTTGTAGTTTTACATTTTCAGAACACCAAGAAACGTTAAATAATGTGGTTTCCTGATTTAATGTCCACCAGATCTCTCTCTCTGGTGAATACCAAAGAGGAGTAGTACTGTAGATCTTCTTGCCATTAACCATTGTGCCCTATAATTTTTACTTTGAACATCCTATCCAAACAATTTTAAAGTATTGCACATTTTAGATGTGACTACCATCTTCTTTTGCAATGTTTCATACTTATTCCATTGTCTTTCCTTTGTGTTCTGCACCTTTTACAGGGTTATGCCCTCCTCTGTTACTCCTATATTTAATCACTATATTTAATTTTAAACTGAATATATTTTTCTCAATCACTGATTATATTCTCAATCTCTGAATATAATTTTTAAGTATGATAATTACTACATTATTTGCCACTGCAGTGGTACATTTAGTTTTGAGTTTCTGCTACTGACTCTAATTTCAACTAAATTAGACTGGACTTGGTTATGTTTATATTGCTCTCAAATATTTGCCTAAACAATAGAATAGTATCCTTATTATCTTACAACTGATCTAATCTGATTAATTCTTCTTTAGTATGTTCAGTGGAGTATTAATACCACTCTTGCTGGGAAAGTAGTCCAGTACATATTTTAGGAATTCTATTCCAATAGCTGGTCTCTCTTTAAAGTAGGGAACATTCAAATGATCTTTATTTGTTCTTGTGTGTTTGTTCTGTATTTCCTGAATTATTTTGGATAGATGTTCCTTCCATTTTTTTTTAGGTCTCTGCTGACCATTGCTCACATTCTGATATGCCCATTGTTTGAATTTATGAACAAGGAATTTTTTTCTGTTTTCCTAGTGGCTAAGACAGAATTTTTTTTAACTGCCAAGATAATAAGTATAACTACACCAATCAACTCTCTCCCCACCCCCACCACACTAACTTTTCCTTTTTTTTACCCTGTAAACTTTAATTTGTAGTTCGGCTCTTTAACCATATCCCAGTAATTCCTATTAGATCTGGTTCCTACTAATATCCCATAGTTTCTAATGGCAATGGATTGTTTTGATGTGGTGATTATTTTAAACTTTTTGTGTAGCTTTTCCACTCACTTGATTCTTACAGGCTTTGTTTGCATTCCTATTTCCTATTCACGGCCTTGTTTGGTCTGCACATGATACCTTGTCTTGATTTGTTGTATTTTAACCTTATTTAATTTATTTAAATCCTGCTCTCCATCTTCTGTTTTCAATTCTTTGTCAAAGTTTTATTCAGTTTTTCTGGCAAGACATTATTTCTGTCATATTTCAATGAGTTTGTTGGTTTCTTGCTCACATTTTTTTCTTAAACGGAATTAGTCACTGACATGTTGTGAAATTTGTTTTCAGACCATGAAACACAGGAGCAGTATTGGGCCATTCACAGTGCAATGTATAAAAAAATTGCTGTAAATTGCATTAAGAATATATTTTAAAAAATGAAAAAATGGAGGAAGTCTTATGGGGAAGGGGAAGTAGCTGTTTCTAAAACGTTGAGTGTGCATCTTCATGCTCCTGTAGCACCTCATTAATGCTAGTAATGAGAAGACGGAATGTCTTGGTGACAATTCTGCATGATCGGTGCCATCTTTTTTGGAGAATTGCCTTTTGAAGATGGTGGGGAGGCTAGCGTCCATGATGGAGTTGGCTGAATTTAGAATCTTCTGTTGTTTTTTCCGATCCTGTGCACTGGTGCCCATACCAGATGGTGATGCAACCAGTCAGAATGGTCTCTGTGATACCTCTGTATAAATTTGCTAGTGTCTCCCCGGGTGCTTCCAGCGACTTGAGGATGGGTTAGTACAGTATGTGTGGGCATGCTTTGTTGGTGTTGGAAGTGCGATGACACTTATGGGCTGCCCCCTGCACATACCCAAAAGAAGAGATGCATTTCACTGTGTGTTTTGGTGTACATGTGAGAAAGTTAATCTTTAGCCAAGTCATTTGTTAAGGCAAGATAATACCTAGCACTATCTTTTCCAAATTATTTTCTGTAGCTCATGGTGTTCTTTCATTTGCCATTCATTTGATAACAAACACTTATCATGATTAGTTAACTTCAGCATTCTCTGTCATTAGAACTGTCTTTCCACTTCCGCTGCCTCATTTGCAACAATTCCTGACCTTCTCCCCTTTCATTCACAGTGAATTGATTTTGTATTTTGGTTGTTCTTTTTATTCTTGCCCTAACAGGTTTGAAGTGCTCTTTTTTTTTTGCTGCTGTGCAAGAGTGAAATCTGCAAATCCTTTCTTCTCCAGTCCCAATTATACACGGCTCCCTAAAGGTCTGCCTCTTATTCTGAGCTCTTCTTTTCTCTGGAGTGTAACTCTGATTCAGATGAAATTAGATGACAATTCTTCCCTTATTGGATAGTTTTTTTTTTCTCTCTTCCGAACAATACTTTAGCTATCAGAATGTAGTACAAAGTAACATGTATATTAAAATTTTTATTCTTTGAAAAACAAATGCTCACTGCTGTTTTACAAACAGATCTTTTAAAGTTCTTAAGGAACATTTCCCTCTATTACACAAATTTTAATTGAGAGAGATTTGGCATACACATCCAACCTAAGAATTACTATTATCACCTATGGTTTCAGTGTCCAAGAATAGTAATCAAGACACATAGAGTACTTGTTCGTCTCTGACTGTGTTGATAAGCTTAGACCTTGTCCCTAGTAAACCTTTACTCCCAAGTAATAAATCTCTTCTAACCTTTATCTGATTAGGTTTTATAAATGTTCCCATATGAGTATTTGCCTTTGACAAGAATTTTTTTTTGGGAAGAATTATAGAATATTTACAACCCTGTATCGTACCATGAGTAAAATGCAAAGACTCCCCCCCCCCCCCCTTACAACAGTTCAGCTTGTATTATACAGCTGATAATTAAGGTAAACAAAAATCAAAAAGCTGGGAATCTGAAATAAAAGCAAAACTTGCTGGAAGCTCTTCAGCAGGTCAGGCAGCACATGTAAAAAAAAAACAAGGAAATGAATAACATTTCTTTCTCTTGTCTCCCAATCTTCCCATTCACTTGTTGGTCCTAATGAAAGGTCTGACATATGAAACATCAACAGTTCCTCTTTTCATGGATGCTGCTTTACCTGTTGAAAGTTTACAGCATTTGGTGTTGATGACACAAACGATGGCATATTTTCTGTCCTTCCAACTTAAAAATGCAATTTTTATTAGAAAATGATGACTCTTAAATTGGGTAATCTAAGATTAAATGGAGGTAAACTATTTTTCATATCCTTCTGGTCTTCCAGTCAGTACAGATTGGTAAATCTCCATAGGAGCTGTGTACTTAGCCCCCTGCACTATATACCTATGATGGTGTGGCTAAGTACAGCCACTATGCCATCTTTAGGTTTGCTGATGACACCAAATCAAAGGTGGTAATGAATCTGTGTATAGGAGGGAGTTTGAAATTCTGGCTGAGTGATGCCACAACAACAACCTATCACTCAACATCAGCAAAACCAGAGAGTTAATTATTGACTACAGGAAGAAGTCAAAGGTCCATGAGCCAATTCTTATTAGGGGATTAGAGGTGGAGAGGGTTAGTTCCTTGTTATCAGAGGATTTGTCCTAGGAGTAGCACGCAAGTGCCATCGAAAGAAGGCATGCTGGCATTTCTATAAGTGGAGACCGGTTGCATTACAGTCTGGGGTGGAAACACCAATGCCCATGAATGGAAAAGTCTACAGAAAGTGGTAGATACAGGAAAAGCCCTCCAGCCTGATTCGGGAACAGTTGCCACCCAACAATCATCCGGCATCTGAACTCCAAACTGATTCCACAACCTACAAACCCACTTTCAAGGACTCGACAATTAATTTTCTCAGTATTATTTAACACTTATATGCACAATCTGTCTTTTATGTTTTGTTGTATAGTTTTCTATAAATTCTTTTGTATTTTTTTATTTTTCTGTAAATATTTGAGAAAATTAATCTCAAGGTAGCGTACAGTGATATTTATTTTGATTAAAGTATGTACCTTGATTTTGACTTAGAAGCTGATTTGTACTGTAGACTAACTGGATGGTCCATTGGAAAACTGCAGTAGCCCCTCTATTTCCTCAGCAAGGTGTGTTTGAAATGTGACAGAATCTTCTTGGCTGTGCTGAACGATCCATACTAAAAATTTTTGATGCTTTATTGAAAAATTGGAACTAAAGCCATTTTAATGCAACATTTTGGAATCATTTTGATAACTGCACAGGATTTATTGTTCTTACTGCACTGGATTAAGTGGAAATTATTCATGTGGGATGGGGGAACGGAGTTCCTACGGATTAGAAAAGTAACAAATGCCACTATGAAAGCTGGCAATGACCTCCCCTTGGATATAACAAGTTGTACATTAGCAGGGATGAACTTTGCAGATTTGTTTGTCACAACTAGCTGAAACATATTAGCTTCAGAGTCTGGCTGTGTACTTGCCTGAGTTCTGGACCCCAGCTCCTGCTCTACACCCAGCCTGTGCTCCAAACAGATTTCACAGCACGTGTCCTTTGGTGCATTAGAAATTAATGAGTGCACCTCTACAATTAAGCAGCTCCATGAATTTGAGACGTGTACATTATGTGTAAGTTGGTGGATAATGAGGACACTGTATGTGCCTTAAATTGAGCTCATAAAGTAATTATGATGCACAAGGTAAGCTGGGAATTTGGCAGTTTTTTTTAAAGAGGTGTTTGTACCAGTGACATCCCAATCTGTTGTGTTTTCATATTTTTAGAAAAGTGCACCTCAGCTTCCCAGTAATGTTGTTGCAGTGGTGACTCATGAAAGGAAATAGTTCTAGAGGTTTCAGCAACCCTTTAATACTTGGCAATTAGCAAACCATGTCACAATAATCAGTCATGGGTGACATCCATTTTATTTGATGAACTTTCTTTACCCCTTTTATTTACACTGTAAAAAAAAATCTGTTGCCGTCATCCCCTTTGCACCATACACAATTCATACCCTGACAGTAGTTCCTCAATTTGTATTCTGATTTAAGACTTGGAGAATAGCCATGAATTAAACATTGTTTAGAACTGATAGTTCAATAAGGCTAGTTTATAGTTAGAAACAATACTTGCAAGTACAAATTTATGAAAACAGCGAATGCTGGAAAAATGCAAAAAAAAAGAGTTGTTGATTAATTAGTGAACCAATCTGTTTCCTTTGGCAGTTTTGAAATGAAATCAAAGTTAGAGTAAACTCCATTTCAAAACTTCAAGGTCTTCTAATATTTGTAGTTATTTTAATTTTTGTTATATTCACATTATCAAACATCCATGTAAATAAAAAGTCTTTTCTGTCAAACTAACTGTACTTTTACTAAATTGCCTGTTCAGTTTTAAATTATTTCTTTACTTCTAATTTAGTGTTTCTCAGCCTTTTTTTGCACAGTAAGTTGGGTTACTGTGTTTTCTTTTGAACAGCCAAGGTGCAGTTTACTTTTTGGAGTTCAGCAGATCTGGGTCAAATTGATCTGACAGGTGATGTGTGCTAATTACAAAAACTAAGACTTCCTGTGGGTTGAATGACATAATAATTTCTTGACTGGGTTGGAGTGCAACTCCAAGGTTATTTCATATCTGGTTTGTATTTGTGTATTTAAGAGAAGTTTTACAGAATTTCAATTTTTACGTAATCTATTTAAAAATACAGATTGAACATGGAGTGCTCATTTTGATAACTCTTATTGCTTCCCCATTCATTTGAATTACAAAATCATAATTTCATTTAAAGTTCAGAATTGTTTAATTTCCTAAAGTTGCAACAGTTCGTAACTTGCAATATTTTCACAATTCCAAAATCTGTTTGAAATCTGTCTCCTGTTTATCCTTTCGAACTACAAATATTTATGCACCTTTCCTGATCTCTCAACTAGTGGTATGGCATTAACTTTTGTTAGGTTATCTTTTTATTGTGACATTTTATGTTAAGTTTATTATGAGAGACCACAGTGTTAATGGAAATCTTGAATCCGAGTGTCAGTAAGCTATTCAGCTGTATGAAGGTGTTTGAATTTGCCGTTTCATTATGTATACCATTCCAGGAAAAATGTGCCTGCTCACCAGAAATAGACCAATTTCCCCCTCTCCAGGGAACTTCATTGAGACCATCTGTAATCCACTGCTGTCACTCAGTTTTGGATCAGTGACCTCTGTTCAGAACTTCATCTACAATTGGCCAGAAGGGAAATGGTTGCCTGTTTTTAATTACAAATTTAACTGTAGATAATTCAATGACGGGTCAATAAAACTGCAAAAGGAAAGGGAGCAAGATTGGTTCCTACAAATGTCATGCTTCACAATAAGTGCTTTGCAAAATGAGTCATGTAACTTTTATTTATCGATATTTGCAAGAAGACCTATAAGGTGTCCCAAAACATTTTGCAGCTAATTTAGCACATTTGAGGCATCATAAACATGTGCTGCCAATTTCATAAAAGTTCCACAAACATCAATGAAAGGATGAGCATACAGTGGCATGCAAAAGTTTGGGCACCCCTGGTCAAAATTTCTGTTACTATGAATAGCAAAGTGAGTAAAAGATGACCTGATTTCCTAAAGGCATACAGTTAAAATTGGCACATTTCTTTAATATTTTAAGCAAGGTTACTTTTTTATTTCCATCTTTTACAGTTTCAAAATAACAAAAAAAGGAAAAGAAACCAAAGCAAAAGTTTGGGCACCCTGCATGGTCAGTACCTAGTAACACTAGGCAAGCATCACAGCTTGTAAATGTTTTCTGTCGCCAGCTAAGAGTCTTTCAATTCTTGTTTGGGGGATTTTCGCCCATTCTTCCATGCAAAAGGCTTCTAGTTCTGTGAGATTCTTGGACCGTCTTGCACACACTGCTCTTTTGAGGTCTATCCACAGATCTTTGATGTTTAGGTCGGGGGCCATGGCAGAACCTTCAGCTTGCACCTCTTAAGGTGGTCCATTGTGGATTTTGAGGTGAGTTTAGGATCATTATCCTGTTGTAGAAGGTGCCCTCTTTTCATCTTCAGCTTTTTTACAGATTGCGTGATGTTTGCTTCCAGAATTTGCTGGTATTTAATTAAATTCATTCTTCCCTCTACTAGTGAAATGTTCCCCGTGCCACTGACTGCAACACAAGCCCTAAGCATGATCGATCCACTCCCGTGTTTAACAGTTGGAGAGGTGTTCTTTTCATAAAATTCTGCACCCTTTTTTCTCCAAACGTACCTTTGCTCATTGCGGCCAAAAAGTTCTATTTTAACTTCATTAGTCCACAGGACTTGTTTCCAAAATGCATCAGACTTGTTTTGATATTCCTTTGCAAACTTCTGACACTGAATTTTGTGAGTACACAGGAAAGGTTTCTGATGACTCTTCCATGAAGGTCATATTTGTGCAGGTGTCGCTGCACAGTAGCACAGTGCACACCACTCCAGAGGCTGCTAAACCTTCCTGAAGGTCTTTTGCAGTCAAACGGGTTTTTGATTTGCCTTTCTAGCAATCCTACGAGCAGTTGTCTCGGAAAGTTTTCTTGGTCTTCCAGACCTCAACTTGACCTCCACCGTTCCTGTTAACTGCCATTTCTTAATTACATTACGAACTGAGGAAACAGCTGCCTGAAAAAGCTTTGCTATCTTATAGCCTTCTCCTGCTTTGTGGGCATAATTTATTTTAATTTTCAGAGTGCTAGGCAGCTGCTTAGAGGAGCCCATGGCTATTGATTGTTGGGACAAGGTTTGAGGAGTAAGAGTATTTATAAAGCTTTGATATTTGCTTCAGCTGGCCTTTCCTAATGATGACTGAACAAGCCATAGCCCTAACAAGCTAATTAAGGTCTGAAACCTTGGTAAAAGTTATCTGAGAGCTCAAATCTCTTGGGATGCCCAAACTTTTGCATGGTGCTCCTTTTTATCCCACTCTAAAATTGTACAAAACAAGAATACTACATTAACCTTACTTAAAATATTGAAAGTAATGTTTCATCTTTAACTTTGACTTTTGGAAATCAGTTCATTTTCTACTCACATAACTATTCACAGTAACAGAAATTTTGACCAGGGGTGCCCAAACTTTTGCATGCCACTGTAGATGGCTCAATTATATTAGCAGTTCATAAAGTCAAATTAAATTTTATTATCAAAGTACATATGTTACCATATTCTATATTTCAGGCATTTACAGGAAAATAGAGATAAAATAGAATTCATGGAAACCTCTATACATAAAAAAGACCACCAAGCCAATATGCTAAAGAAGATGAACTGTGCAAATCAACAAAAATAACACTTAGAGCATAGAGGTGTAAATATTGGGTAAGGCACCAGGAGGATTTCCTTGAATAATATTGTGTTTTTTTTTTGCATTCACCTGAGGGGATTAGGGCTTCACATTGAGACATATCAGGTGATATTGCACTCCCTGCAGTATTGATTAGATTGCTTGCTTGCCCATTTCTGGAGTAAGGTTTTGTTCAGTAGTCCTTTGACTTGATTGGCAGTCTTGTTGAGTTTTTAAAAATTGTGCTGCTTGGATTCCGCATTAATTCACTGTAGCCTTTTCCTCACTTTGAAAAATTTATGTGATTCTCTGTACTAGTAAGAATGTTTTTACTATCGCAACTACTTCAGTTTGCATTGTACTTCAATTATAATATTAACTGCTCTATATGCTTGATTCATAGCTAAAGCTGTTTTAAGCTGCTAATTAAGATGACAGCTTCCATTTATCTTTATAAATTGAATTGCTAAGGTTTTGTATTAACTCCTACTTTGTATAATCATATTGCAAGGCACTTTAGAATCGTATTCAAAATATACAAAATCAATATCCAGTTAACTTTTCTCACAAGCAGCAGTCTTGCAGATACTGCTGCAGAATACTTGAGGTACAAGATAGCTGCCCATGTTGTTTCCACGAGTGGCAGATCTTTCTATTGCTTTATTTAGCAAGGTGGTGCTGTCTATTATTACATTTACTCCTCAGTACTAATTCTATACAAGAACAAAACAAGCAATTGGATATTAATCTTAAATTCATCTGTTTTATGATGCCCGTTCCTGCCAAGTAGTTATTTCTCCATGTCACACATTTAATATGTGCCTGTATCGACAATGATCTATTATGTTTTGTGAGAAATGTTAAACAAACCTTAAATGGTTTGCAGTTTTGGTTACATTGACATAGTTATTTAAGGACATTTGTGATTAATAGCTTGAATAATTTGAAACAGTTTAATTGTAACTTTCACAGCAAAATTCTGGAGTGTTTTGAAACTCCATGTTTGCTGAAACAATTGCCAGTTAAAATCTACTTTTAATTGCAAATCTTTTGCTCTCAGTTGAATAGTTTATTTCAGTGATCAGTGGCTTGTGTTGTCCTATTTATTCCTTGTACACTATTTTTATATTCCATCACTCTTCCTAAAGATGTCTTGAGGTTTCAGTAGGCCTAATTCACAAGTTTATAACTCCTTTTCTTTTCAGAACACATGGTGAATCAGGCTTTATTCTGATCTCTTTGTAACATTTATATTACTCGTCTTGCTTCAGGGGATAATTGATACCTGACCAAACAGTTTGAAGCATTATGCAGTCTGAAACCATTAATCCATAATAGTATTATGAATAATGATCTTAGCGATTGGCAACAGTTCACAAGCAAAACGTGTGAAATCCCGTCTGTATTTTCATGCTGCCTTCTCCATTCTACGAGGTATTCATTTCAGATTTTTTCATTGGACAATTTAACTTAATACAAAATGTAAATTACATTGTGCATTTGATTGTACATATGAAATAGCTGCACTGCCATTATTTTACAGACACCCATAATAATTTGTTAGAGTTTTGTTGGGTGTTGGCTTACATATACTTACAACACAGTTTTAATCCTGATTGCTGTAGATTTCTGCCTGGATCTAGGTTGACAAGTGCCTTTTTGTGCGTCTATTTAACATGGTGGAATAGGCACTCATTGAGCCACTAAGAGAAATGCTATCTATTTAGTACTCAACAACTTTAAGTCTGTGGACTAATTTCCATGCTAGTGCTTACTAGGTTGGAATGGATGACATCATTTGATGCACATCTGATGCAAATGTCACTTCAGCTATTTAAGCCAGTAACTGGCTGTTCTCATATTTTACTCCATGGTGAGTTAGATTTTCAAATGCACAGCACAGAAATAAATAAGTGCGATGTGATCTAATTTCTAACCTGATGTTTACGCATGCAGGTGAGACCAGGACTGGAGGCCTTATTTAATAAAATTAAAGAAAGAATCATGGAAACATTCATCAGATCAAGCAGCATTTGTGGACATAAAAACTGAGTTGATTTTTAAAGTCAATAACCTTTCTTCAGAGATTTAAATGTAAGATGGTCTGCAAATGAATTTTGTAGGGAATTTACAAAAATTATGAATAAATGGGAGGACAAGCTAGATGATGGGTGAGCCTCAATGACAGACTTGGTGCCAGAGACTTGGTCATTGTGGCTTCCCCTGGTAGATTGATCTCTTTTCCTCCTCAACACCCAACAGTAAAAAAAAAAGTCGTAAACCTATGGCCACAGGGGTACTCTGCACTAGCTGCCTATTTCTTTTCCCTTTCCTGGCAGTCGCCTAGGTACCTACCTCCTGCAACTTGGGGGGGGGGGGGGGTGACTACCTCTCTGTAGCTCCTATCTATCACCTCCTTATTCTCCCGTATGAGCCAAAGGTCATATCCAACTTGATACATTTTGTGCAGATGTAGTTAAGAGGGAGACTGGAGATCTCCCAGAGTTCCCACATCTCACAAAAAACATGCAACTATTCTCAGTGTGCTAATTAATACTAATAGAGAAAGTAAGAGGAAAAAAATCTTGCTAGAAACTTGCTTGGAACATCTTCTTGTGCTTGCCCAAGTCTGTTGAGCCAAAGCCTCCACTCTAATACTACCCCACTCCAACAATGTCCCTAATGTATTTGCCCCTACCACCGCCTGGTAGGGTGTTCTACAGACCTACCACTTTCTCCGTTAAAGAAAACGTACCTCTGACATCACTCCCTCTTTACTTTTCTCCCAACACTTAAAGTTATGCCCTCTTGTATTAGTCTTAACTCTCTGGGGGGAGGGGGGAGTGCTGGCTGTCCATCCTATTTATACCTTTTATCTTGTACATCTCTACCAAGTCACCTCTCAACCGCATTCTCTCCAAAGCCCTAGCTTACTCAGCCTTTCCACATAAGGCATGCTCTGTGGTCCGGGCAGCATCCTGGTAAGCGGTCTCTGCCTGAAACATCGACTGTTTATTGAGCCCCTCCAGCACGTTGTGGGTATTGCTCTAGATTTTCAGCATCTGGACTACCTTATATCCTGGTAAATCTCTTCTGCACTCTTTCTTCCTCCATATTCTTTCTAAATGAGGCAATTAGAAATGAATACAACATATATGTGTGCGTGTGTGTGTGAAGTGCAGCAATCTCTTCCCTTGCTTCCCACAGTAACATCATCTCTGGTTCTGTCCAGCCCCAAGGACTTTCAAAAGGTTTTAGCACATCCTCCTTAATGTCAATGTGTTCTAGTATATCAGCCTGCTTTATGCTGTCCTCACATTCATCAGTGTCCCTCTCACTGTAAAGTATTCTTTAAGGATCATCACTACCTCCTCCAACACTCACCCTTACTCTGTTCTTCACAACCATGTAGAACACCTTTGGCTCTTACTTAGTTGTACTCACCAAGGCCTTCTCATGACCCCTTCTAAATCTAAGTCCATTCCTGACAAACTTGTAACTCTTCAGAGCCCTGTCTGATCGTTGCTTCCTAAACCTTACATGCGATTCTTTCTTCTTGATTAGATCCTTCAATGGGACAAAACTATCCAGAATCTCTGGATATGAGGAGAGATTTAGTTCTCTGGGACTAAATGCTCTAAATTCAGAAGAATGAGAGAGGATCTCATAGAAACACAAAATGGAGAAAGGGATTGATAAGTTGCTTATAGTGGTAGGTAAGACTAGAATAGTTGTCTCCAGTGGTAGGTGAGACTAGAACTAGGGGATATATTCAGGGTAGTAGATTGAGGATGGAGATGAGGAGAAACTGTTTTTCCTGGTGAATAGTGAATCTGTAGGATTCTCCACCCTTGGAAGCATTAGAAGCTACCTCATTAAATCAGAATCTGGTTCAATATCATCGGCATATGTCATGAAATTTGTTGTCTTTGCAGCAGCAGTACAATGCAATACATCTTTCTTCTTCAGCTGTTCATCAATTTTCAATGATGACTGAGGCCTGGGCGGGGTTGTATGGGAGAGCAGCAGTTGCCCAAGCTGCAAGTCTCTCCTTTCCACGGCACTGATGTTGTCCAAGGGAAGGGCATTAGGACCCATAAAACTTGGCACTGGTGTCATCACAGAGCAATGTGTGGTTAAGTGCCTTGCTCAAGGACACAACATGCTACCTCAGCTACGGCTCGAACTAGCGACCTTCAGATTACTAGACAGACGCCTTAGCCACTTGACCATGCCAATAGAGGAAAAAGAGCAGAATCATAGTAAGAATATAAATAGTTAATTAAGTAGTGCAAAACTAAAAATAATGTAGTGAGGTAATGTTCACAGGTTCAGTGTTCATTCAGAAATCGGATGGCAGAGCCGAAGAAGCCTTCCCTGAATGATTGGGTGGGTGCCTTCAGGCTCCTGTGTCTCCTTTCTGATGGCAGCAGTGGGAACAGGGTATGTCCTGGGTGATGGGGGTCCTCAATGATTGATACCACTTTTTTGAGGTATCACTCCTTGAAGATGTCCTGGATACTACAGAGGCTAGTTCCCGTGATGGAGCTGACTAAGTTTATAATACTGCAGCTTATAACAATGCAGTCACCCTCCCATGTCAGACAGTGATGGAGCGAGTTAGTGATCTCCACAGTACATCTGTACAAATTTGCAAGTGTCTTTGACATACTAAATCTCCTTAAACTCCTAATGAAATATAGTCGCTGGTATGCCTTCTTTGTCGATGCATCAAAATGTTGGGCCCAGGAAAGATCCTCAGAGATGTTGACACTCAGGAACAAAATTGTTCATTCTTTTTATTCCTGATTCTTTGGAGTGTGTTCCCTCATCTTACCCTTTTCTGAAGTCTACAATCAGTTGCATCTGACTGACATTGAGTGCAAGGTTGTTGCTGTGACACCACTCAACTAAGGCACAGTTAGAATTTTTTCTGTTTAGTAGGGGACTTGAGGGTTGCCGTGCACAGTCAGGTAGGTGGAGCTGAGTCCACAGCCAGATCATTCATAACCTTATTGAAACAGTAAGAGAATGAAGTGCCACAATTGTAGACATCTGCAGTAAGGTGATATTGAGGTAGATTGTGCTCAATAGTCTTATATTGGAGACCCACTTATCTCCTCTCATCATTCAGTGCATTATATCACTGCAAAAGATGCATATTCATAGTTGCTGAGTTTAATTAATGATTTGCAATCAAATATATTAAAATACAGTCTCATTAGAAAGACTGTCTTTAAGTTTATGATCAAATAATAGCTAAGCAATTTCTCTTTTGAAGTTTCAATTGCTCAGTATCTTTCTTTCCAGAGTCTTTAAAACTTTCATTCACAATGAGGCATTCATTTCGTTGATCATTCACTTGACTTGATCCAGCACCAATACCATTGCCTAATGAATCAATATAGATTCCAGAGCAAAGGAAATAAATAGTATTAAAAAAGCAGTCATACCAAAGGTACAAATGGAAGAGAATTGAAAGTGAACCTACCCAAAGAAAGGACATTTTTGCTTAAAATCACCTTACCATTTCCTCCCACAAAATCTTCTATGTAAGTGGTACAGCAAATTATCTTATGAGAGAACACATTCATCCATGTTAATTGATAGAATTATTTGGGTTATGAAAGGAAAGCTTTGACTGATGATGGGAAAGGGTGTGTAGGAATTGGGGCTAGCGTATTTTAACCACTGATTAAAATGGTTAATCAGTGTTAATCAAATTATCTTTCTCAAATCCTTGCACTGCGTTCTTTAATCTCTCGTCTGACGTTGCACTTTTTTGTTTGAACTATGTTTACCAATTACCTCCAAAACTAATTACCTACAATTAAGTTTTAAATGAAAAAAAGATGGCAGGTGTTGTGATATGAACAAAAGCACCAGGGTGATACTGAAGCGAGGGGATGTAGGAGTGTTTATTCAACAAAATGAGCAGCAGGCATCATAGTGAGACAGTCTGGGAGGAAGTGACCTCCCAACCCAATATTACATGACAATTTTATATGCTAAAGATCAAAGGTAACAGCAGGACAATTCTACATTTGCAATGCATCTGCAATGCTCCCTTTTGAATTATATATAGTTTTCACACCTCCTTCTTTGCACCCACACTCCAGACACCCAAAATGAATGTTAATCAGCATTGTCTGGTTTGCAATCAACTCCAGTTTACAGTTCCAGGAAAACTATTGTTTATGGCTGCATTTTAAATTTAGTCTACAATCCATGTTCATGTCTAAAGATTGGTTGCTGGTGAAATTAATGTTTGCTATATATCCTAACTCCAGAATACACCCTTACATCTGGTATTGCTTCATTTAAATTCAAGAGAGTAGAAAGGAAATGCAACAATCAAAGTTCCCTCATTCATCTTCCTCATTTTACACTCCAAACAATTCTGCTGTGGTCAACTAAGATTCATTTATCTCAGGCAGTACTTAAAATCAATTTTGCCATCTTGTGGCAACCTTTGTCTTAAGTCTATGTAGTCTCACCACCCCTCGCCCTCCTTAAAATACTGTGTTTTAAAATTTGTAAACACTAGAGATTCTGGAGATGCTGGAAATCCAGAGCAATGAACACAAAATACTGGAGTAACTAAGCAGGGTCTTGGCCCGAAATGTAAACTGTTTATCCTGCTCCAGAAATGCCGCCTGACCTACTGAGTTCCCCCTGAAGTTTGTGTGTGTTCCTCTGGACTTCCAGCATCTGCAGAGTCTCTTGTGTTAATCTGGTGGAGCTTGTTGATTTGAAGCACTGCAAGTTTGCTCAGTTGTATCAAGTGCCACTTCTGAACTGATTAAAATCATGAATCAATAGAAGTTGAAATTTATTACTGAGATGAAGGCGAGTGAGTACCTTAGTCATTGTACCATTAGATTGATCCTGAAATTGTTGTATCAGGAATGGACATTAATATCCACATTAATATCTGTTTAATATTTGTTACAAACTGGAGAAAATCTGCAAATGCTGGAAATCCAAGCAACACACACACACACACACATTGCTGGAGGAACTCAACAGGCCAGGCAGCATCTGTGGAAAAGAATATAGTCAATGTTTTGGGCCGAGGTCATTCATCAAGACTGAAGAAGGGTCTCAGCCTGAAACGTCAACGATACTCTTTTCCACAGATGCAGCCTGGCCTGCTGAGTTCTTCCAGCATTTTGTGTGTGGTAGTTTAATATTTGTTGCTTGGTCTTTGCTTATTTTCCTGAAGTGTTAACTCTCTGCAGTGTCCAAAGCTGACTGATATCCATCAATTATTTTCATATTCTGAACATTTTACGGGGGTGGGAGAGCTTTGTATTTAATAGGAGACTTTTTTTTCCAATTTTGGAAGTAGTAGACTTTTTTTTATTTTTGGGTCAGTAAATCTTTTAATTAAACATTTTTCACCAAATTGTTTTGAGTGTGTGCAAATACCTGTAATAATAGAATAATTTTGTTCATCATTTTGGAAATTGGGTTCAAGTAGAGCTGTCGGTTTTTGGTCAGCAACTATGATACAACTTTACAAATATTTTAAGTTGCTTTTGATTTAGATTTTTAAGAAGTCAAAATGCACTCAGAAAACGACTTGAATTCTGAGTTGTATTTTATTTAATTCATCCAAAAACATTTTAAAACTGGTTTGTTATACAGATCTGCATTTGATATTGACTGGATAACAACAATATAAAACTGTAGGTTAAAATCAAGGTATTTTCTAAATATTTTTCATCATCCTTGCACTTTTTATTGGCCTGGTAACCTGAATTAATATTTGTGTATTCATTTCTTTTTCTTTTGATATGTGTACAAGGAACAAATCAATTTGTAATTAATTGTTATTTTATTTGTTATATAGCTTTATGCCAGTTCTTACAGGCTTCTAAAGGCAGAGATGGTGCTGGGCGAGTCAGTTCAAGTGCAAATGAAGGTAAAATCCCTTCTGATGGTCCTATGTCATCCTTGTGACTCTAGTGACCTTTTGATCTTTTAACTTTCCAGTTCCTTCTTTTCACAGCTATGTTGCTTAGCAGGTGACGGGATTGTATTTTGGGCTTCTCGCCTCGATACAGCTTTTGGAGCAGCTTTTTTTCCTAATTCTGTGGTGTTTTCTTTAAGCTTCTTCCTCTTCTGAAAAGATGCAGCCTCTCTGTGTGTGTTTTTCCTCTTTATCTTGTGCACAAAAGAACAGCAAGCATTCAGAGCTGTTTCTGATAAACAAAATCTAACAGATAGCAGGACTGCTTGTAATTTCCTTTATTTGACTAAAAGTAGCAATTTCCTTCCCAATTGAAATAGTTTAAGAAATCCATCTTTTGATATTACCATTTACTTGTTAGGCAATTTGATTAATCAGAAATGTTTTTTTTTCCCCAAGCACAATCCTGATTCATACTCAGATTTTTTTTCTGAGAACAGATAAATAATTACATGAAATGGCTCATTAAACACAGTTGTGCAATGATCTTTTTGCCCTTTTCCGTTAATTGAAGCAATCAAAGTCAGAATGAAACTCAAATGTTTTGATAGAATTGTGAAAGATCCATACATTTCCCTTTTTCTAAAAAAACAGATTTTTGGCCATAATAATTTACATTGTTGTCTAAATGCATTTGTGCAATCTTGACCACTATATGAGCAGCGCTTCCTGAATTCTGCTTTTAGTAGGATGACCTTGATTTGAGTAATTCTGTCCTTTCTTGGATTTTGGTCACTGCTGTGTTCTTGTTCAGGTTGGAAAACTTTTTAATCAATGCATGTGTGTGTTTTTTTCTTTGTTTCAGGTGAAAATTATGAACAGAGCCCTTTGCGCAGAACTTTTAAATCTAAAGTGTTGGCTCATTATCCAGAAAATGTGGAATGGAACCCCTTTGATCAGGATGCTGTTGGGATGGTTAGTATGCCTAACATGTTCTGTGAAACTGGTCTAAATCCAAACAAACAAAGATTTCTTTTTTTCTCTGGAAAATCAATAGATCCCCTTGTCTATTTTTCATCCAGAATTTATTCATTTATTCTTTGGAAAGCAGCTCGGAATAGGCCCTTCCGGCTCTTTGAGCCAAGCCACCCAGCAACCCCTGATTTAACCCTAGCCTAATCATGGGACGGTATACAGTGACCAGTTAACCTACTAACCACTGTATCTTTGGACTGTGGGAGGAAACTGGAGCACCCAGAGAAAACCCACGCACAGCCTCCTTACAGATGATGTCGGAATTGAACTCAGAACTCTGACAGCCCGAGCTGCAAGAGCATCACGCTAACCACTACACTACCATGGCAGCTGCAAGTCTGGGTGGTAATTGGGAGGGGGGCAAATTCATCTGGTGAGTTTCAGATTTGGCTATGTCTTCAAGTGAAAGCTTGAACTGAAAATGAATGCAACCACAAGTGGAAAGAAAAATCGGACATTGACTCATTTTGGGCAACAGTGTAAATCCACATCATCTACTATTGCAATTAGCAGTAGAACTGGAGCTGGGGTTGGGAGGAGTGTGTGGGATAGAGTAGATGAACTAAATTACCCCTCAGTTATTTTGACATACAGATTAGTACGTTGAATGTACTTCTAGTTAAAGTTTTATTCTCAAGTGCAGCAGTGGGATGCAACTCTGGTCTCTTAGCAGCCTAACTACATTTTAATTACTCATTTGTAGCATTTTCTTGGTAATCTGGGTAGATAATGGAAATATCCATGAGGTTAGGCTTGCCTTCTGTAATTCTCAAGATCACGATTTTGAGATTTGGGACCCTGACAAAGGGTGACGACACCACTGAAGCATGGGCCAGTAGTTCTGGAGAATTTCCCCTTATCGTGCTCTGCAGATATCAATAGAAGAGCGACTTCTTCAGAAGCCGACGTGTGAGGCATCTGTATTGGATAATGCGCCTGAAAGGAAAATCCAAGCTTTTTGTCACTTCGAAACAACCCTGCTTATGTGGTGAAATATGCATTGACCTTGAATGTAATCTCCATTGAAGGAGATGGATTCTAACCCAATGCTTGCAAAAGGGTTCTTGAGGCAGAAAAATCCATCCATTTTCCCTCTGTTTGTATTCAGTCTACTAATGTAATATTGGTTGTCTTTATGTTATCAGAAAGATACGGCACAGAACTAGGCTCCTTTGGCCCATTTTTTTCATGCTAGCATGATGCCTTATGGCAACCCCATGCCCATCAATGCCTTTATTATTTGAATGCCTGTCCAAACACTGTAATTGTAGCAGTTAAGTCCAGTAATTCTGCCTAATGTTAAATGGAGCGACTTGATGCAATTGTGCTATTAAAAGGTAGGAGATAATAGGTAATTCAAATTAAGCAGATTAACTAATCTATTTGTAGTTGAGGATTCACTAGTATTGGACAGAGTTTATCTGTACATCTGACCCACAAAAGGTGCTCCCTTGAGGATGCTTGCCTCACATGGATTAAATTTTTATCTCCTATATTTTTGAAGTCTGGATAGACAGGCTGATGAGATATTTAAAAAATAAACTTGCATGAAATATTTCCAGTAAGTTGAATCAATTAAATGTTTTATTTTACTCATCTAATTTGTGTAAGCAGTGAGTAAAAATCTAAATTTTCCAAATACTGGAAATCTCAAATGGAAACAAATGTATTGGAAACAGGGCATGACAGACAGCATTTAGAAGAGAAGTAATCAGATAATATTTCAGGTTAATGACCTCAGTACCTTCGTGGGCCCTTTTGCCTCAGGGTCATTGACCTGAAACACTGACTCTGTATCAGCATTCATTGGATATTATCTGATTTTATTTCTGTGAACAACTTGTTTTCAAACCCCTTTCCTGACTGCTCTGAACCTAAATATGTAAATTTGAGGCATATTCGGCTTCTCTTTCAGAATATTTACTTGAATTTCAGCCTCTGATTTGGCACTAACTCAGTTTTTTTTTGAGAGTTGGATTTTAGGCTCAGATATCCAAACTAGGAAGTATAAATCAAAATATTTAATTCATTTGCAGTATTATGAGTGTGAAGCGAGGGTTGAAAAAAATTGAAAGTTTAAAAAAAACAAACCTATGATTATTTATAAAGCAGAAAGAAATCAGGTTAAATTTTTATGATCAGGGTTACTTGGATTTATCATTCCATTAAAAGTTCATTTATGCCTGAATGCATTATCTTCACATTTTGTAGCATGATTGGCGATCTTGCACAGATATCAATGTCTGGTCTCTCAAGCGGAGCAGTGTTTGTGGAGGAGTGGAACAATTCAGATGGCATGTGTGGGTTATAGCAGTAATCATGGTGTATGTAATCAGCCTTTAGTATATGGACCAATAAATATTGCCTTTCCCACCCACTTAAAACTGTGTGTATAAAGCACGGCTGATGATTATTATAGGAATGAACTGATAATTCAATTTTGGTTATCTAATTACTGTACTGTTGTAAAACAGAATATTCAATGGGGTAGTGGAGTTCTTAATGAATAAAGAAGTATCTAAGTTGAAGTTTTACGAAAGAGGACTTGACAAAATTCTTCCTTTAAAATCAGATTTAGAAATCTTAGTGTTGTGTGAAACCAATTGACATAAAAATTAGAGTTCCAGTCATTTTTGTGAACTTGAAGGCCAGCTTCCAAGAGCTTCTGGTGAATTTACAACTTGACTGATTTAGTATACTGAATTATATTGACTCTTGATATCTTTGGTCTTGTTGTAGTCTTTACAAACATGTGAACATGGCAGTTTGGAGCAGACATAGGGGAATACTCCGAGGAACCTACTCCACCATTCAATAAAATGGCGTTTGATCTGATTGTAACACCAGCTCTGCATTCCCCCAGTTTCCTTCCTCATCCTTGAAATCCCCTATTTACCAGGAATATGTCCAATGTTGTAGCCTTCTAGACTCCATTTAATTCTTTAACTTTTAAGCAGCTGGCTTTTGTTTTTTTTTTGTCTAATTCAAACAGGTCATTTCTGCTTATCATCAATTTGTAGATTTTGGCTGTCCAGTAACACAGCCTAACAAACTGGGCCTGCCCTAGAAACCTACCATTGTTGTTATAACACGAAGAAGCACAATGCTCCTCAGTTTTCCATGTCAGTTGATTTGTTCTCATTTCATCAAAGGTGTATCTTCTGTTCTATTTCTGCTTTCCCCCCCCCCCCCACCCACCTCCCCTGCATCATTAGAAATTTTCTGTGACAATATTAATTGTTGAGAACCTGCACACCTGCCCAATTGGATCACAATATGTGTGTACATACTGATAGAGTAACATATACCTGTTTAAAGATGTACAGAATTTACCCTATCCATTTATTCCATGGAATATGTGAGGAAATGTGTTGAGAGAAATCAAGTTATGCATGTGGGGTGAACTCAAGATGAGAAAAGGTGTCAATGCTATCAGCACCAGCTTATACCTACTGGAGAAATTTACTGTGGATTCTGTCTAAATTAAGAAATTTATGTACGTTTAAGTTTGGGGACCATTTGATGATCAGAAATCCATGGCCCATAATTTGAAAGTTTATTTTTCAAAGGAATATGTTCCACATTATAATGAAGATAACTATCATGTGTTTCTTTTTGTTCAAGCTCTGCATGCCGAAAGGCCTTTCCTTTAAAACACAGTCTGACAACCGAGACCCACAATTCCATTCGTTCATCATCACGAGAGAGGACGGTTCTCGCACCTACGGATTTGCTCTCACGTTTTATGAAGAGGTGGCAAGTAAACAGATTTGCAGCGCAATGCAAACGCTGTATCATATGCATAATGCAGAACAATACGATATCCTTCATACCTCATCCACAATCTGCATAAACTCAGCTGAGAGTATCTCTGAAAACTGCGGTGACATGTCTACGGGAGTGTCTAAACTACAGCGTTTTAACTCGTATGATATTAGCAAGGATACACTTTATGTCTCAAAATGCATTTGCTTGATTACACCCTTGCCTTTCATGCACGCCTGTAAGAAAGTTCTTGAACAACTCCATCAAGCTGTGACTTCTCTTCAACCTCCTCCGCTACCACTCGAAAGTTATGTTTACAATATTCTATATGAAGTTCCACTGCCACCAGCGGGGAGATCGTTAAAATTTTTGGGTGTATATGGTCCAATTGTTTGTCAGAGGCCGAGTGCCAATGAATTACCACTATTTGACTTTCCAATTAATGAAATGTTTGAACTTTTGGGTCTGGAAAATGTGCTCCAACTCTTCACCTGTGCATTGCTGGAAATGCAAATCCTGCTGTACTCCCAACGTAAGTCCAGTGTTTATGAATTTATTTTACTTTTTTTTTTAAAATGATATTGGTGACACCTGCAAGAGATTACAAGGAAGGCTATCTATTTATGGCTTTGGGTTGAAGAAGCTTTTGATTATAAAAACAAACAACTGAGAATTTAACGTGTGTAATTTGTAGCAAACTGATAGGCATTATCGGATGCAGATTTTCATGTTTTTGCATTATTTAACATTTGCCTCTGATTCTGCATGTAATTCAAACTCTTCCAGGTCTTTTCACTAGTCTGCTTTTCACCTTTCTGGGTGGTTTTGAATTCTATTTTTCTCCTTTTCCATTTTATTTGGGCAGCTGGGCTTCCTAATCCCACCTGATTAATTTGAAGCAATTTAGTTTAAAACTTTGGTACCAGCCTAATATTTCCACCCAAATCTTCCCCATTCTCTTGACATTGCATTACCCTGGAGCATGATTAGAGCCCATAATTTTACTGAACTCTGGATTCAGCTGTAACTTGTTGACTGTTCCATTCTCATTGATCCCAGCTTCTACCTTTTTTGGACTTTTTGCTTTACTTTCTTAATTGTGACTTTCAATCTCACTAATTCAAAAAAGACAATTTGCTTAAGGAACTTGGCGGGATGAGCAGCATCTGTTGGGGGTGGGGAGGATACATCCTTGTTTCAAAGCAAGACCCTGCATCAGGACCAAGGCTGGAGAGGGAAGCTGTCCAGCATAAAGAGGGGGGGAAGAGTGAGCAATGGTGTTGGATACAGAGGCAGGTGGCTGATAGATTGAAGAAGACTGGGAAATTAAAAGGGTGTATGGAGCCAGTTGGGAATGAAGGGTGAAGGCTGAGGTGATGAGCAAGGACACAATGATTACAAGTGCCTGGAGTCTCAGAATCTTCAAATGACCAAATATGCTGGCTTATCAAACACTAAATTAGCTTACAAGCCAAATCTCTTTGTGAGCATCAAAGTTCAAAGTAAATTTATTATCAAAGTACATACTGTATACAGCACCATAGACAACCCTGAGATTCATTTTCTTGCAAGTATTCATAGTAAGTAGAAAGAAACATGATAGAATCAATGAAAATGCACACAACAAATGTGGACAAACAACCAGTGCGCAAAAGGCAACAAACTTGCAAATACTGAAAAGAAGGGGGAAATAAAGCAATAGTAATAATACATTTTTAAAAAACCAATAAATATCGAGAACATGAATTGTAGCGTCCTTAAAAGTGAGTCCATAGGTTGTGGAATCAGTTTGTGTTGGGGTGAATGTAGTTATCCCCTCTGGGTTCAAGAGCCTGATGGTTGAGGGCCATAAGCCAGTTCTCAGTAGGGGATCAGAGGTGGAGAGGGTCATAACTTTAATTTCTTCATGTTATCATATCAGAGGATCTGTTCTGAGCAGTAACTGTTCCTGAACCTGGTGGTATGGGACTTGAGGCTGCTGTACTCCCTCCCTGATGGCAGCAGCGAGAAGCAAGCATAGCCCGGGTGATGAGGGTCCATGGCGATGGATCCTGCTTTCCTAGATGTTGTTGCCAATCGAACTAACTGGGATCTGAAACTAAAGCAATTAAGGATCCAGTCGCATAAGGAGGCGTTGAGGTGTAGGTCTTAGAGCTTATTGATTCATTTTGAGGGGATGATGCTATTGAATGCACTGGTAAAATTGAGGCCTGCTTGAAGCAGGTGGGTACCTCGGGCTGCCAAGCTAGAGATGAGCAATATCAGTTGAACACTCCAGTCAGTTGAGATAACACAGGTCTTCAGTATTTGACCAGTTATCTCATCTGGATGCTTTCCTAGGCTTCTCCGTCCTGAAGGATGCTGTCAAGTTGGCCTCAAACTGAAATCACTGGATCATTGGGGCTGTGGAATTTCATAAAAGTGCCTCCCATGTTTTGATGATCAATGCCTTTTATGCTTGCATTGAACTCATCTGGGAATGAAAACTTGTTGGCACATATGTCGTTCGGTTTTATGTTGTTGGAGGTAAACTGCCACAGTTTTCAAGCATCCTTCAGTGATTCAAGTTTGGTCTGGAATTGCCTCTTCGCATGTGAGATAGCTTTCTGGACCTCTTGTATTTTTTCATCACCAGACCTGACATGCAATACAAGTTTAGTGATCTTGGGTCTCCTGGGAATTTACAAGCCTGGTGTTTTAAGAGGGTTACTAGTTTTTAAAAGAACTTGAAAGATTTGGAGCATAAATTATAGCTGGCAATTTCACAAGTTAACAAGAGTCATTGTTCTTAATAACGAAACAACATAAAGATTGTTTCGTACACCTCATACTTAATTAACAAAATGTCTATCTATTAAATTAAGCATATACAAAATAAGAAAGGGGATGTGCTGGAGGTTTTGAAAAGCATTGTTAGATAAGTCACTGGGTTCGGATGATATATACCGCCGTGGGAAGTGTGGATGGAGATTACTGAGCCTCTTGCGATGACTTTTGTCTCATCAACAGGGATAGGAGAAGTACCGGTGCAGGATAGGATGCAGGTGCACATATTGTTCCCTTGTTCAAGAAAGAGAGTAGAACTAACCCAGGAAATTATAGACCAGTTAGTCTGACTTCACTGGTGGGCAAGTTTTTGGAGAAGATCCTGACAGGCAGGATTTATGAGCATTTGGAGAGGTACAATCTGATTAGGGTTAGTCAGCATGGCTTTGTCAAGGGTAGGTTGTGCCCTATTAGCCTGATTGAATTCTTTGAGGATGTAACAAAACACATTGATAAAGGTAGAGCAGTGGATGAAGTGTATATGGACAGGGATCTGTTCTGAGACACCTCCCCTTTGTGATTTTTTTTAAATATATAAATCACCTGGATGAAGAAGTAGAAAGATGGGTTAGTAAGTTTGCTGATGACATAAAGGTTGGGGTGTTGTGGATAGTCTGGAGGGTTGTCAGAGGTTACAGCAGGCCATCGATAGGATGCAGAACTGTGCTGAGAAGTGGCAGATGGACTTCAAACCAGTTAAGTGTGAAGTGGTTCATTTTGGTAGGGCAAATTTGAAGACTGAATATAACATTAATGGTAAGACTCCTGGCAGTGTGGAGGATCTAAGAGATCTTTGGGTCCGTGTCCATAGAACACTGAAAGCTGCTGCGAAGGTTGACAGCGTTGTTAAGAAGGTGTATGATTTGTTGGCATTTGTCAGCTATGGGTTTGGGTTCAAGAGCTGTGAGGTAATTTTACAGCTATACAAGTCCTTGGTCAAACCCCACTTGGAATACTGTTCAATTCTGGACACCTCACAACAGGAAGGATGTGGATACTATAGAGTGAGTGCAGAAGAGATTACAAGGACTTTTCCTGGATTGGAGGGTGTACCTTATGAGAATAGGTTGAATGAACTCGGCTTTTTCTCCTTGGAGTAACAGAGGATGAGAGGTGACCTGATGGAGGTGTATAAGATGATGAGGAACATCAATTGTGTGGATGGCTAGAGGCTTTTCCTCAGGGCTGAAATGGCTAACACAAGGGGGCATAGTTTTAAGGTGCTTGGTAATGGGTCTGATGGAATGTCGGGTAAATTTTTCTCACGGACATTGGTGGGTGCGTGGAATGCACTGGTGGTGCATTAGGGTCTTTAAAGAGCCTCTTAGATAGGTACATAGAGCTCAGAAAAATAGAGGGCTATGCGCTAGGGAAATTCTAGGTAGTTTCTAGAGTAGGTTACATGATCAGCACAACATTGTGAGCTGAAGGGCCTTTAATATGCTGTAGATTTCGATGTTCTATTACATTTGAGATTACTGCAGAATGAGAATTTTAAGACTAATTCTTTAAAAACCTGATATGTTAATGTTATCTACATAGAGCATTTAATATACTTTTGTTCAGGTGCGTTTCAGGATTATTGCTATGGATGAGAACATTGTGGGTAGTGAGAGAGCTTCTGGGACATAAAGTGATAAGAGTTTTGATAAAGCTGATGGGTTGGATGCTTTTAATGCATAATTCATGCTTTTATGTGTTCTGCAATGTTTGCTGGTATACATTTTATCACCAATTGAAGTGGGTATTTCTGAATAGTGTGTCTGTATTGTAGATGTCTGTCAAAAGTCAAGTTTATTGTCGTATTGTCACAGTGGTGCTAAAAAGTTTGTGAACCATTTAGAATTTTCTCTATTTCTTCATAAATATGACCTAAAATGTGATCACATCTTCACACAAGTCCTAAAACTAGATAAGGAGAATCCAATTAAATAAATAACACAAAAACATTATACTTGTTCATTCATTTGAGAAAAATGATCCAATATTACATAGCAAACACAAGGAAATCTCCAGATGCTAGAAATTCAAACAACACACAAAATGCTGGTGGAACACAGCAGGCCAGGCAGCATCTATAAGGAGAAGCACTGTTGACGTTTCAGGCTGAGACCCTTCGTCAGGACTAACTGAAAGGAAAGTTAGTTAGAGATTTGAAAGTAGTGGGGGGAGGGGGAAATGCGAAATGATAGGAGAAGACCGGAGGGGGTGGGATGAAGCTAAGAGCTGGAAAGGTGATTGGCAAAAGTGATACCAAGCTGGAGAAGGGAAAGGATCATGGGATGGGAGGCCTCGGGAGAAAGAAAGGTGGGGGGAAGCACTAGAGGGAGTTGGAGAACAGGCAAACAACTAATTATGTCAGGGATGGGGTAAGAAGGGGAGGAGGGGCATTAACGGAAGTTAGAGAAGTCAATGTTCATGCCATCAGGTTGGAGGCTACACAGCCGGTATATAAGGTGTTGTTCCTCCAACCTGAGTTTGGATTCATTTTGACAGTAGAGGAGGCCATGGATAGACATCAGAATGGGAATGGGATGTGGAATTAAAATGTGTGGTCACTGGGAGATCCTGCTTTCTGTCGGACCGAGCATAGGTGTTCAGTGAAACGGTCTCCCATTCTGCGTCGGATCTCACCAATATATAAAAGACCACACCAGGAGCACCGGACACAGTATACCACACCAGCTGACTCACAGGTGAAGTGTCGCCTCACCTGGAAGGACTGTCTGAGGCCCTGAATGGTGGTGAGGGAGGAAGTGTAAGGGCAGGTGTAGCACTTGTCCCGCTTACGAGGATAAGTGCCAGGAGGGAGATCGGTGGGAAGGGATGGGAGGGACGAGTGGACAAGGGAGTCGCGTAGGGAGCGATCCCTGCGGAAAGCAGAAGGGGGGGGGGGAAGATGTGCTTGGTAAATGGTGGTGAGGGAGGAATCCAACGGGATCCCACCACCAAGCACATCTTTCCCTCCACCCCCCCTTTCTGCTTTCTGCAGGGATCGCTCCCTACGCGACTCCCTTGTCCACTCGTCCATGGCCTCCTCTACTGTCAAAATGAATCCAAACTCAGGTTGGAGGAACAACACCTTATACACTGGCTGGGTAGCCTCCAACCTGATGGCATGAACATTGACTTCTCTAACTTCTGTTAATGCCCCTCCTCCCCTTCTTACCCCATCCCTGACATATTTAGTTGTTTGCCTGTTCTCCATCTCCCTCTGGTGCTTCCCCCCCCCCCCACTTTCTTTCTCCCAAGGCCTCCCGTCCCATGATCCTTTCCCTTCTCTAGCTCGGTATCACTTTCGCCAATCACCTTTCCAGCTCTTAGCTTCATCCCACTCCCTCCGGTCTTCTCCTATCATTTCGCATTTCCCCCTCCCCCCCCCCCCCCCCACTACTTTCAAATTTCTTACTATCTTTCCTTGCAGCTAGACCTGACGAAGGGTCTCGGCCCGAAACATCGACAGTGCTTCTCCTTACAGACGCTACCTGGCCTGCTGTGTTCCACCATTATTTTGTGTGTGTTGTTCCAATATTACATATACTTTTCCCAACAAGTACTTGAACCTTTGCTTTCAGTAACTGGTGTGACTCCCTTGTACAGCAATAACTTCAACTAAACGTTTCCAGTAACTGTTGATCAGTCCTGCACATTGGCTTGGAGGAATTTTAGAGCATAATTCCTCCTTAACAAACTGCTTCAACTCTGGGATGTTGGTGGGCTTCCTTGCACGAACTGCTTGCTTCAAGTCATTCTACAACATTTCTATAGGCTTAAGGCCAGGACTTTGACTTGGCCATTCCAAAAAGTGAGATTGCTTCTGCTTCAACCATTCTTTGGTAGACCTGCTTATGTGTTTAGGGTCATTGTCTTGCTGCATGACCCACTTTCTCTGAGCTTTAGTTCACAGATGGATACACTGATATTTTCTTGTAAAATGTGTTGGTACAGTTCAGAATTCATAGTTATCAATGATGTAAGGCAGGCCCAAACCATGACACTGTCACCACCATGTTTCACAGATGGGATGACATTCTTATGCTGGAATGCAGTGTCTGCTTTTCATCAAATATAATGCTCCTCATTTAAGCCAAAAATGTTTTATTTTGGACTTGACTGTCCACAGAACATTCTTCCAATAGCCTTCTGGCTTATCCACATGGTCTTTAGCAAAATGAATGGGCAGCAATGTTCTTCTTGGAGAGTTATAGCTTTCTCCTTGCAATCTGGCCACGCACACCATTACTGTTCAGTGTTTGCCTAAACACTGGCATTGGCTAATGCAAGAGAGGCCTGTAGCTCCTTGGATGTTACCCTGTTGCTTTTTGTGTCCTCCTGGAATATTACATGCCTTGCTCTTGGAGTGATTTTTTTTTTTGTTGTTGGTTGACCACTCCTAGGGAGAGTAACAATGGCGTTGAATTTCCTCTATTTGTATACATTCTGCCTGACTGTGGATTGGTGGAGCCCAAACTCTTTAGAAATTGTTCTTGTATCTTTTTTCCAGGCTAGTGTGTTAACATGACAACTTAATTTTTCTGAGGTCTGCAGCCCATTACCAAATTTCTTCAGCCATCTGAGGTGAAAGAGGTGGTGTTGTGCCTTTTTCACCACACAGTCAGTATGTATAGGCCACGTGAGATCCTCAGTGATGTGTTTGCCGAGGAACTTTGAGCTGTTCACCCTCTCAACCCCAGATCCATTGGTGTTAATAGGGGTTAGCCTATCTCCATTCCTCCGGTAGTCCACAACCAGCTCCTTTGTTTTCGCAACACTGAAGGAGAGGTTGTTTTCTTGACACTACTGTGTCAGGGTGATGACTTCTTCTCTGTAGGCTGCCTCATTATTATTTGAGATTAGGCCAATCAGTGTGGTGTTGTCAGGAAAATTAATTAGCAGATTGGAGCTGCAGATGGTGACACAGTCATGGATATACAGAGAGTAAAGGAGGGGGCTTAGGACACAGCCCTGGGCACCTGTGTTGAGGGTCAGAGGAGCAGAGGTGAGGGAGTCCACTTATATCACCTGCCGGCAATATAACCAGTTGAACTGAGTGGGCCTCTTTTTTTTTAAAAAAAACTAAATTGGTGTAACAAGAGGAAGTTTTGCCTGATACAAATTAATTGCATAGTCCATCTTAAACTTTTGGTGACTCTGCCTTTGAAAACAAATGTTGAAATTTCTCCAGTGTTTCAGATATCTCGTCCAATGTGTTTGCTTTTTTTTTTGAGAAACCTGGTTGTTCCAATAATTTCCCTAACACCTTTTGCATTTCTCTAACCACAAGATATTCTGATTCAGAACCATGACTTGAATCTGGCTTAAGGGCTTCTGCTATGATTGGATGTTGGCTATTATTGTTGCATGTACCATACAGCTGTTGACAAAGGAAACTCCTTCCCAGTACCTCTTGATGAAAGTCATGTCTTAGATTTTCTAGGCTGTTTTTTCTGGTTAGATGGACAGGGGAGTGTGGCATTCCCTGACAGCAGCGAAATTCAGCTATAGACTATATATAATCTGTGATACAAGATATTACATGTTAGTTCACCTTTAGTTCCACTTTTGACAACTAAAGAATTATTCTCATTAATTAATTTTGATTTGACCAGTCTCTTCCCAACTGTGACCAAAAAAATTAAGTAAATGAACAATTCTAAAAGTTGACACATAGTATTTGAATACTGATAATTAATTTATCTTCTATAATGCTTGAACCTATTTAGAGTTTACAGAATTACTCTAATAACTTATGACATGAATTTCTAATTTAAATTATCAGCTTCATAAAATGGCTCTGCAGTTTTGTTAAGAAACTGAGGATTTTATTGAAACCAAGATAATGATTAATTATCAACACAACTCAACACTAACATTATCTTCCTGAGACTAGACGCTGTAAATAAGTGCTTATCTAGTTTTTTTACATCTGTGATGGTGTTAAATCGAGAATCACAGATTCTGCTGTTCAGTCTCCACTTCTCCAGCATGTGTGTTTGACGCTTTAAAAAAAAATGTATTGTGGACTGAAATCGTATCTACATTTGTTTCTGTTAATGGAATGAAGTATGTGAAATGTGAACATTTGGATGGCAAGCTGAATATTTAAAAACACAACTGTACAGTGTAATATTTAAGAAGAGCTAGATGAGATGAGATCTCTCCTAAAAGAACTACAGTACCTATTGTTTCCAGCCTTGATGCTCCTATACATCACTTGTGTACATAGTGTACACTGAAAATTTAGAGAACCTTGTTAACAATATTTGGGGGATACCTGTGAAAAAATAGATGTTTGCCAAAGGTAATACAGTTGTGGGTGTATTCCTTCAAAAGCACTACTGAGTGAGTAGAATTATTGTTATTGTGCTAGTGAACTTTATCCAATTAATATAAGGTTGACCAGTCAGATGAATCTAATGTTTGGTGATTTTTTTTCTCTCTCTCTAGCAACAATGAGCATCAAGAACTAGACAGGTGTGTCCAACTTGATGGGACTGCAGGATGTTATTATATATTTTTTAGTTTGCAGGACAAGGGTGAAAGCATTGAATGTCGTGGATCATGTGATGCGCATAGGTGTCACTGGACACATGTAGTGATGTCAAATAGCAGGCAACACATTGTGTTAAATTTTACCATGTATGTGAAGCCAACAAGGATGTTAAAGCTGATTTTTTTGGTTTTAATGGAAGACCTGAGATATCCAAATTCCTCCAGTGATGGGCCTTAAGTATTCATTGTTACTGCTTGTACCCTCTTCAACCCCCAGCTCACCATCATTCCAATGGCCTCAACCACGAATCCCTGCCTTCAAAAATCATTTGTCTCAATTATCTGATTTACTCGTTTCCTTTCTGTTCAAGACAGTGATTCAAGGGAAAGGAGTTCTGATTTTAAAAAAACTGACATTAATAGTGCTATTTGAATACAGTATTAAGATTCTGTATATGAGCTGAGGCAAAAATTATTAGTTTATCCATGTTCAGATGATGAATACAAGTACTTCTATGGAGTTTAAAATTAAATTTCAGAAAACTTTTCCATAGAAATGTTATCAGTGCGAGTCCTGAACAACATTGTTTTGCTTGAGGTGACATTTATCGGGAAATGTTACTAAATATCATGACAACGCACACAATGCTGGAGGAACTGAGCAGGCCAGGCAGCATATATGGAAAAAGAGCACAGTCGATGTTTTGGGCTGAGATGCTTCATTAGGACTGGGGGGAGAAAAGATGAGAAGTTAGAGCGGTAAGGTGGGGAACAGGGAGGAAGAAGTACAAGTTTGTAGGTGAGAGTTGAAACTGAGGATCAGTGAAGTAAAGAGCTGGGAAGCTGATAGATGAAAGAGATAAAGGGCTAGAGAAGAGGGAATCTGATAGTAGAGGGTGGAAGACCATGAAAAGAGGGAAGAGCACCGGGGGAGGTGATAGGCAGGTAAAGAGATAAGGTGAGAGAGGGAAATGGGAATGGAGGAATGATGTGCGGGTGGGAGCAATTACTGGAAGTTTGAGATATTGATGTGCATGCCATCAGGTTGGAGGCTACCCACAGAGAATATAAGGTGTTGCTCCTCCTCATAGTGACAGTAGAGGAGGCCATGGACTGACATGTGGGAAAAGGAATGGGAAGTAGAATTGAAATGGGTGGCCACCTTTTTGTGGGAGATCCTGCTTTTCCTGGCGAACGGAGCATAGGTGCTAGGTGATGCAGTCTCCCAATCTACGTTGGGTCTCTCCGATACACCAGGGACACCGGACACAGTAGATTATCCCAACAGGCTCACAGTTGTAATGTCGCCTCACATGAAAGGACTGTTCGGGGCCCTGAATGGTAGCGAGGAGGAGGTGTAGATGCAGGTGTAGCCACTTGTTCCGCTTGCGAGGTTAAGTATCAGGAGGGAGCTTATGGTGAACCCACTGATTCTCACAGCTGCCTGGACTATACTTCCCACCCTTACTTGTAAAGAGGCCATCCCTCTTCTTCAGTTCCTTCGTCTTTGCTGCATTTACCCTCAGGATAAGGTTTCTCATTCCAGAAAGAAGGAGATGTCGTCCTTCAAAGAAAGGGGCTTTCCTCCACCATCAGCTCTGCCCTCAACCGCATCTCTTCCATTTAGTGCATGTCTGCCCTCATTCCATCCACCCTCCACTGCACTAGGGATAGGGTTCCTCTTGTCCTCGCCTACCATCCCATGAGCTTCCGTGTCCAGCACAAAATTATCCGTAACTTATACCATTTCCTGTGGGATCCCACCACCAAGCACATCTTCCCCCCCCACCCCCCCCACCCCCCCCCCAGATTCTGCTTTCTGCAGGGATCGCTCCCTATGTGACTCGCTCGTTCCTCATCCCTCCCCACTGATCTTCCTCCTGGTACTTGTCCTTACAAATGGACCAAGTGCTAAACTTGCCCTTGCACCTTCCCCACTACCATTCAGGGCCCCAAAAAGTCCTTCCAGGTGAGGCGACATTTCACCTGTTAGTCTGGGGTCATCTACTGTATCCAGTGTGGCCTCTTCTATATCAGTGAGACCCGACATAGTTTGGGAGACCACTTCGTTGAGCCCCTATGCTTAGTCCGCCAGAAAAAGCAGGCCTGGTGCCTCCCATTTCAATTCTACTTCTCATTCCCATTCCAACATATCAGTCCACCTCCTCCTCTCCTGCTGCGATGAGGCCATCCTCAGGTTGGAGGAGCAACACCTTGTACTCCTCCCCCTTCCCTTTCTATCATGGTCTTCTCCCCTCTCCTAACAGATTTTCCCCTTCTCTAGCTCTTAATCTCTTTCAATTATCAGCTTCCCAGCTCTTTACTTTGCCCCTCCCCTGGTTTCACCTCTCACCAACCAACTTGTACTACTTCCTCCCCTCCCCCTCACCTTGATCTGGCTTCTCATCTTTATTACCACTCCTGAAGAAGGGTCTTGACCCAAAATGTCGACTTGTTTACTCTTTTCCACAAATGCTGCCAGGCCTGCTGAATCCCTCTGGCATTTTGTGGGTGTTGCTTGGATTTCCAGCAACTGTAAATTTTCTCTTGTTGTGCTACTAAATATCATGATATCAGAAAGCAAAAATTCTGAACACAAGTTGAGTCTTGTATAAGTACTATAATAATGAATCTTTATACTGGTGGAAACATGAGTGCAGCAGCTTTTGAATCTGGTTGATGTTGAACTGCAGAATACCTGGACCACAAAATATGGCCCTGTGGCCAAAATATGGAGATGTACTTGGTGGTGGGATCCCACTGGAGATGGTGGAAGTTACAGAGAACTTAAGGCATAGTTTTTGGGCCTTATTTTTAAAAAATGTTAAACTTCCTGCTTAGAGCAATGGTTGGAGTGCACAGCTGCTTTTATATAGAGAGAATAAGGATTCGGAGAACAGTCATAACTCGTGGTTTCTATAAGGTGGAAGTGTTGTTGGCTGGATTTGCAAAAGGTGCACTCGTAGGTTAATTAGCTGAATATCTTAGTTAATTTTAGTCTTGGTAGGACCTTAGTTACAATCAGCATAGATCAGAGTCAGGTTTTTTATCACTGGCATGTGACATGAAAATTGTTAACCTAGCAGCAGCAGTTCAATGCAATACATAAAAGTATAGAAGAAAAAAACAATAATAATAAATAAGTAAATCAATTACAGTATATGTATATTGAAGAGATTAAAAATTATGCAAAAAACAGAAATACTGTCTATTTTTAAAAAAGGTGAGATTTTGCCAAAGGTTAAATGTCCATTTAGGAATCAGATGGTAGAGGGGAAGAAGCCGTTTCTGAATCACTGAGTGTGTGCCTTCTGCCTGATGGTACAGTGAGAAAAGGGCATGTCCTGGGTGCTGGAGGTCCTTAATAATGGACGCTGCCTTTCTGAGACTTTGTAGGTACTTTGTAGGCTAGTACGCAAGATGGAGCTGACTAGATTTACAATACTCTGCAGCTTCTTTCGGTCCTGTGCAGTAGCCCCCACTCCTGCTCCATACCAGATAGTGATGCAGCCTGTCAGAATGTTCTCCACTGTAGAAGTTTTTGAGATTTGTACCAATTAACTACAGATTCATGACCTGCTGGACCAGTGAATTTCAACCTGTACTACTATTCTAAGCAAGCATTCAATTTCCCTTGTTTTCTGCTCCTTCATGGTAAACTGTTTGAAGTAATGCTAACAAATAGATTAAAACTTTTTCAAGTACTGAATCTTTATCAAGGCATAAAACATTTTGTTATCGTTTAAGAATTTCTTGGGTTGCTCATATACCTTAAAAGGGATCCCTTTATTGCACATTTTCTGTGCCTTTGTACAGGCAACAAATATCTCCTGTTGCTGATGGGGAAGAATAGCTTTTGACCATGGTGTTTCCCAGTAATTGTCTGAAAAATGCAATTAAGTGTTAGATATAGAAAATTTAATTTGTATATTTTTCTGTTTTTGCTAATAAACAGATTACCAGAGACTGATGACAGTAGCAGAAAGTATCACAGCAATACTATTTCCCTGTCAATGGCAACATGTGTATGTCCCCATCCTCCCAGCATCGCTGCTTCATTTTTTAGATGCTCCTGTTCCTTACTTGATGGGTTTGCATTCCAATGGGCAGGATGACCGGTCCAAGTTAGAGTTGCCACAAGAGGTGAGTATCTCTAACTTGCCTACTCTGCTAACATTACACAGTATCCAGTTAATTATTCCATGGAGAAACAAAGTGAAAGCCTGGTTATGGGGAATTTAACTCTGCCTATTCTAACAATCGAGTGAAGTTAAGTTTGAGTTAGGATCATAGTAGACTGAAGAACAGAATTTAGTTAAAATCTTGCATTAAAATTTGGTCAAGTGTCTATTTAATTTGCTAAATTTCTTAAACATTGTCCAGGCTGATCATAAGTACACGTTTTCCTTTCATGTGACATATTTGCAATGTAGTGGCCATTCTTTTTTGTCCACCTTTTATTTCACACCAATATAATTGATTCTTAATTCTGCAAAATTAAATAAGTTCTTAATTAAATAACTGGAGTGGTTTAAGATGGGCTCTTAACTTCACAATCTACTTTCCTATGGTTGAAGTTAAACTCTGTCCCAAGCCATCAAGCCAGTGCTTATGCCAGTTTCCATGGCATGAAGCGACTGAGTATGAGTCTTATACTCTCGGACTCCACCCCTCCCCCCACTTGGCCAAGTGCCACACTTTCCTATGGCCTTGTACCTTATGGTCTAACTGCACTGCACTTTCTCTATAAGCTTTATTTTGCATTCTGTTATTGATTTTCCCTTATACTAATTCATGCATTGTAGGAATGATATGGTCTCTATGGACAGCAGGCTAAAACAAGTTTTTTTTTCCCTGTACCTCAATAATAAACCAGTTCATCAAAACTACCCTGGCACCATCTTCCAGGGTAACCAATGCTGAGAATAACTCATCGTCACATTGTTGTGATAGGCATGTGTATGCATACATATTTTGACATTTTGTTATATCTGTCGTCAAGTTTGATCATTCTCCAAATCTTAATATCCAGATTTAGCTGCTGTCAACCATCACTCTTATTCCCTAGTATTGATAAACAATTCCTGTTGTCCATTTATGCATTTGCATGCCATTCCTGCATCACCAATTAGGCTCGGTAGGCATTCACATCACAGAACTTTCAAGGACTTTCCCTTTCACCCTCATCCCAGAAATACTAAATGGGGTTTTACTGTCAGTTTTGTAATCCAACTGCAGACCAATCAATGATTGGGATGTTCGTATGTGATTTAGATTGATATGGAAGTTTATAAAATATTTAAAATAATTGTAATCACTTTTAAAATCCTACAGATTTTTCTTTTGTCAAATAGAGAAATTACAAAGTCCTCAAATATAAAGTTAGAGTTTTTAAGATCCTAGAGGCTGGACAACCATATCTAAAATTTTGTGTGTTTATGTCTTTCAAAGGTTTTTATGCTGAGAAAATTGCATTAAATATTCAATTCTATTCTATTTTTGTTGAGCACTTCAATAATTCACTCATTGTAGGAGGAAGTATTGCAAAGTGATTTCTCAACCAATGAAGTTTATTTAATAGGCATGAAGAACTTGACTGATAATTAGAAAGGCCAACTGTGACAATCCAGGTTGGAATCTTTCCATGGCACAAATCTGACCTGTTAGCTATATAAACAAATACATGTATGTCCCTGTTTTAAAGGGGAAGGTAACTTTTAATCTTGTTAAAGTGAGGAAGTAATCGACTTGTTACAAAGTTATATTTGCATTTTAAAAACAAAGAGTACCAATTTTTACTTGTTGTCTGATTTGCAGCTTTCATTAGGCCTGAGAATTCAATAATTATAGCAATCATAGTGATACCGAGGAAATTACTAGTATTGGGTGAAGAAAGTAAGAGAAACTTCTAATTCACTTCAAGAAGATTTTGTTTCCCAAAAGACCTTGATTTAGGAAAGTAGATTAAATTATAGCAGGCCAAGAAAACGTAACTGGTCTGTTTCAGTCTCTTTATGACTCTAGGATGTGTCTGTTTATCTAACAGCAATATAATGGTTTGCATTTCTGACCAAAAAAAAAATTGACTCTTTCTAAATATATATTTAATTTTTTCAGGCAAATCTGTGCTTTGTGGATATAGACAACCATTTCATTGAGTTGCCGGAAGACTTGCCTCAATTTCCAAACAAATTGGAATTTATTCAAGAAGTCTCTGAAATTCTCATGGCTTTTGGTATTCCACCTGAAGGGAATTTGCACTGCAGTGAAAGTGCCTCTAAGCTGAAAGACTTCAAAGAGAGTGATGTGGCCTGTGATAAGAAGAACGGAAATGTTGCTGGGTCAGCACTGAACACTTACGAATTGCTGAAGGAAAATGAGACCATGGCAAGACTGCAGGCTCTTGTGAAGAGGACTGGGGTCAGTTTAGGAAAGGTTTGTTTTGAACTTATTTAGATTTTTGAGTTTGTCTTGTAATGACTGCTATCTATGAACTTTAGTGGAAGCAGTGAAAAGTTCCTTAGTGAACTCTTAACATAAGCTTATTCTTGCTTAAATTTAGATGAAAAATCTAATTATATTAAATTATTAGTATGTTAATGCCTGAAGACTGATTTAGCAGTACAAAAGTGCTTTTGAAAGCTGATGGAAAAGGTTTACAACTATATTAATACCCCATTTCCAGAAAAGTTGGGATATTTTCCAAAATGCAATAAAAACAAAAATCTGTGATATGTTAATTCAAATGAACCCTTATTTAACTGACAGAAGTACAAAAGAAAAGATTTTCAATAGTTTTACTGACCAACTTAATTGTATTTTGTAAATATACACAAATTTAGAATTTGATGGCTGCAACACACTCAACAAAAGTTGGGACAGAGTTAAAATAAGATTGAAAAGTGCTCAGAATATTCAAGTGACACCAGTTTGGAAGACTCCACATTAAGCAGGCTTATTGGTAGCAGGTGAGGTATCATGACAGGATATAAAAGTAGCTCCATCAAAGGCTCAGTCTTTGTAAGCAAGGATGGGTCGTGGCTCAGCCCTTTGTGCCAGAATGCGTGAGACAATTGTTAGTCAGTTCAAAAGGAACATTTCCCAATGCAAGATTGCAGAGAATTTAGGTCTTTCAGCATCTACAGTACCTAATTTTGTGAAAAGATTCCGAGAATTCAGAGACATCTCAGTGCGTAAAGGGCAAGGTCGGAAACCACTGTTGAATGTGCGTGATCTCGAGCCCTCAGGTGGCACTGCCTAAGAAACCGTCATGCTACTGTGACAATTATAGCCACCTGGGCTTGGGAGTACTTTGGAAAACCATTGTCACTTAACACAGTCCGTCACTGCGTCCAGAAATGCAACTTAAAACTCTATTACGCAAGGAGGAAGCCAATCATCAACTCTATGCAGAAACGCCGGCGAGTTCTCTGGGCCCGAGCTCATCTCAGATGGACCGAAAGACTGTGGAACCGTGTGCTGTGGTCAGATGAGTCCACATTTCAGCTAGTTTTCGGAAAAAACGGGCGTCGAGTTCTCCGTGTCAAAGATGAAAACGACCATCCTGATTGTTATCAGCGAAAGGTGCAAAAGCCAGCATCTGTGATAGTATGGGGGTGCATCAGTGCCCACGGCATGGGTGAGTTGCATGTATGTGAAGGTATCATTGTCTCTGAGGCGTATATTAGGATTTTAGAGAGACATATGTTGCAACCAAGGCGACGTCCCTTCCCGGGACGTCCATGCTTATTTCAGCAGGACAGTGCCAGACCACATTCTGCATGGGCTACAACAGCGTGGCTTTGTAGACACAGAGTGCGTGTGCTTGACTGGCCTGCTGCCAGTCCAGATCTATCTCCTATTGAAAATGTATGGTGCATCATGAAGAGGAGAATCAGACAACGGAGATCACAGACTGTTGAGCAGCTGAAGTCTTATATCAAGCAAGAATGGACAAAATTTCCAATTGCAAATCTACTACAATTAGTATCCACAGTTCCAAAACGATTAAAAAGTGTTATTAAAAGGAAAGGTGATGTAACACAATGGTAAACATGCCTCTGTCCCAACTTTTGTTGAGTGTGTTGCAGCCATCAAATTCCAAATTTGTGTGTATTTACAAAATACAAAATTAAGTTGGTCAGTAAAACTGTTGAAAATCTTTTCTTTGTACTTTTGTCAGTTAAATAAAGGTTCACGTGAATTAACATATCACAGATTTTTGTTTTTTTTTGCATTTTGGAAAATATCCCAACTTTTTTGGAAATGGGGTTTGTAATTAGAGAACCTCTTTCTTTAACATTACACTGGTAGGTATTGGATTTTTTAAATACTTTTCACCATCAGATTGTATAGCATTGCTAATGTATTAGAAAATGTTATACATTCTTCATTATAGGTAAATTAATATTATGAATTTTGACACCCAACTACAAAGCTATTTATTTTCTGTCTTTGAGCAATTTTTTTTTAAACGGGAGACTTGGTGTGCAAATTCAACCACCTTTTAATTGGTGTATGAAATGAGTTTGTTATTCTATAATTGAAAACACTTTTTATCTATTTTCCTTGTAACTGATTTCCAATTAATTTTTTTGGCTTTCATAGTTTTGAATCTATTCTTTGCCAACTTACTGCTGATTGATGCTCTTCTTCCCTTTTAGGGCTTTTGTGAAGCAACTCTTAGTACACATTAGTTAAATTTAGTCTAGAAATTTAACCACATCATGACTTCTGTTTTGGGTATTGTGCAAATAAAAAATCTGCATACTTTTTCCAAAATAAAATGTTAGTGACATTTTCCAAGTTTTTTCTGTCAGTCAAGAAGGTTAACTCTGCAGGTCTGGGTATCAATCAGACTGGCACCCTGAAACATTTTCCAGGCTTGGTGTGTTGGATCGGAAGTGTCATTATACCATTTGGAGCTTTCTGGGGGAACTGAGTATGTGTTGTTCCAAGTGAAACCACAGATGCTTCGTTGTCAGCTTGGTCTTCCCAATGTAGCAAAGGACTAGAATCTTTTCAAGGAAGCTCTTACAGTGTGTCTTTCAGGGCTCATTACTATTCCCAGCACCTGCAATCTACAGATGTTCTGATGTATTCCAATCTCACCAATTGCTCTGTCTTTCCCTGCTGCTCACCTTGAACTTGGTCTGATTCAAACCTAGGTTTACCTCAGCTTCCTCACCTAAGTTCCAAAAATCACTTGCCTATCTCACTGGCTCAATTACTGCCCCCAGGCCACAACAAATGCCTGACCTACCCTGGAGCCACTGCAGATCCCTTTATTTTCTCGCTAAAACAACCCAAAAAGCAGCCATGAGACATGCTACTAGGTGGCACATTTTGGGCAGGGGGAATATTGTTCTTTAACTGTTAACAGTTGGCGCCAGGCATGGCTGAAGTTTGCATTTAGTGTTCATGGCTGATGGTCTTTGGCATCCCCCTTCATTGCTTGTCCAACACAGCTTTTTGGTTGAATTTCTAGACTTGCATTCCATTTAAACCAGTTTATGTAAAGACCAATTTTCCATTGGTTTATGTTAATTTTCTGGAAACAAAACAGACTAAGTATATTTGAAACTGAACAAAATGTGAAATAAACATAAACCATTTAATATTTTACTTTTATGATCCTACTATTGGTGTGCTATTGTTATATTGTAGAAAGTGGAACTTGGTTCTTCAAATTCTCCTATTGAATTTATTAATACTCAAACTTGATTACAAAATGTGACAGCCAATAGTAATTCTTCTGTCTTGCAGCAAATTTGTAACAAATGGTGGTGTGCTCACTGTTCAAATTTTTGATTCCATTAGCCAGTGTCACATGCTCGGTATGTGCATGTAAGAATGAAAATATAACTTTGTTATTTGTGCTGTGTGACTATGGCTTATACTTCTTGTCCTGTGCAAATAATTGAGTGAAGTCTTATGGGCAAGAAGTTGGAGGATGCTGCTAAGAATATCTTTTACTTTTTTTACCATTGTGTCAAGTGATGACTTTCACAGTTAATGTTTCATTATATTGCAAAATTGTGTGTTTCTGTTGGAAATTTTATAGTAACAAATGTATGTAAAATTATTGTACTTACTGCAATAGAGGAATATATATTAAATTATCAATGTTTACTTATAAATGGAAAAGTTACTCTTTTAAATTGATGTACAGAGCAATATCACTGGCTACTGGAACTGTTTCTGTTAAGGAACTTGTTGGAAGAGAACACCATTTTCTGGCCAATTTTTTAAAAAGAATTCATGCTTAGCTTTTTTAACAGTATAAAAACGGCCTCAGCTTTTAAGAAGTACTTCCTCCATTTCTCTGCTATAAATATATCTCATTTTTTATAGAGGGCTGTTATTTTCCTCTCTGCAATTTTTATATGGAATTTAAAACAATACACCACAGGAACAGGACCTTTCACATCTTGACTGTGCCAACCATGATGCTAAAGTAAACTGATCCCATCTGCTGACACATGATTTATCTCTTGCAATTCCTGTCATATTAATGTGTCAGTCTAAATACTGCTCAAATGCCACTTTTGTATCTGCTTCCATCACAACCTCTGCACATTTCCTCAAACTTTCTCTCTCTAGACCAGGGGTTCCTAACCTGGGGTCCATGACCCTTTGGTTAATAATACTGGTTCATGGCATAAATAGGGTTGGGAACCCCTGCTCTAGACTAAAGTCTTTAGTGTTTGACATATCTCCCCTGGAAAGGGGACTCTCACTATTGACCCGATCTATTGTGTACTCATTTCCACTTCATTTTAGTGGTAGAAGATGACCAATTTTCTATTGTTTACTTGGTTACCTCTCTTGAAACCTACCTTGTTCATTGTAGAATTGAATGATGGGGCTGTAAATGTGATGCAGCTTGTCGCAGTAAGTGGATCATACTTGGGGTAATAGAGGGAATTCTTAATTATTCGTGGCACCCTTTAGTTTAGGAGAATAAAATTAGCTGTTTCTATTCCTCATCACCATCCAGTAATGTTCCTAAAACATTTTATATTTGTGTGTTACCTTGGCTTTGACACACATGCCACCGTTTACTCATTTTTGCACTTGAATTACTGGAGGAGGACTGGTGCCGATGGTACTTTGTGTGATTACTGACGGCTTAGTGGAGGACAGGTGTAGTTTGGAAGCCATGCTGGTTGGAACAAAGTGCGAAGAACAAGAGGCAATAATGCTGTTGACATTAGAGTTGTCAGTAGAATGGAAGTGTGTCATTCCATGAGTTCATCATTCAGTTTTGGAGGCTAATTTAAAGCCTGTTTAATTTCTAATGATTGCGCTTTTGGCATCAAAATGCAAATTCCTTGTAAGGGCCAATTCAGAAAGATTGAATGGAATTTGTCAAAAATTATCCATAAAGTTCTCATTTGCTTATAAGTACGTATGTTATTTTATCATTTAATCAATATGAAATTTTAGTCACAGCCATGATCTGCAAATTGTATTTAATGCCGGTGTTTGTAAATGATCTGTTCACCATTTCCGTAGTCCTGGAAGATTGCCAGTTTCCATTGTGAATATAATTCTAGCCTGCTGCATACAATGGACAACTAAGAAAGCCTTTAATTTAAAAGATACCAAAGAAATAGATTGTTTCATGGCTGTTAAAACACTGAATTCAGCATAATTCAGCATGATTCTACTGGAACTCAACAACTCCTTGGGGGGGGGGGGGGTGGAGCACATGCTCCTGTTTACATCAGTGGTGCTGAGGTTGAGGTTGGCTTGCCCAGGTCTGAACAATATTGATGCCACAGCCAAGAAAGTTCACCAGTGCTTCTCCTTCCTCAGGAGGCTGAAGGTTTGCCTCTTTTCCCTCATCTTTTTTTTAATTGATGCAACATGAGAAACATTCTACCTGGATACGTCACAGTTGTAATGGCCACTGCTTGATTCACAGCCACAGGAAACAGCGGAGAGTTGTGGACACAGCTCAGTGTATCAGAGAAACCAGCCTCCCCTCCATGGACTCTGTCTACAGTTCTCGCAGCCTCAGTGAGGTAGACAGCATAATCGCGGATTCCACCTGCCCTGGACATTCTCTCTTCTCCCCTGTCCCATCAGTAGAAGATATAAAATCCTGAAAACACGTACCAGCAGGCTCAAGAGTAGCTTCCGTTCTGGTGTTATAAGATTTGAATGGTTTCCTGGTACAATAAATTGGATTCTTGAGCTCATTGTAACAGTGCACATTATGTCTACCTGCACTGCACTTTCTTTGTATTGTAACTTTATTCTGCACTCTGTTATTGTTTTATCTTGTACTACCTCAGTGCACTGTTGTAATGAATTGACGTGTGGATGGTATGCAAGATAAATTTTTCACTGTACTTAAGTACCTGTGACAGTAACACTGGACAGCAATCTTTTTCAAAAGCATTGCTTCCTCAGAATACTTTTTTTGTTTATGATAGGATGCTTGAAGCTGAACACAAATATAATTTAAGACTATTTGTATCATGTGAGAATTTGGAGAAACAAATTAACTTTTATTGAATCTAATGTATTTAATTGCTTAACGGTGCTGATGCTTTGCTATAGTTCGATTAAGCTAAAAATGTTTTGTTGATGCTTTTCATTTATAGTCAGTGTTTGTGGCTCCTTGCTTAAGTGTCCAACAATAATCAGCCAGCATCAATGGATTCCACTTGCCTTGATACCGTTTCTCTATGACCACAATGTCCTGGTGAAACCTTGTACCATGCTTGTCACTGACAGCTGCCAAGATTTGCAGGGAAGGGGTCTAAGTGGGAATACTGAAAATCAATCTTTAGTAACATGTTGCATTTCATGGTTTAGTGCTTAAAGCATATTATCAACCAGCTGCATGTAGTTTGGGGCTCTGTAGTTGCCAAGAAAATTGTCAGCAACGTCCTTGAATACCTTCCATGTGATTTTTCTCCAGTCCTACTAGAAATTCTTTGAATTGCCTGTCATTGATGACCTGTTTGCTTTGTAGCTTAATCTTAGCATTAGTTATTTTGGGAAACACCTGTCTCAAATAGCAAAATTCTTCATGGAAATTTATAGCCTTTTTAAAACCTATCCTGCCATGCAGCATTTGCCCTGCCTAAGCATGCCCAATCATGTTTACATTGTGGGCAACATTTTAATTGACGAATTATGAATTGAAATAACAAATATAGGTGATTTCAATAAAAAATGGTGAGTGATAGGGAAATTACATGGTGATTTTCATGATCAGCTCAAGATCCATGAAATATACCCAAACATATTCAAGAGCAAAATCTTAGATGTCTAGTGTAATAAATGTATTTACCAATTTCTCTGTCATTTTAAGAATCATTCTAATTCATTCTAAGTTTAATTCCAAATGTTAATTCAATGGTATTGGTTGAAGAAAATTGCTTTTTCAGCAGTTAGGTAATTTTAAAATTGTTTCTTATTTCATCTCTTTCCTACCCGTGAAGATAATGTCCATTTTCCTTGATCTGCAAAATTCAAAGTGCACAAAATATTTCATGAAGAAATGATGAAATGATTTAGTCAAGCTTCATATTAAATTTTTGATACAAGTTGTTTAATATAGCCTCAATAATAAGTAGATAAATTTATTGTATGGCAATACACACAAAATGCTGGAAGAACTCAGCAGGTCAGGCTATGAATGAATAAGCAACTGGCTTTTTAAGTCGAGACCCTTCTTAAGGACCGGAAAGGAAGGGGGATGATACCAGAATAAAAAGGTGGGGTGAGGGGAAGGAGGATAGTTAGAAGGGGATAGGTGAAGCCAGGTGGGTGGAAAAGGTAAAGTACTGACGATGAAGGAATCTGATAGGAGAAAGGGAAGGGAGGAAGGGCACTGGGGGGGGGGGGGGTGTGGTGAGTGGTAGGCGGCTGAGAAGAGGTAAAAGAGGAGGGTGGGGAATAGAAGAAGAGGAGAAGGGACTCCTCCTAAACTGGTTGTATATCTGTCCATATATTAGGATGATGTCTTGATTAGTGCTTTGAAGTAGGCTTTGGCTGTAAGCTAAGTGTTCAAACCGAATGGGAAAATTTATTGTCATTTAAGGATCTTATTTCGTCATACATGATATGGTAGTAAATTGTAGGTAATGATTTCTCCAAAAGGATTGTTTTATTTTAAAAAGGGTTTTTGTCACTATCAAAAAGTAAATCCATAGAGCAAATCAGATGGGCAACCTCCAGTTAATTCTTACCCCTCTTTCGTCACAGTCTGTTGAGTATGATGGATTTTCTGTTATTTTTCCAGTTTGAAGTGAGAGAAGAATCTGGAAGTAACAAAGATTTGAAGGTACATTGTGACGAGGAAGAGCTGAAGATTCATCAGCTAAATATCCAGATCAGAGAAGTCTTTGCCAATCGCTTTACCCAGATGTTTGCTGATTATGAGGTATTTGTAATTCAGCCCAGCCAGGACAAGGAATCCTGGTTCAATAATCGGGAACAAATGCAGAACTTTGATAAGGTGGGTTAAGGTCTAAAGATGCAAAGCTTGCTGCTTTCAAAGTGCAGGTCCTCCTCAGGTAATGGAGGCCCAACTTGTGTACTGTCCATACATATTGACGAGTGTTTGGGAGTCTCATGGGATGGATCTGCTGGCTGCTCCAAGGCAGCAGGCAGTTTCTGCCATGTGGCAACTTGGTTTGTGGAATATCTGGTTGAATTAAATGTATTGGTTTAACTACACCTTGCTCCTAGTGGTCCTTGTTTTCATTCGCATATATTGCCAGCAACCGACTTGCAAATTGTTTGGGTAACAATCAGTTCTCAGGAATGGCGTCCTGTCCTTCCTGTGGAGGACCTGCACTACTTAAATGGTGTCTGAAAGAATGCATCAAAGTCTATAGCTGATTGTTAACATGGTGTCGAATCTTCCTCAGATTTTCTTTCTCTGTTTATTTTCCTAGTTTTCTAGTAATTAATCACTGTTCCAGTTATAGTGTCCTAAATTGAAAAGGAATTCATGACAGGGCCTTTAGGATTTATTTCTGTATCTTTTGTTTTCTTTTAATAGCTTCTTTACCTTTGCCAAAAATACTCCATTTCTCAAGAAGCTTTGAGGCTAAGTATTTAGTTATTTCTTTGTTATAACATGTGTAATATCACAGATTTTGTTTTGGAGGAGAGGAAAGGATTTCAACAAAATTAATATGAACAGAAGCAACTGTACTTAACAGTTTCTGCATGTTCAAGCCAGGACGTTGTTGTATAAATAAATTGGTGGAGCTCACTAATTCTACAATAATCCTGGTTTTGATTCTCCCCACTTTCCTATCTGCTTCCTGCAGATTCTATCACTCACTAGGGGTGTTTTACAGTGGCCAGTTCACTGTGAATCTGTGGAGTACAAGAGGAAATTGGAATACTGAGGAAAAACCCAGGTTGTTGCAGGGAGGGTGTCTAATGCCGCACTGTTATTGAACCTGTGTCTCCAGATCCACGAAGCTTTAAGTGTCATGTCAGTGTGCTGCTTTTTTTTAGGATATATGTATGTGCTAACACAAAGGAAGAGTTTTATAGTAGCTAATAGTTCTCAAAATAAGTCATTTAATTGTACAATTCCAGGAATCTTTGCTATCCAGAGCTATCGAGTAATTGATTTTTTTTGCATATGGACGTGGCATTATTAGCATAGATTTGCAAAAGTTAGAACATGGCATGAGAACCCCAGACAAAGTTTGAATAATGATTATTTGTAAAGTCAAAAAAATTCTTTCATTTCTTATTGATCATTGAATATTGATATTGATTTGGTTTCTTTACAGGCTTCTTTCCTTTCAGACCAGCCTGAACCCTATCTGCCATTTCTGTCCAGATTTCTTGAAACTCAAATGTTTGCGTCATTCATTGACAATAAGATAATGTGTCATGACGATGATGATAAAGACCAAATTTTGAGGGTGTTTGATACCAGAGTTGACAAAATAAGAACTTTGAATGTTAGGACACCAACACTGCGTACATCAATGTATCAGAAGTGTACCACTATTGACTCAGCAGGTAAAGATGTTGCTTTTACGTTTGGAATCTAGGCATTGTTGACAAGGTTGGCATGTGTTGCTATGGGAAGTGCAATGTTTGGGTTGTTTTGTGCTTGCGTTCCACATTTCAGTTGTCTGTTGTGGATTTTGGTCTTACCTTAATTGTATATAGAATTACTGTGAAAGTACATATTCAGTAATTCCTACAACAACACACACAAAATGCTGGTGGAACACAGCAGGCCAGGGTAGCCTCCAACCTGATAGCACGAACATTGACTTCTCTAACTTCCGTTAATGCCCCTCCTTACCTTCTTACCCCATCCCTGACATATTTAGTTGTTTGCCTGTTCTCCATCTCCCTCTGATGCTTCCCCCCCCATTTTCTTTCTCCCGAGGCCTCCCGTCCCATGATCCTTTCCCTTCTCCAGCTCTGTATCACTTTCACCAATCACCTTTCCAGCTCTTAGCTTCATCCCACCCCCTCCGGTCTTCTCCCATCATTTCGCATTTCCCCCTCCCCCCCCCCCCCCCCCCATCACTTTCAAATCTCTTACTATCTTTCCTTTCGGTTAGTCCTGACGAAGGGTCTCGGCCCGAAACATCGACAGCGCTTCTCCCCATAGATGCTACCTGGCCTGCTGTGTTCCACCAGCATTTTGTGTGTGTTGTTGTTCAGTAATTTCTACCTGATTATTAATCTGTCAACACAATTTGAACTCATCAGCATAAATTAAACCTATACAGAGAACAGATTGATACATCTGGTATCAATGCTGTCTGATGCTTTGACACCTGGCATTCCCTATTTTTACCTGCACATTCTGCAGTCAGCTTCTTAGCTGGATCATGATAAAGATAATGGAGTCGAGCAGAGAGGTTCTCTAATTTAAGAAAAAGCTTAAAGACAACAGATGTTGGAACCTGGAGCAACAAACAATCTGCTGAAAGAAGTCAGCAGGCCAAGCAGCATCTGTGAGGGATAAAGGAACTGTTGATACCTTGTGTTAAAACCCTGATGAGTTTCAATCCAGTACGTCAACAATTTCTTTCAGTCACAGATCAGAATCAAAATCGGGTTTATTATAAACTGTGTTGTCTGATGTGACATTTGTTGTTTACCCGGCAGTACAGTGCAAAGAAATAAAAATACAATAAATTACAAAATAAATAATGCAAAGTCAAGAAATAATGAGGTAGTGTTCATGTTGGCAAAGGAGAAGCTGTTCCTGTATTACTGAGTGTGGGTCTTCAGGATCCCTTATTTCCTCCCTGTTGGTGTAAATGAGAAGACAAGATGCCATTCTACTAGTATTTTTAGTTACATATTTGCATTCCATGATGTGCAGAATGTAAAGTAACACTTCTTGTAAGACAGCAATAAACTGAGTTTTTTTTTTAAAAATTTATTTCTCTTCCCCAAGTTTACTACTTAATCTGAGAGGAAAGAAAGGTTTAGAAAGTCTGACTTAAATTTGTTTTTGTAAAACTTCTCACAACCTTAAGACATTGCATCCTTTATAACCTCATTGTCTACCTCATGAAAACATATTAAAAGTCATGGGTGTATACACAATAACCATCCCTGTTATTCTGTCTAGAACCAAAAATCGTGTATTTTCCACATAATCTCATATTTGCATTTTAGTGAAAAATTACATAAAAATTTATTTCTGTGCACAGTTAGCTTTTTAAAAAATGTTTGAGAATATCTCCCTAATGTGTTCTTAGTGAAATATATAATCTTCAAAAAAACTAATCTTCAATTCTTTGTCGTGGAGTAGTTTCAGTGGAGTTCTGTGGAATGTCAAATGCAAGTTTTGCCCTTTGGGTATTTACCACTCTTAAAAGAACTGATCTTGGCCCTGTAGGGGTACTGGGGGGAGGTTGCAGGAACAAAAGAGTCTAACCTTGTCCTGATCAGCAGAATATATTAGTTCTAATGGACAGATCAGTAGTAAACCCAGACAAGGCCAACAAAATCAGTAGTGAAATCATGAAAGATTAGTTATCAAATGTGTTGTTTATACTTCAGGTTCTAGGAATCTATTGTTGAACAACTTGGTGGTGTTTTAATTGTAGGTGAGTTTGCAAATAACAAGGCACAATAACATCTATGGCAGAGGTCACCCGTAAATGAATTAATTTTTCATTGAGTGGTCCTTAGTGATGAAGGGGCTTGAGCTGCCACTGACTTTAAACCTGATGTATAAAGAATATGCAAGAAGAATGAAGAAAAATTAATGTTTGTGCTGATTAGTGAAATTGAGTCTTGGATTTATTAACAATAAAGTTTTTTTAATGTAATGTAATTGAAACAAGTGATCTCAAGGCTTGTTTCAAGATGGACCAGTTTTCCTTTTGACCATTTTCTCCAATCCTATTATGCACTGTATGCATCAAAATTCCTAAACTTCTAAATTCCTGGTTGTAATTATTTAATCGCGATGTGATCAAAAAAAATTTAGCACTCTCAAAACAAACAGAAAATGCTGGCAGTGGTCAGTAGGTCACACAGCATCTGTGGAGAGAAAAAGGCAATTAATATTTCAGTTTAACAACCTTGTATTAAAGCTGTAGTTTAGGAGCATCCTAATGATTTAACCGGTTGCTGCAGAATTCTGATCTGTTAACTTATTTGAAGAAAAACTTGAAAACAAGAAACATTAATTAGGAAATGTTGGTTGGAATGCGGTATCAAATTTTACAAACTAAATTTGACACTGAACTATGTGGATGGGGGGGGGGGGAGTGATGGCATGAAAATGTATATTTTTACTGTAAGATTCCTCAATAAATCATGAAGGCTGTCAATATGCAGCCTGAATGGATAACAAAAAATCTGAACAATTCTAAGATAAACGATTAATCAAAATTTTCTATTGGTTGTTTGAATGATAGAAAAGGTTTCTTGCTGTCTGCTTAGATTTCTTTCTTCACTTCATTTTCTTGTTCATATTTGGCAAACAAGTCTTCCTTCTATCTTTCTTCTATCTCTCCTTTCAAGGTGTTTGTCTCTCCCCTTAGGGTGCCGATCTCTCTCAGCTTTGGTCTCCTCCCCAAGTAAATATTTTCCTGTTTTCTGATTGTGGGGATCATTACTGTTCAAGGCAGTTATCAGTTCTCATTTGACGCTTGCATACATTTTGTTTTGCAGCAACAGTCACTGGGTAGAAATGTATGACAATTACATAATGTCTTATCACTTCTCCAGATATGTGCCAAATGCTGCACTTACAATTAAATATTTGAAGTGTAGCCAACACAGTTTGCATGCAGCTGTGTTATACAAATGGCAATGAAGTTAATTAAACCTTATCAGGTTACAGTGCTCAGGAGAAAATCATTGACTTGGGCACAAAAAAAATCGTGTTCTTCAATTATAAAATGTTGTAGGTTTGAAAGCATTTTTCTCTTATTACATTCACCAGGATAAGCTATTTCTCATAGTTGAAGACTGGATGTTATTATTTGGGGTTTCATGTCCAGTACTGCATCTTCTAGAACATTTTACCTCTGAAATTCTTCAATTTTTTCAAGAACATCTTCCATGGAATGTAATATTATAACTTAAGTTTCTCAGGTTGTTCTATCAAATGAAATATGAAATTGATCCTCTTAGAAAACACCAAAGATCATCACTGTTTTGCATGAATAATCTGGTCTTTTTAATTGCTATTACAAAATAAATATTTTTGGAGAATTTTATCTTAATAATAATCCATTGAAAATGTAATTGCATGGGGTACTTGTATTCAGATTTCACAAATAGTTGCCTTGATTGCATTATGATTCAATAAATTAATACAGGGTTACTTTTCTAATCATCCATTGGGCAGTAAAAAAATCTTGTTCTGTTTTTTTGTGTTAATGTAATACAGTAATCAAAAACAACTTTTGATTTGAAATGTGTTCTTCAGAGAAGGCAATTGAGCTGCGACTTGCAAAAATTGACCATACTGCAGTACACCCTCACCTCCTAGATATGAAAATCGGCCAGGGAAAGTATGAATCTGGATTCTTCCCGAAACTACAGTCAGATGTGCTTTCCTCTTCACCAGCCAGTAACAAGTAAGTTTGTCTGATGTAAGTGCAGTGGAAATTAACCTACTTGTTTACTGTTTCCATATTCTGAATAAGTTCAGCTCATCAGAAACTTCACACAGAAACACAAGACCCTGGAGTAACTTGATTGTTCATTTTTTTTTTAAAAGACATATTTTCTTTCCTGTATTTTTTGGCTATTGATTTGATCTGACCTGTTGAACATTTTTATGACTTTTTCATTGATTAGTATGTAATACATGCCTGACTTTGTACTAGATTGGCTCAGATTTCATTGCTATCAAAAATAGAAAAGAAAATAACAGAATAATTAAACATGGAAGGCAGCTCAGAGCTCCCCAGAAATATTGGAGAACAAAGGCTCTGGTGGAAACCAAGAAGAGACAATTAAGAAATGCAACTAGAGAAGTTAATAAGCCTCAAAATTGTTAGATACTGAATGTTTGTAGATACTGAAGGGCTTGTTTCCATGTTTATGATGGCTATGGAGGTAATGAATGATCTGGTTGTCATCTTGCAAGATTCTCTTGGTCTTGGAATGTTTTGTGTCAATTGGGAATGTGATATCACGGTTTGAGAAAGGAAGGAGAAACAAAGATAAAAAAGTACACCCCAGTTAGCTTGATGGTTGGGGAAAATAGTGGAATTTAGAGAAAAGTATATTTTGTCAACAGACTTGGAAAATAGTAATGTGATTTATGCAGAGGCAACATGGTATACAACCATATTTAATTTACTGGAGTTCTTGACAGTGTATCTAATGGAGTAAATGAGAGGAAATGAACTGAATTGGCATATTTTAGATCTTTTAAAATAAGGATCCAAGTATAGAGTAGGTGGAATTGGGGTCACAAGGTTTAGCTGCACCTGTCTCAGTTGAGAAGATGGCTGAGACCAGGAATAGGAAATAAGCACAGGAAGATGTGTGATAGTGAGTAGAAGGAGGCTGAACGAGGGATGAAAACATAAAGTAGACAAGTTCCATGGGGAAATAATAGGATTTAATGAGCAGAACTAGAAGTGGATCTGCAGCGAGATCTCCAATGAAGACGATTATCACTCATAATCTGAGAAATATGGTATTCAATAATTGTCATGAGATCTGACTGAACCAATAGAGCAAAAGATTAAATAATGTGGCCCAAGTCGCCTTTAAGTAATTCAGTTTCTCCATTGACACCTTGAATTTCTAGGCCATGGCTGCTCAATGTGAAGGAGGAGAAATCTAGATGGTATTGAGATCAATGTGCTGAGAACAGTCAGAACCTTGCAAAGGTGGTGGAAGGAATGCCCCATAAACTGCTTGCTTACCTGTCCTGTCGGACACCTGCAGAATCTATATTTTTTGCATTGGCCATCTTGGAACCCACATAAATGAATAGAATTCTGTTTTCCCAGAGATTGCCAAATAAAAAGATGATGTTGATCCAGAAGAAGATGACAATGACAAATTTTAAAACGAAACTTATTGAACCACAATAGGATTGTGATTATTTTTCTTAAAATTCTCTAACCTTTTTTTGGGTTCAAAGCACTGTTAAATTTAGACTCTGGTGTTTGTATACTGCAAGTCTAATGGATTAGATTAGGAAGACTGAAATGGTCAGAATTCCTTGAGAGTTTATCAAGAAAAGATTTGGAAGCATCCAGATGGAGCAATAATAAAATTGCTCATCTCTTTCTGCATTAATTTAAATCTGAATGTGCAATTTTATGCCTTGTTACGTTCCTACAATGTATTAGCTCTCTCTCTTAAGGTGGGTGAAGAGGAGTGCCCCTGCCCAGTGGAGACGAAAGGATCGGCAAAAGCAGCACACAGAACACTTACACCTGGATAATGATCAAAGAGAGGTCAGTCTTTTCAACTATTGCTCTTAACTTTAATTAAATAACAATACTTTGTCACAGTTCTAAATAAAACATTGGTACTTGAGACTACTTGTTGTCAAGTAGCATGTACCAACTGCACCAGTAAAAGAAGTTGAATTGCTTAAGGGGTCTTATGGCAAAATTTAATAATAGGATATGTAACACATATACAAACTCTTCTTTGAGGTTTGAGTTTGCTTCATGTGGTCTTAACTAGTGCACTGGAAGGATATTCTCCCTTGTCTCTGTTTACTACCCTACACCACCCCCCCAAACATCATCATCACTGCCCTCCCCTCCCAACTTCTAATGGGGAGAATGAGAATGGTCAAAGTAAATCTGTGCCTTCCCTTGAGAATAAGAATATTCAGTCTTGTAGTATTGAATATGTTAATTATGTCCAAGCAAATTTAAAAATGTGTAGTCAATAATGGGTTTGTGCAAAATTGATAGAACTATCTGATGAATATTATATTAATAGTTCTAACATGCTCTAATGATGCTTTTTTTTCAATGCGTTCCTTAGCACTTTGAAAGGGAGTTGTATGTGGAGAAGAGTAGTGATCAAGGGCATTGCAGAAATTATCCTCTGATTACAGAAGAAAATTCATTGTCATTTTTTTAATGACTTTTCTGTTTGAAGTAGCATTATGGTACATTATTGTTGTTAATAAGTAGCATTTATATTATAAATGTATATTATGAAAGTTATTAGGATTTTACTGAAATATTAGAACTAGATTTGTATCCATTTCACCCTGTTGGTACATTTCTCTATCCTTTAAATTAAACCATTTCTTCCCTGTATAGAGATCAGTTCAATGACAAACTTTTGAAGTGCTGATTGTATTTGTGTTTGCATTTTTGTCTGATTGCAGAAGTACATTCAGGAAGCTCGGAATCTTGGCACGGGCATGCGTCAGCCTAAGCTATCCAACCTCTCTCCATCAGTAATCGCACATACCAACTGGAAGTTTGTTGAGGGTCTGCTGAAAGAATGCCGTAATAAAGTACATGCATTTTTTTTTGTGCTGTTTTTTCTTTCCTTTCCCTTGAGAAGCCACTGACCTGTGTCTGGGAAACTGTAACCTTTTTTTTTAAAAGAGTCTGACGTTTTCACATGCAAGCTCAGATTGTAAATGTTATCAGATTATGATTTTTTTTTTTGCAGTACAACTCAATCATGTCCATGCATGCATTTCAATAGTAGTCACAGGATGATGGTAACTAGGAGCAGAAGATCTGATCCCTTCCCCAGCTTGGCCATGGCTAAAACTCAGCTGTGTTCCTCACAGTGCATTAATCTAAACTGGAATCCTCCTTGTCTGCATAAGTCAACGTCCTGCCAAAGTATAAAATAAAGAATATAGAACAGGAGAATGAGTAGGCCAGTCAGCAAACTCCAGTCACTCAGCAAGAGCACAGCTGATCCAGTTTTATCTTCAACATCACTTAATCGCTCTGTTCCTCTTAACTGCTTTGTGGTTCCAGTGTTTGTCAGTCACTACCTTGGATATGATTTTTGTCTCCACAGCCCCGTGAGGTAAAGTACTGCAAAGATGCACAATGCTCTGAGAGAAGAAATTCCTTCTTATTCAGTGGACGTCTCCACAGTCAGAACCGTATTCCCATGTTCTGTGTATCCACTTGTTTTCTCAATTACCCTCAGATCCCGTATGTTTCAATAAGATCACCTCTTGTTCTTCTAAACCGCAAATTGCTAACACTTTGTATCATCAGCAAATCTGGTTGCATACACTCAGTCCCAAATGATTAGTTTGGGTTTAAATTATTAGCTTGTAAGGCAATGAAGTTCTCACTTTTATCCCCTTATTCTTTGAATTGTATTTTGCAGTAGTGTTAACCTATGGTCATTGTTTATTTTTGGATGTGCCTATTGATCTATTAATCTGTGTGTTACAGACTAAGCGAATGTTGGTGGAGAAAATGGGGCGTGAAGCAGTGGAATTGGGTCACGGTGAGGTGACGCTCACAGGAGTGGAGGAGAATACATTAATTGCCAGTCTCTGTGACTTGTTAGAGCGAATTTGGAGTCATGGACTACAGGTCAAACAAGTAAGTAAATGACCAAGATTTAAGAAAATTTTTTTTAAATAACTGATTTTCTTTGCCATTCATTAATGAGGCTTATTTAGAAGTAAACTGATAAATGGAACAGGACTCACATACAAGAGAAAATTTGCAGATGCTGGAGGTCCAAGCAACACACACAAAATACTGGAGGAACTCAGCAGGCCAGGCAGCATCAATGGAAAAGAGTAAACAGTTGAAGTTTTGGGCCGAGACCTTTCATCAGGACTGGAGAAAAAAGACGAGAAGACAGAGTAAGGTGGTGGGGAAGGGGAGGAAGAAATACAAGGTAGTTGAAGACATTCCCAGGAAGGATTAGTGGCTGCGGTAGTGGGAATAGGACCGGATTCTTTGTGGAAATACATGCAGACCTTGTGTGACATTGCTTATGGTGATTGAAAAGATGCATTGAGTATGAGTAGTTCTTAAGCTGTCTAGGACTTGATTTAGGAATGTAGACTTACAGTAGTTGAATGGAGTAGTTGATGGAGCCAAATCCATCACAAGTAAAGCCCTTCCCAGCGCTGAGCACATTTACAAAGAGCACTGTCACAGGAAACAACATCCATTATCAAGGAAACCCACCATCCAGACCATGCTCTCTTCTTGCTGCTGCCATCAGGAAGGAGGTACAGGAGCCTCAGGACTCACACCGCCAGATTCAGGGACAGTTATTATCCCTCAACAGTCTGGTTCTTGAACCAGAGGGGAGAACTTCACTCGCCTCAACTCTGTACTGTTCCCACAAACAATGGTCTCAGGTTTCAAGCGCTCATGTTCTCGATATTTATTGCTTATTTATTTATTATTATTGTTTGTCTTTTTTATTTTTGTATTGCAGTTTGTCTCTTGCACATTGGTCGTTTGTCTTTTCTGTAGTTTTTCATTGATTCAATTGTGTTTCTTTGTATTTAATGCCAGCAAGAAAATGAATCTCAGGGTTGTATATGGTGACGTGTACTATGATAATAAATTTACTTTGAACTTTGATCTTAGCTTGGCATAAAAGTGTATCTCTTAAGCGTTTATTGTAAAAGTGGATTGATTCCTTGTTCATGATGAACAACATATCCAGGCCACATCAGGCTTGTGGGAAGATCTTCTGGTCTGCCACAGTAAATTGTAAGCTGTCTTTTAGAACCCAGTAGTGGATGATGGGGTCAGAGTATCAGGAATTCTTCTTTTTTACCTAAATCAGCTTTTTTAAGAACTTTTTATTAAACATTTTCTTTCTTTTGTTGCCACAATCTCAAGCCGATACACCTACCAACAACTTAGTTTTTCCTTTTGGTTTGAAGACTTTAGAAATAACCAAGCACAATATAGAATGTAAATGGTAGATGACAAATAGTGTTCAACATTCCAGAGTCCCAGTGAAAACTAAATTCAGTGGTTTAATCCACATAAACCAGAGCTGTGCAGGCCTTGGCCCAAAAATGCTTTAACAGCTAGTTATGCCAGTTTTCTAAACTTCCTGGCTGTAAAAACTGTCAAAAGATTTGTCTGTGAATATTTCTGTATTACACAAATGTGGTATTTTAAAAATTACATAATTGAAAAATCATTACAGGTTTTTATGATACATTAAAATACCAAGCTTTCAGATAATTTGAAGTTAACTCAATTGCATCAAATTTGAATTAGCTGAACTTTACCCATCTTCCTTTGGATTATTCACCACCATTGAAACTTTAGGATCAGGTTTATTATCACTTACATGCGTTGTGTAAATTGTCATTTTGTGGCAGCGGTACATTGCAAGCCATAATTACAAAGGGGAATGATGAGGTAGTGTTTGTGGACTATTCAGAAATCTGATGGTACATAAGAAGTTGTTTCAGAAACATTGAGTGTGGATCTTCAGGCTCCTGTACCACCTCCCCAATGTTAGTAATGAGAAGAGGGCATGTCTCAGATGGTGAGGGTTGTTAATGACAGATTCCACCTTCATGAGGTGCCACTTCTTGAAGATGCCCTGGATGGTAGGGAGGGCCGTGCCCATGGTGGAGCAGGCTGAGTCTGCAATCCCCTGCAGTCCTCTTCAGTGCCCTGCATTGGAGCCTCCATGGCAGGCAGTGGTGCAACCAGTTAAAATGTTCGTTCCTGTACAGCTATAAAATTTTACTAGAGTCTTTGACATACCAAATTTCCCTAAGCTACTAATGAAGTAGAGCTGCTGGTGTACAGCCTTGTAATCACATCAATGTATTGGGCCTGAGATGTTCTTACCCTTTTCACTACTGATCCCTCAATGAGGATTGATTGTGGTCATCTCCCTGCTTCCCCTTCCTGAAGTCCATGTTCATTTCCTGGGTCTTGCTGGCATTGGAGCAGAATTTGGCTGTTTGGCCCATCGAGCTTGCTCCACTTTCATTAAGAGGTTGTGGCTGTTGCGATGTCATTCTTCCATCTGGTGTCTCACCCCTCTTCCCTCTTGTCAGCATCTGAGTCTCTGTCATCAACAGTTGTATCATTGGTCACTTTGGCCCTCAGATCTAATTCGGATTGTAAATCTGGTCATCACTTTCAAAAATGTTGCATATCACTGTTCAGGGTAATGGTATTAAACCATTTCTTCAATTTTCTCAGCAAATCAATTATTACAATATTATCATCAACAGATTGCCCTATAACCCCAAGTATTTTGCATCAGAAGACCTGGATTCTGAGTTGATCTCAGTTAAGACCATATAACATTGGAGTAGAATTAGGCCAGTTGGCCCATCAAGTCTGCTTTACCATTCAATTGTGGCTTATTTATTATCCCTTTCAATCCCATTCTCCCCATTACCTTTTGGCACCCCTACTAATCAGAACCTATCAATATCCAGCTTAAATATGCCCAATGACTTGGCCTCCACAGCCATGTGTGGCAAAGAATTCCACAGATTCACCACCATCTGGCTAACTCTTCATGTGCTAACCCTTTCCCCCTTCATTTCCAGGATCATTCTTGTGAACATCCTCTGGACCTTCTCCGATACCAGCACATTGTTTTGTTAGATACAAGGCCCAAAACCGCTCACAATTCTCCAGATGTGGTTGAATAACTCCTTTAAAGCCTTTGCATTGCATTTTTGCTTTTATATTCTTGTCCTCTGGAAATGAATGCTATCATAGCATTTGCTTTCCTTACTATCATCTGAACTGCACGACCACACACTTCCGTACATCATATTCTATCTACCACTTCTTTGCTAAGATAAATTCTCTTAATTTATCCAGTTACTTCTGCAGACCCCCTGCTTCCTCAGCACTACCTGCCCCTCCACCTATCTTTGTATCATTTATTTATTTAGCAAGTTTAGGCACCAAGCCATTAATTCCATCATCCAGATCATTAACATATAACGTGAAAAGTAGAAGACCCAACACCAACCCACCCTGGGCATTCTTTTCTTGCTTCTCCCATCGGGCAAAAAAATGCAAAAACCTGAAAGCACGTACTACCAGGCTGAAGGACTGCTGCTGTCCAGCTATTATAAGGTGGTGGTATGGACCTCTTGTATGATAAGATGGACTTGCCTTTACAATCTACCTCATCATGGCCCTGCACCTTATTGTTTGCCTGCACTGCTCCCTTTCTGTAAAGGTAACAGTTTATTCAGTGCTCTGTTGGTGCTTTTCCCTTGTGCTGTTGGAATGCACTGATGTGATCAACTCTCTAAGGATGGCACATAAAAACAGCTTTTCATTGTACACATGACAATAATAAATGAGCTACCAATTTTTATAAAACCATATTATATGCATAAATCCCTGAGAAGACTTTAGTGGCAACTGGATAAGTAGATAATGTATCATTAATTGGCTGGGAATTAATGCTCTTGCTTGGCACCCTTACCTTAAATTGTTAGATTTAAACATAATCGTAAAGTGCTCTTGGTGTTACCAGGATCTGATCTGTGAGGTAAGTATTACTACGGAATGATAAGTCCATAAGATTTGGGTGCCGAGTTAGGCCATTCAGCCCATTGAGTCTGCTCTGCCATCACAGCTGATAACCCGATCCCACTCAACCCCATACACCTGCCTTCTCACCATTTCTTTTGATGCTCTGACCAATCAGGAAATGATCAACTTCTGCCTTAAATATACGCATGGACTTGGCCTCCATCGCAGTCTGTGGCAGAGCATTCCACGGATTCACTACTCTCTGGCTTAAAAATAAATTTCACCATACCTTTGTTCTAATGGTCGCCCCTCAATTTTGAGGCTGTGCCTTCTAGTTCTAGATGCCCCCACCATAGGAAACATCCTCTCCACAGCCACTCTACAAGTGCTTTCAACATTTAGTAGTTTTGTAATGAGATTTCCCCCCCCCCCACCACGTTCTTCTAAATTTCCATGAGTACAGGTCCAAAGCTGCCAAACACTCATATGTTAACCCCTTCATTTCCAGAATCATGTTTTTGTCGGCTTGCTCCTGTTTCCAGTGTCATGGCATGGGATATTTTGAATTGTCGTTGAAATTGTCCTCCTCTCTCTCTTGATGACTTGAGAATGCTTGTATTTTTAGCAGTCCTTGGTCAGTGGCTTCTAGCTGTTAAATGTGTGTGCTTTTGTGCCAGAAGATGGCATTGTATTAACATCCTTGCGACCTGTGCACATACTGGTGTTCATACACAGGTGGTCCTTTCCGTCCACCAGAGGATGGATGTTTACCGTGCTGTCAATGAACCAATGGGGCAGCTCACATTGCAAATCGCAGCTTTGGACTGAGAATTGGTTTTCCCTTTCACTTGAGCCACTGAAGTCTCAGTTGAAATGTTACATAGCTCTTCACATTATGTTGTGCACCATATCCATTTAATTTTTATAGGGTTGGATTGTCTGTAATCTGTGATATACAGTTCTTATTTCTGTTCTATAAATCTATCTGAAATGGGTGATAGTTGCCTGATTCAAGATTAGGTGCTGCACAGTGTGAATTATCCTGTCCAGAAGGGCAAGCCTTTGGAAACTGAAAACCTCTGTGCTGTGCATGGGTGATTATTTAAAACAAATCTTGTAAAATAATTAGCTCTCTGGTAATTATGGCTCTAAAAATCAATAATCTTGTTATCAGAGCTACAGGTGTTAAAGAAAGTTCTGCGGCATACCACCATTTTGTCTCTACCCTCAGCCTCCGCTGAGCCCACCTGTATGGAGTTGTGCTGTTAAATCCTCTGCTCATCTACTTGCTCTGATTTTTGGCAAGCCCCATTACATGGGAATAATCTTTTTTTTCAGTCACAACTGTTCTGTGGCCAAGAACCAAAGATGGTGTGAGAATGGAGCCTGATGCCATCCTGATTGCATTGTAATTGTTGAGCAACTATTTTGCATTCCTTCAGTTTGTATATCTGAAATGTATCGCTCCCTCAGCTGCTACTGTTTAAAATCTCTTGAGCGGTCAAGGCCATGTATTGATATCAGGAGCAGCAGGTGTGAGAATACTACGAGGTCTTTGGACAACAATTGAAAGAGCATCATGTGATGGTGATGCAGATAACACAAGTTATGAATGCATCACATTTAATCTACCAGCACAGTAGTACCTTCAAGTTACCGTTTTTATGATTAATTTTTTGATATATGCTTTCCCTACTTGCCATTTGGAAAGATGTTGCATTAAGAGCACTGTATGAACACCAAGAGTAACATTTGCCCACCCTATATTCTCTGATAGGGTAAATCAGCCCTCTGGTCTCATCTGTTACATTACCAAGAGAACAAAGAGAAAAAGGAAGCTTTGCTTGGAACCACTAGCAGCCCAGGTAGGGCATTTTCAAATCTTTGAATATGTATATTGACATTTGCTGACAGAATTTTCCAGAGACAATACTCTGTTGTACACTCTGGTATAATTCAGGGTGATATTTCTGTGAATGGATAATTAAGATTAATCAAATGATGTCCTTGACAATCTTGAAAGAGAACAAAGAGAAAGAGAACAGTTGAACAAAGGTATCAGATAGTAGGATACATTTCTTCCAGCCAAAGACTTCAAGGATTCCTCTAAAATACAATGCATTTATGAGCCAGTAAGGTTTTCGGTATAACCTGAAAGCTGATGTTCAGTATTAGAAATAAAGGATTTTTTTTCCAGGCTTTTTATTTGAGAAGAATCAAGTTCAAAAAAGGTTCTGTAACAATCATCATGGTACTGACTGCAGGAGATCTATATGGCTGATACCAATATAGGTTAACTGGTGCAGAAATGAACTTGTAGAAGTTGCAGTTAACTTTTGTTATCATTTAAAGGATTCAACCAGGACCAAGACAGGAGGAAGCTTGATGGCTCTTGGATGCCTCCCTTAAAGATCTCACTCATCCAGGATATGAGGTGCGTTCATTCCTCGCCAGCTGGGATTCCTTTATTTTTGCACACTGAAACAGGTCCTATGGTACAACATGGCCACACTAAACATTAAGTACACATCCACATGAATCCCGGTTTCCAACACTTGACCACACAACTTCTCTGCCTTGAGGATTTGATTGCTCATCTGGATATCTTTGCTGCACTGTAGATGGAGGGTATTCTGCCTGGTAGACACTGACTAGTAGTGTTCCACAGGGATCTGTCCTGGGACTCCTGCTTTTTATGATTTTTATAAATTACTTGGGTTAAGAAGTGGAAGGGTGGTTTAGTAAGTTTGCAGATGGCATGAAGGTTGGATGAGTTGTGGATAGTGTAGAAGGTTACAATGGGACACTAACAGGATGCAGAGCTGTGCTGAGAGGTGGGAGATAGAAGATGGAATCAATCCAGAAAGTGTGAAATCATTCTCTTTGGAAGGTTGAACTTGAACACAGGGTACAGGGTTAATGGCAGGATTCTCAGCAGTGTGGAGGAATAGAGAGATCTTGGTGTTCACATCCATCGTTCCCTCAAAGTAAGGTTGTTAAGAAGACATATGTCAGAAGGCCTTTATTAGTCAGGGCATTGAGCTTTAGAGCTGAGAGCTAATGTTGCAGTTCTGTAAAACTCTGGTTAGAACACTTCCTATAATGGTTCTGGTTGCCTCATTATAGGAAGGACGTGGAAGTGTTAGATAAGGTGCAGAGGGGATTTACCAAGATGCTGCCTGGATTGAGAGAGCATGTCTTATGAGGAAAAGTTGACTGAGCTAAGTCTGTTCTTTGGAGAGAAGGTTCAAATGTTCAACTGGGAGATTTGTATTCTCCAGATAGCTACAAGACAAAGGAATCCATGGAAGTCATTCAAAGAAAAACATCAACACCTTCCCCCGCACAAAAAACAGATCATGCAAACAGCAGAACATCAAACTCCAAACACCCCCTACCTACCCACCCATGCACAAAAAAACTAACAAATCACTCCAAGCAGCATAGGTCGAGTTGCCAGCCAGAGACATTTTCCTAAGGTAGCAATGGCTAATACAAGGCGGCATAACTTCAAAGTGTTGGGAGAAAATTATAACGGAAATGTCAGATGCAGGTTTTTTATGTAGAGTGGTGGATAAATCGAACTCCCTGCTAGGGATGGTGATAGAGACAGAGACATTAGGATATTAAATAAAACACAACTTTTAGACAGGCACATGGATAAAAGAAAAATGGAGAGCTGGGTGGGGGTGGGGGAAGGGTTAGATTGGTCTTGGAACAGGTTAAAGGTTGGCACTACATTGTGGGCTGAAGGACCTGTACCATTCTATGAGCAATTTTTTAGTAAAAATTTCATTACTTGCCATATATTATTTAACATACCTTTACAACTCATTTGCTATCATGTCTTGGAAGAGGAGACAAAAATCTTATTACACCTTAGACTGTATACTGATGGCCAGATCATTTTTTTTGCATCTGAGATGCAAGAAAGTAATAAAGCTAAACGATGCCATCTAATGGCTAGTTATGGCTAAATGATTGAATTTGAGAAGCTGTTGTGTTTCTTTTTGTTTATTTTCTGTGCTGTACAGTTGCAAGAAAAAGTTTTGTGAACCCTTTGCAATTATCTGGTTTTCTGCATTAATTACTCATAAAATGTAGTCTGCTCTTCATTTAAGTTACAATAATAGACAAATACAATCTGCCTAAACTAATAACACACAAACATTTGTGCTTTTCCTGTCTTTATTGAACAAATTGTTTGATCATTCACAGTCCAGGCTGGAAAACCGTGTGAACCCTTGTATTTAATAACTGGTAGAACCTTCTTTAACAGCAGTAACCTCCACCAAACATTTCCTGTAGCTGCTGATCAGACTTGAATGAAAGCAAGGAGGAATTTTAGATCATTCCTCCAAACAAAACTAATTCAGTTCATCAGTATTTCTGGGATACTTTGCATGAACAGCCTTCTTCAGGTCATGCCACAGCATCTCAATTGGGTTAAAGTCTGGACTCTGACTTGGTCATTCCAAAACATGAATTTTCTTCTTTTTAAACCATTCTGTTTTTGATTTACTCCTGTGTTTCAGATCATTGTCTTATTGCATCATCCAACTTCCCTTAAGCTTTAGGTGGTGAACTGCTGCCCTGACATTCTCCTGTAAAATATCTTGATACAATTTGGAATTAATTCTTCCCTCAATGATTGCAAGCTGTCCAGGCCCTGAGACAGCAAAGCAACTCCAAACCATGATGCTCCTTCCATCATGCTTCACAATTGGGATGAGGTTTTGATATTGGTGTGCAGTGCCCTTCTTCCTCTCAGCATAGCGGTGTGCATTTCTGCCAAGAAGTTCAACTTTTGTCTCATCTGTCCACAGAACATTGTCCCAGAAGAGTTATGGAACATGCAGGTGGTCTTTTGCAAACTTGAGATGTGCAGCAATGTTTTTTTTGGAGAGCTGTGTTTTCCTCTGTGATCCTTCCATGAACACCATTCTTGTTCAGTGTTTTTCCTATAGTGGACTCATGAACAGAGACTTTAGCAAGTTCTAGAAATTTCTGCAGGTCTTTTGCTGTTACCCATTGGTTCTTTTTCATCTCCTTCAGCATTCGTTGATTGGAACACCTGACTCCAAATAGCTTTTGAAGAACCAAGACTGTGATTGTTTAAATAGTTTACTCAGTGTTGATGAGAAGTACAATTGCTCGTGTGTTATTATTTTAGGCAGATTGTGTGTATTTGACTAAATGAAGATCAGGCCACAATTTATGAGTAATTAATGCAGAAAACCAGGTAATTGCAAAGGATTCACGAACTTTTTCTTGTAACTGTATAATGCACAAAATCAAAGGCAATGTGATAATATTTTGTCATTTCAATTTGCCATTCCTTCTGTCAATATTTATGTATTTGTGTCACATTTCATATGTGATATATGCACTACCAGAGGTAGCCATAAAAGGCTGATACAATAGAGATAGTTAAGATTCTTGGATAAACACATGATTAAGAGGAAAAACTTTGAAGCTTATGTGCTGTATAGGAGAGAAGGGTAAGAAGCAATTTGTAATATTTCTGAGTCCCATGCAAAATAATTCCCTTTTTTTACCCCCCCCCCCCAGTTTTCTATAGTTAGAAACTCTTGACCAAGAGATTATGTTCTAGAGACGAGTACAACCCTAGTTTGTGATTCATACGCTGCTAATGAAGTGTGGTCGTCTCGGTAGGTCCTTCCAGATGGATGCCTATTTGCCCTGTCAGGTGGCTGTAAAGGGCACATTTCCCCTAAAGTCTGTACAGTGAAGTTCTGATCAATAATTAACTTCAACCAACACCTAAAATAGATTATCTGATTATTTCATGTCACCTTTTATGGGACCTGCTAAATAGCTGTCATATTTTCAATTTTATGTTATATTTGACTGTTTTGGATTATAGTTTTGCCTGTAATCATATTTGGGTTGCCTGGGGTATGGAAGGTATAATATAAGTAAATCTTAGGGACACTTTGACCAGTTGCCTGTTTTTTCATGTTTGAACCAAGGTCATGAGTACTTATAAAGCTATTTGCTGGTATAGAGCAGCTGAGCCCAATCCAGACCTACTCCTCACACGCTTTAGTAGCATTTGTAGGTGAAATCAGAAATAGAAATGCTCTTGCAGTCTACGAACTAATCCTTCTAATCTTACCACCATGCAAACACTACCAAAGCAATTGTAATACACCTATACTGCTGCTGCATGTTGGGGCACACTTCAGAGCAGGAGTAAAACTTGGGAACTATGTCTTCTGTGTATGTCAGTGGCAGCCCTGTTTTTTGCATAAAATGTGCATTGCATAATATTCCATCATCTTTTCCAAACACACTGAATCACCAGCCTTCTGCATAAAAGTGAAGAATGCACCAGGTGTTTTAGAAATTCCATTTTGCTTTCCATGAGTCAGTAATACTTCCATTCTTATAAGTGTAAAAATTTTCTTGGATTCCTTTATAAAAATGAAAGCATTATTGGCAAAGTTGGTTTTAATTACCCATTCTTAATTGTCCTTGGAAGGTTGAGGTTGAGCTTTCTTCATTGCTGTAGTCCATGAAATTTGAATTTTGAAGGCTAGGTGTCATGATCTGGTACAGTTTGACTAGAGCCACAGCAGTTTCTGGAGCAGAGGATGGGGACCTTGAACCTGTGCTATATTCCACATGCTCAAGTCCTTCACTCAGAATGAATCTGATTTGCTGAAAACTGGCATTTTGGGTAGCAAGTAGATAAGTTGCGGAGTCAGCACTCAGCACTTCTGGTGGCTGAGATTGTTTCATCTGTTATTTTCCACTTGCTTGCAAAGTTCCAGCATAATTCAGAATGATTGTCTTCATACTGTTCTTCCAGGTAGATGTTTATTTATCAATTGTATGACAAAGTGTAATAGGATTGAATTGATCAATTGATTGCGGTTTGACCAAGCTGCTTTGCATATTCTGGTTCTACATTTAAACAGATGTTCTATATTGCATCTATGCTGTTTTTGGGACATTCCTAGTTTATTTTTCTAAGTGGAAACATCATGGATTCCTTGGTATAATGTTAATGACTGAATGAGGGGTCTACTGGGCTTGAGTTTATAGATTGTTGTGCAATGTAATTATAGTGCTACTGGAAGCCTGCAGAACCTAATAGATACTTAATCTTGATCTGCTGTATCTACTCAAGTAAGTACTATGGATTCCAATTAATTGGGCCATTGATTAATTAGGACAATTCTTAAAGAACAAAACTAATTGAGAAAATAACTGGATTCCCTTCATTTATTTGGGACACTTTGCCACTTAATTGGAACAGGAGACTTTCTGAACGATTTCTAACTCACGTCAGTCATGTGCACTTGTGTGGCCATTAGACACTACACTGAGCTTCAAGCAAACCGTGTTTAAATAGCACCAGGTGCGTGTCTTCAAAAAGCGGGGATTTTTGTCACTGATAGTTGGCGAGGAATAAGCAATAAGACAATTCAGAACTGTTTTGCTCACTGAGGTTTCAGGCATTCAAGCTTTGACGCCAGAAATGGCTAAGGGTGAAATGATCCAATTTCACTACTTCAAGTTAGGAACTAGGAAGAATTTAAAGGTATTGACAATCATCTTGAATGCTGGAATGAAAATGAATATTTGGAGGATGCAATCATCAAAAGCAGTATGTGAAGGCTGTCCATTATCGGTACTAGGTGTGTGCATTTATTTTGTTTGTTTGCAGTCAATCAAAAGAACACGGCAAAATACACTAGATAAATTCCTCTGTCAATAACTATTAGCTTTTTTCTTTTTACAATATTTTTATTCAGAAAAAAACCAAGATTTACAGAATGCACACATAGATACATCTCAACATAACTTGTTGAGATATAACTATTCATATATTGTAATAAAATTGATCAAAATGTTATAGCATAACACATAGAGGTATACCACTCTGTAATCAAAAATTTAAAGTTAAGTCATACATCATAAAATAAATTTTTAATATAAAAAAAGTCAACCCCCTACCAACTACCAAAGAAAAAAGCTGATGGATGATAATGGATAATTAGAAAAAAAAACATTCGCTGAAGAAGAGAAGATAAAAATATACATAAAAGTCTGTGCACTGTTAAACTTTATAAATTGGAAAAGTAATTTAGGAAAGGTCCCTAGCTATCATAAAAAGATTGTTTCGAATTTAAGACTGAGCGCGGATCTTTTCTAAATTTAAGTAAGACATAATATCACGTAGCCATTGAAGATGTGTAGGAGGGGTAGACTCCTTCCATTTAAGCAAGATTGCTCTTCTTGCTAAAAGAGAGGTAAAAACTAAAACTTGTAGGTTAGGTGTATTTAAAGTTATACCTTCATTTGCAATAATACCAAACAAGGCAGTAAGGGGATTTGGGTCAAATTGGACCCTAAAAAGTTGTGAGAAGGTATGAAATACTCCCCGCCAAAACTTTTCAATTTTAGGGCAAAACCAAAACATATGAATTAAAGAGGCATCAGCAGAGTTGCATTTATTAGAAAGTGGAGAAACATTTGGGTAAAAACCGGATAGCTTCTGTTTAGAAATGTAAGCTCTATGAACCACTTTAAATTGTAGAAGAGAATGACAAGCACAGAAAGATGATTTATTAACCAGTTTAAGAATTTTATTCCATCTATCATCAGAAATCTGACTATTTAGGTCATCCTCCCAAGCTTTTTTTATTTTATCTAAAAAGTCTTGTCTAGAATCAATCAACAAGTTATAGATACCAGTAATAGAACCATTAACAAAAGGTTTTAAGTTTAAAAGATCGTCCAGTAAATTTTTATCAGGACCTATAGGAAAAGTAGGAAATCTCTAATTTGAAGGTATCTGTAAAAATGTGTTTTTGGGAGTGCAAATTTATTTGACAATTAGTCAAATGAAGCAAGAGATCCTGAGATAAACAGGTCCTAAAAACACTTAATACCTAATTCATCCCAATCTTTGAAGACTTTGTCAGTCATGGAAGGGATAAAAAAATAATTAAGGAGAATGGGAGATGATAATGAAAAATTTGCTAAAACAAGAAATTTCCTAAATTGAGCCCAAATCCTTAAAGTTTGCCTAACAATTATGTCATCTGTAATTTTATTTGCTGGAAAAGAAGAGTATGATCCAAGAAGAGAGACAATAGAGGAATTTTTTTACAGAATTAACTTCTAAGGAGACCCATGATGGGCAATCTTTACGATAAATATAATAGGACCAGAAAGTAATTTTCCTTATATTGGCAGCCCAATAGTAAAACCTAAAATTGGGTAGGGCTAATCCACCCATCTCTTTATTTCTTTGTAGGTAAGCTTTACTTAAACAAGCTTGTTTATTATTCCAAATATAAGATGTTAAAATTGAATCTAAAGAATCAAAGTAGGTCTTAGGAATAAAAATAGGTAAGGCCTGAAAAAGATATAAAAATTGAGGAAGAATCTTCATTTTAATCGAATTAATTCAGCCAATTAGGGATAAAGAAAGAGGGGACCTAGAAAGCGTCTTTTTCACATAATTCAATAAGGGGTTTAAATTATTACTAACTTAATAACACTCAGGTTATTACTAACTTCCAAATTTCTAAGCCCTTTAAATTACAGCGGGGAACCAGACAAGGTTGCCCTCTTAGTCCTTTACTTTTTGCTTTAGCTATAGAACCCTTAGCAAGAGCATTTCGAGAATCTAAGGACATTTCTGGTATACTAAGGGAAGGTATGACTCATAAAATTTCATTATATGCTAATGATATTTTACTTTTTATCTCTAACACTGAAACTTCTTTACCTTTGGTTCTTTCTTTAATTTCCCAGTTTAGTTCTTTTTCAGGATATAAGCTGAACCTACATAAAAGTGAGCTGTTTTCTTTTTCAGGATATAAGCTGAACCTACATAAAAGTGAGCTGTTTCCTTTAAATGACCTAATGTCATCAAATGCCAAATTTCCATTCCAAGTTGCTACAAGTCAATTTGCATATCTAGGTGTAACAATTACTAAAAACTTTAAGAATTTATTTAAATAACTATTAGCTAATACAGTTTTACAGTATTGTAAAAGTATTGAGAGGGTTCTAATTTGTTCTGTATTTCACTTAAATATATAACTTGTTACTCATTTAAATAGTAGTTTGTCTTTTCTATACCTTTTTAACTAATTCCATGAAACTTTGGCGCTTAATTGGGCCAAAATGTACTTGTCCCGAAGTGTCCCAATTAAACAGAATCCACTGTATAGTAATTTTTCTTGCATGCTTAGCCCACTGCTCTACTCTTTCTACACTCATGACTGTGTGGCTAAGCATGGCTTAAGTTCATTCTATAAATTTGCTAATGCCACAAATGTTGGCAAAATCTCAGATGGTGATGAGGTCCAGAGGGGTGAGATGGATCATCTGGTTGATGTGGTGTCAGCAACAACCATGTTGCACTCAACATCAGCAAGACCAAGGAATTGACCGTGGACTTCAGAAACGAGAAGTCGAGAGAACACATGCCAGTCCTCATCGAGGAGCCAGCACTGGAAAGGATAAGCTGTTCCAAGATGTCAACATCTGAGGATCCAGCCTGGGCCAAGCATATTGATACAATTATGAGGAACACACACCAGCAGCTATATTTCATTAGGAGTTTGAGCAGGTTTGGTATGTCACAAATTTCCAAAGATCTACCTTGGAGAGCATTCTGACCAGTTGCACCACCATGTGGTATGGAGGTGACAATGCACAAGATCAGAAAAAGCTGCAGAGTGTTGTAAACTCAGCTGGCTCCATCCTGGACACTAGTCTCCCCACCATCGAGGACATCTTTAAAGGAGATGCCTCAAAAAGGCAGCATCCAGGACATGCCCTTTTTGCACTGCTACCATCAGGGAGGAGGTACAGGAGCCGGAAAACACACACTCGGTGTTTTAGAACAGTTTCTTCCTTGCCATCAGATTTCTGAATGGTCCATAAACATGATCTCACCATTTTCCTCTCTTTTTGCACCACTTAATTATTTTTAAAATTTGTTATTGTAACTTGCGTGTGTATATGTGGGTATATATAATATATATAAATATGTATGTATTTTATATATACACATGCATACGTATATGTGTGCCCTTCAGCCCATCGAGGTCATGCCCAAACCGTTTAAACTGCCCACTCCCATCAACCATGGTACTGAGTTGAAGAGAGAACTGTGCCCATTTTTTATCTTCTGTGAGTGAAGAACATTTGGACTCAGCATTATCAGGCAGATTCTGGCATCTGTTGGATTGACTCCAAATGTTAACTGCTTAAGTACAGGTATGCGTCGCTTGACGTCCACGATACGTTCTGTGAAATTGGATGTTGTGCGAACACCATATTATATACTTTGCCTCTTGCTGCTGCTTTCACTAGGAGTGGTTTTGCTGTGTTTGGAAACTATGATGCACTTTACGGTAATATTTTTGAAAGAAAATTAAACAGAGATAACGCTACTACACTCATGTCCACTGCGTCACATTCTCCAATCGGGACTACGGACGTATATGTGATCGGACCTTGTCCAATTGGATGTTAAACGCACACCTGTACACCGTAACCTCCAAAGTGAACATTTGTTTTTTTTAAATGCAGGTGACCAGTTATGCTCAAGCGCTTCACACAGATACTCTGCCTCCTGAAGCTAATTTAGCCAGATGCATTATTTTTTTAAAGTTTCATGGTGAAGAAGTGAAACTAATTAAACACTGCAAAAGCTGTGTGCAATGATGCATCAAATGGATTGTATATTTTTGTAAAACAAGCTAAGTGTGAATAGTGTATGGATGGCAATTTTATGTATTAATGAACAACTTTGAATGTAATTTAGTAATTTACTTTCTACTACAGCATTTCCTTCAAACAATCTGCATTTGCAACACTGTTAATAACAATTCATGACATCACTCAGATATTTACACTTTAAGCCATAAACTACTTTACCAAAATTCGTCATTCCACAAGAACCTCTGTCCCCGTGACAGGTTCAGACTTTATGACATATAAAAGCCATCAGGTGATGCATGAAATGAGTTTGTGTAAAGTCATTTTAGACTCTTGAAATTCACTTACTATGTTTGTTTGGTGGGCATTGTTGGTATTTCCACATGCTTGGCATTTGATTTCTGCATCAGTAGATGTGAAAACAGCATCACACTATGACCACATATCAGCCAGGGTGTTCAGTGCCCTAAAGTAGGAGTCTCTTTTATTTGAAATGCTCTAGTATGATTTTAAAATGAAAGCAAGCAAGTGTGAATATTTTATATGGTTGGCGTTTTAAGTTTAGCTTTTGAAAAGTAATAGTTTCAGTATAAAAACAAAAAGCAGCCTTAAACATTCAAATGATCCCAGTTAACAGTTAACATGTCCAGTGGATTCAAGACCATAAGACATAGGAGCAGGATTATGCCATTCAGCCCATCAATTCTGATCTATTATTTCACCATGGTTGATTTATTGTCCCTCTCAACCCCATTTTCCTGCCTTCTCCCTGTAACCTTTTGACACCGTAATTAATCAAGGACCTATCAACCTCCACTTTAAATATACCCAATGACTTTGCCTCCACAATTGTCTGTGACAATGAATTCCACAGATTCACCACTCTCTGGCTAAAGAAATTCCTCCTCGTTTCTGTTCTAAATGGATGTCCTTCTATTCTGAGTCTGTGCCCTCTGGTCCTGGACTCCTCCACTATAGAGAACATCTTCTCCACATCCACTCTATCTGGGCCTTTCAACATTTGATAGGTTTCAATGAGATCTCTCTCTCCCCGCCCCCTCCCCCATTCTTCCAAACTACAGCAAAGTACAGGCCCAAAGCCAACAAATGTTCCTCCTTTTATGTTAACTGTTTCATTCCTTGGTTCGTTCTTCCAAATCTCCTTTAGACCCTCTCCAATGTCAGCATATCTTTTCTTAGACCCAAAACTGCTCACAATACTCCAAGTGCAGTCTGACCAATGCCTTATAAAGCCTCAGCATTACATCTGTTACTTTTGTATTCTGGTCCTCTTGAAATGAATGCTAACATTGCATTTACCTTTCTCACCACCAACTCACCCTACAAGTTAACCTTTAGAGAATCTTGCATGAAGATTCCCAAGTCCCTTTGCACCTCTGATTTTTGAATTTTCTCCCCATTTAAAAAATAATCTACACTTTTATTCCCTCTACCTAAGTGCATGACCGTACACTTCCTACACTGCCACTTCTTTGCCCATTCTCCCAATCTGTCTAAATCTTTTTGCAGACACCCTACTTCCTCAAACTATCTGCCCCTCTTCTTATCCTCTTATTGTCTGCAAACTGGGCTGCAAAGCATCAATTCCTTCATCCAAATCATTGATGTATAATGTGAAAAGAAGTTGTTCCAACATTGACCCCTGTGGCACATCACTAGTCACCAGCAGCCAACCAGAAAAAGCTCCCTTTATTACCCATGCTTTGCCTCTTGCCAGTCAGCCAATCTTCGATCCATGCTGGTATAATTCCTGTAATATCATGGGCTCTTATCTTGATAAGCACCTTGTCAAAGACCCTATGGAAATTCAAATAAATGACATTCACTAACTCTCCTGTGTCTGTCCTGCCTGTTATTTCCTCAGAATTCTCAAGGAATATTTTCAGGCAAGATCTCTTTTTTTTAAAAAAAAGTCTCATACTGACTTTGGCCTTCTTCTGTCACGTGGCTTCAAGTACCTCAAAACCTCACCCTTAATGAGGGTGCTCATTAAGATGCTTCAGCATCTTTCCAACCACTAATGTCAGGCTAGCTAGCCTATAATTTTCTTCCTTCTGCCTCCACCACCCCCACCTACTTTAAGAGTGAAGTGACATTTGCAATTTTCCAGTGCTTCTGAACCATTCAAGAATCCAGTGATTTCTTGAAAAATCATTGCTAATACCTCCATAATTTCTTCAGTTACCTCTTTCAGAACCCTGGGCAGTAGTCCATCTGGTTCAAGTGAATTGTCTATCTACCTTTCAGCTTCCCAAGCACCTGTAATAGCAATAACACTTACTTTTGCCTCCTGACACTCTCACTTCTGGCTTTCCACTAGTATCTGCCGCAGTGAAGACCAATGCAAAGTACTTTTTAACTTCGTCCACCATATCTTTGTCCTCCATTACTACCTCTCCAGCATAATTTTCCAGTGGTCTGTTATCCACTCTCTTCTCTTTTACAGTTTATATATCTGGAAAAACTGTTTATAGATTGAAATTGTTTCTGAAAGCAATTCTCTCCAACTTTTTGCCAGTTTTTTTTCTTTTTGCTGATCACAAGAGTTAGATTCCCTTTTTTTTTCTGTCCAAGAATTCATAACTTGCTCTTGAGGTTTGTGACTGTGACAGTGGTAACTGTGAAATTACTGGATGTAACTCTGACCTGCTGTATATGTGACACTAGACCCACCAATGTGGTCAAATCCTAATTGCCTCATTTCAGGAGCAATCAGAGATGAATAATATTCGTCATTCTTTTTTGTCCAGAGACCCCTCGCTCCGACCACAAATCCGAAGTATTCAACATTGCTAGTGAACAAGCAAATAAGTCATTGCAGATGGCTATGTCGCAGTCCACAGTCTTAATGGTTCCACAGGCGGAGAGGCTAAGCCTTTGCGTGTCCTTGACTCCTGTCCACAAACATGCTTCTCCATATGGAGTTCTTACTTGTGATGAGAAATTTACTTGATGTGCCTTTTCCATTTTTATATCTTATCTGTCCAGAAATGAAGCTTTTAGAGCCTCTCAGCTGCTGTGGAAGTGATCAATTATCTCACTAAAAAATAAGCCTGGCCTTTCTGTGGATATTATGGTCTCAGTTTTTTTGTTTACTTGCTCATGGGATAAATATTTTGCTTGTAGTGTTCATTGACTAGTCCTAGCCATTTGGGAGAGCAAAATAGTGTAGCACTTGTACAGAACAAATCTCATAAATCTATGTGGCCTCTCCATTTTATTTTTAAGTGGAAGATCCTGATAATAAGTATTGAAATGCCGTCAACATGAAATGTTCATTCTTTTTCTACTCTCCTGAAAAACTGCCAGACATGATTACCTCCAATAAAGTATTTACGTCTATAAGCAATACCACATTAAAAAAGCACCACTGTTTATAAATGTTAAATATTACAGTTGGTTAACTTGCTGTTTCTACAAACCCACCCCCTGAAAGATAATTTGCAGCGTATTGCTGAGGAGAAGACATGAGGGATTTTCACACTCAAATGTAATCAGATATAGTCTGGCCATTGGGAGTATTGTCAACAATGGAACTGTTGGCGAAAATAGAAGCATTGCTTGTGTTTCCCACTATATAAGTTTTGTGCCAAATCCAAGTCACTGTGCACTGTACATGAATGATTATATCAAACCTGCATTGAAGTTCATCTGTCATTGGACAGGTTGTGTTACACAGCATGAAAAACATTTCAGCTCCTTCTGTACCAGTCACTTGCAACTGGAGTCCTTTGGATGTAGTTCATGTGCTGTATGCAGAGATGATTTTTACTCTACTTGTCTCACAGCTGCCTGGTGTTAATCACCAGTTACATCATTTTGTCCACTGTGGACATGGACCCCACAGCATCCTTTGTGCTTATCTTTGCAACATTTCTCTCTCTCCCTGTCAATCACTGCAGTTATTTGGCTGATTTTCAAAAAAAAACCTGCAATTGCTTGAGAATAAGTGGCAAAATTACATGGTGTCAGATAGAATTTGAAATAAAAAATAATCTATTTAGTATGAATCATTTGAAATTCAGTGTCTCTTGAAATGAAGATGATGAAAGAGGATCAAGTGCTTGCCTAAAGCCTCAATTAATTTGTTCCTTATCATGCTGCAGTGTTTTGTTTTGATTTTGTTTCTCTGCATAAGCAAAGGGAGAATTATAGATTAGTGTTTCATCAACTGAATAATAAAAATATCTAAGGAATTGAGGAAGGATTCAATAAATTTGCTAATAAGTAGGCAGACAATATTATCCATGAAGATGCGGCAGTTGCCCAATTTCTATCTCTGTTATTCAAATAGAGTATATCTAGTTACTAAATTTGTCTGACCTAGTTATATTCCATCTGAATACAAATTGAATTAAGAATGTTTTGATTTTTTGGGGTATTTGTGCTGTGACAAAAGTATGCTACACAACAGGAGGAGGATGAAGGATGGTCTCAGACCAAAATGTCGACTATACTCTTTTCCATGGATACCGCCAGGGCTGCTGAGTTCCTCCAGCATTTTGTGTGTGTGTGTGTGTTGCTTGGATTTTCAGCATCTGCAGATTTTCTCTTGTTGGTGAGAGGGAGGGTGTGTCAGTCTATCTGACTTTATGCCATTTTTGAGAAAGCGTGATTTTAACTGGTTCCACTTCACTTCCTAATCCTCAGAGTTGTGGATTTTATCTCCATTTCCGGTAGTAGATGAGAATGGCTTATTGTGTGAAACAAAACTCACCTGTTCTCTTGACATTTCTCTTGAAATTGTCAGTGTTTTGATGCCCCAGCCCATAGGAACATTTCTAAAGCTGCTTGGTGTTTTAACAATCTCCTTTAAATTTCCTCTTGACCTTCACTGCTATAAAGAAAATACATTTGCATGTTCTTTTGTAACAAAATAACTTTTCACTTTTTCTGAGTTTGGGCAATGAGTTTTTTAAAGGTTTTTTTAACTGTGGGCAATGATCCTGATCTAAATTGCATTTGGTGATAAAAGTGACAAGTTTTCTAGGACTGAGACTGTAGAAACCTGAATTTTATCCAATAATCCAAATGAAAGATTCTGTCTATGTAGATGTTATCATGCTTTTGACTGTACTGTTGCCGTAATTATATTGCTTGCTAAAATTTACTGTTTAAGTTTAATAAGGAAACAATAGTTTAGGAAGTGAGGGGAGACAATATTGAGAATAAAAGCATATTCATGTTACTAAAAGTTGATAGCTCAGGTTTTTTTTTTACTCACATCAATTCAGTATTTTAATCTTGGTAGTATTCTAACTTTAAAGTGAAGAAAGTGCATTTAAAGGCAGCAAATACGATTACCTCCGAGTTTTCCTTTATTTCTAACCGAGTTAACATTAACCTTACAGAGATAAAAATAATAGCCAGTTGGATCAGGACTTTCCATTCCAGGGCCATCCTGTTATCCAGCAATCATTTTCCATTTTTAAGGATTGGAACTATTGGTGATGTCAGGTTTTTTTTTCAAGTGTCAGTCAGTTGACTTGCATTTCATTTCTTCCCCTAAATGGTTAAGCCATGGATTATCTTAAGGTGTGGGTTTTCTTTAAGAAGGACGGGATAAGTGAACAAAGAAGTAGAGGCTTAAAAAAGGTATTGAGCTTCTTGAAGAAAATGATGGAATAGCAAAATATTCTCTCTAAATGCAAATGTGAGTGGCATACGATAAGCATATACGTAAACTATCTCGAATGGGAAAAGCTAAGAAAATGATATTAAAGATTGTTGTGTTTTAATATTGGGAGCATTTGGCAAATTGTTTACAATGATAAGCAAGCTTGCAAGAAGTTGGAGATGAACAGAATGGACAAAAAGATGCAACTTTGTATAGCATTAGATTTTGGAATTAAGTTGTTAATATTCAACAGCCACCAAGATTGTTCCAAGAGAAATTGCTGTCAGAAATTACAATTAAGTTAATTTAGATTTTGCAACAAGCGCACACTGGAATTGTCTCAGCAATGGAGCTTGTGGACTCCAGAATTAGCCAAATTGGAATAGACAAACTAAAATTGTCTCAGCAATGGAGCTTATGGACTCTGGCCTTGAATCTTATTTTACTTTTTTTTCTTTCACAGAATTGTACATTTTTTTATGGATCCCTATAATTACTTTGTAAAAACTACATAAAAGGCTTGATATGTATTCACTCAGATGGTGCAAGAACCATGAGACTTGGTTAAAATGTGACTTGAAAAGATTTAATGCATGACCAGATAAAACTGCAAGGAAGTTAGTGATTGATGCACTGATCACTGAGAAACATTCTGCAGTTTGAAGTGGAAATCAATTAATAACAGAGCTAATATAAATGATAAGTAAAATCTGCATATATTGGAAATCTGAAATTTTTTTAAAAACCCAAAATACCACAAATACTCAAGTGAGGTTACAATTATGGAGCGAGAACAGGTCATGTTGAATGATCATTAAATCTAAGTGCTTACTGTTTTGCTTTATAAGAAACTGACCTGACTATCTAATCCAAAACAAATGTTGATAGTTTTCTTTTGCAAAAATAATGCTGAGCATGGGTCTCCACGTTAATATGCATGTTCATGTCCTTAATCACTATATTGATTAGTGCTGATGGCGTGAGTGAGAATTGACTGAATGGAACAAAATCAATGGAGCAGTTAGTTAATGATTTTTAAAATATCAGATATCATAGTTATTGATGCTAAGATATTTACAATTTATCCACTATAATGGGAGAATAGTGAGTCCCATGCCACAATTCCCAAATGGACAGTAAAAATGACCTTGTGTCTGAAATGATGAATTGATGTAATTGTCTTAGGAAAATTTGATAATTTGTTGAATTCTTTAAAACTAGAATCTTTACATGAGCAAATAATGCAGTTTATCAGGATTTAAAATGTATCCAATTAGCTTGTCTTTATTCACAATTACTGCATATGCTTTAAAGTTATTTTAACACTTTTTAAAATTTTAAGTTATTTTTTCATACATTGCATGAGTTTTTATATATCAGCAGCCCCTCCTGCCCAGTAATTGATCTATTTTGTAGAATATACAATAAGAATTCCTATCCAAATGCCTAAAGATCACAAATGGGTTGCCTTATTGTCTGAATGTGTTTCTATTATAGGCATATACAGAATATTGGTGAGATCAAAACTGATGTGGGAAAAGCTCGAGCATGGGTACGACTTTCAATGGAAAAGAAATTGCTGTCCAGACATCTCAAGCAGTTGCTTTCAGACCATGAGTTAGCAAAGTAAGGAATACAGTGTAATATAATTGTAATTTACAGTCTATCCACCATATTTGAATGGTTATGAGCAATTTGAACTCTAATATTTTCTTTTGTATCCAAGTTTACAAATACAATTTCTAAAAAAAATCTCACGATGGCTTTGAATAATCTTTAGATAATATTTTTGATAGCATGCTGGGAATTGTGAGAATTGCATTATAATTAAATAGTCCTCCTTGAGTTAATAGCTGAGCTGAAGACAGTTAACAAAATGAGTCTCTTTAAAACTCCCTATTCCTTGCCTCTGAAGGATAACAGAGGCGATGGAATGTTGCATGCTGGGGTAAGATGTGTACCAGTGTTGTTTTATTCAGTCCAGCATAAACTGAAAGTGACAAAATGGATGTAAATGTCTAAGCTCCCGGCAACGTTACAGATGGGCAATCTTACCCTATTATGCAGATTCACTGATGCTAAGCTTGGCCACTTCTTTGTGTGCACATTTTCCAAATTCCCAATTTCCTGATCAACAGTCTGTTTATTTCTAGGCAGAGTACTTATTTGCCACACTGACTGAAATGCTGAAACAGTGGCTGGTGAAGGATGAATAATGGTTGTACTGCCCTTCCGAAGTCCAATACAATTTATTTTGATTTAGAGATACAGTGCAGGATGGGCCAGCCCGGCCCAATGAGCCAGGCTACTAAGCAACTTGCCTGTTTAACACCAACCAAACCACAGGACAGTTTACAATGATCAATTAGCCTACTAGCCTGTACATCTTTAGACTATGGGGGAGAACTGGAGTATCTGGAGGAAACCCACGTGGTCATGGGGTGAATGTATGAACTCCTTACTGAGGCACTTGGATTGAACTCTGCACTCCAATGCCCCGAGCTGTAATAGTGTCTCTCTAACCACTACACTACCATGACACCCTAATCATTCATCTTTATAAGAATCACTTCCTGAATATGGTCCAGACCCCAGATGGATCTGCTAGTGAGAGAATATTCCAAAGCAACTTGCATCTCCATAGACATGAACAGAAGACAAATGCGCTGGTTTGGACTTCTAATAACAAGCACATCAGAAACCTTACTTCAGTTACAAGCTGTTGGGCAGCTTGGATTTGACTTGAGTACTTGTGGTACATCACAGACCACAATACTTGGTTTGATTGTGATGATCTTAGTTTGGTATGTTTTGCTCTTGCCCTCTGTTCCTCTGCACTCCCCGGGTTCCCAGCGTGAGCTGCTCCTTACCTCGGGAGAGATCAGCAGTTCAGGAGTGCAAAAACGTTTCAGTGGACCATGGATTACTGGCAGCAGAGGTCATCTGCTGATGTAGAAACTAGGAACTTCCTAGCTTCCAGCTGTGCTGAGAGGGACTGGTAAATATCTGGGACTGGGAGGGACTGGCTCAGAGCATAAGATTCTGCAGATGCTGGAAATCCAGAGCAATGCACACCAAATCTTGGAGGAACTCAGCATCTATGGAGAGGGAATTAACACAGGATGTTTTGGGCCAAGACCCTTCACCGAGATGGGAAAGGAAAGGGGAAGGAGCTAGAATTGTCAGTTGTTTATTCCTCTCCATATTTGCTGTCTGACCTGCTAAGTTCCTTCAGCATTTTGTGTGATATGCTTGGAAGGATCCCAATTCAGCAATCAGGGATGGAATTCAATGATCTGGCCTGAAAAGATGCGTGCCAGCTTTTATACCAAGAACTGTCAATCAATAGGTCAGATATCCTAGCCCAAAAGAATTAATATTGAGCTACTCAAGTCAGTGTTGGAACTGTTGGAAAGACAAGGTTAAGGAGGTAAATAGGTATAAAGACATATGCTGAAGGAGGAAACAGAATTGTGAGGACATTTAGATTGCCATTCCCAGAGCTTTAGTACCTTGGCCACACCAGTTGGGGAGTGATTTAAATTCCAGGATGCTGAAGAGGCCAAAGGCAAAGGAAAGATTTCTCAGAGGATTGTAAGACTAGGGAAGATTAGAAAACTAGGAGAGACAAGATCCATGGAAGGATCTGTAAACAAGGATGAGAAGTTTAAAATCAAGCTGATGTTCAAACATGAGCCAGTGTATACTAGCAAATATGAGCGAAACTGTTCTTGATCACCTCGCTGGGACATTTGGAATGGTCTTTCAGTATTTTCTTTAAAAAAAGATTGATGAGAGTTTGGTAGCCTCTGAGCTAAAGAATGGAGCTTGTTATGTCTGCTGAAAAGTCTCAGGCCGAAACGTTGAGTGTATTTTTTCTATGATGTTGCCTGGCCTTCTGAGCTTCTCCAGCATTTGTGTGTTTTGCTTGGATTTCCAGTATCTGCAGATTTTCTCTAGTGCGCTTATTACGATGATGGAAATGGTGGTCTTATCCCTGACATCTGATATCAAGTTTGAATCTCAGCTGACCTCGTCACAACTTTGAGATAGTATAAAATGTTACAGAAAGCGTTTTTATTTTGAACATTGGAATGATGATGATTTTATATTTATGAGAAAGGGTTGTTGGTATTCAAGGAGACAAGCTATCAGAATTAGGATGAGGTGAGGGGGACATTGGGAATGAGGCATAAAGGAGAAGAGATGAGTATCAACACAGCAGAGTGGAAGGTCTCTGTCTTAATTACTGAGAAACCAGGAGGCAAGGGTCCAGGAGGTGGGAGAATGAGGTATTAAGAAAAAGTATTAAGGCAATCATGTTGAGATTGATATATTGGCCTTGGGGGCATTTCAGTGAAGAATGATGCCTGGATCTCAAGGATTAAAATGCAAAAGTAAAAGAAAATGCAGATGAAAAGGGTTGGGGGAATTTTAATGCGGTGTTGACCATGAATTAAATTAACTGATTGTTTTTCCTTGCCTCCTTTTCCCATGATTGGGGTGTTGGTGCTTTGGGGCTACAATCAAAAGTTTAGAGCCAAGGAATTTGGGTTTGAACCGTAAGAAGTTTTGAAAGGGTGGTGGAAGTTGTAACTCTGTTGAATAACTGGCAATTGTTGCTGGGGTTAGTTTAATTTTAAAAATGGGAGGTTATTGTTAACTAAAAGTCTTGAGGAATGGGGAGAAAACAATTTTCTATTTCCAAAAAAACCTTAATAGAATGTGGCTGTGCTAGGGCTGTATATCTCTGTATTGTAAGCAAGATGATATTTTGTAATGTTGAACCTTGTTTTCTTGAATTATTCTAGTTTGTTTGCTTGTCAGAATACATCAGTACTTATAGATCTACTTGACAGAAGATAAATTGTTATTCTGTCTATTGTAAAAGGCAAACCATATCAACTTGTCCATTGAAACCAAAATTGCAAGGAACACAGTGGGTTAAAGCAATTTGTACATTAGCAGAAGTGTGGGAATTGGCCAGAGGAGGACCTGCAGAACACAAAAATGCCACGTGCCTATCAAAATCTGTTCTGTTATGCAAGCACAGACAGTTTTCGCCAATGCATAATTGGAGAAAAAGTTGTCTGGAAAATTAATTTCCATAGCTCTGTCCATTGGTTTGTGTTTGCTGGTACAAAATAATGATAGAGTTAAGAATTAATATTGATTTAACTGGTATTTAACAACAGTCAACATTTGAAATAATTACACATGAATGTGGAAAATAATACATCACAAAATTTCCATTCTAGATCTTTTATGGATTTAATGGATTTTGATGCAGTTGATGCACAATCTTAACCTCTGTTTTCTCCAGCAACCTTTAAGTCTTTGGTGCAATAGTTTTGCTTTGATGGTTGGCTTCCTCTAGGATATTACCATTATCACACAATGAACACCAATTTGTCAATGTATTGTGTTACCTTGCCTCTGACATCCTCTTGCTATCCTGATAGCTTGTCATGTACTTAATTTCTTGAATGGCTGGCCTCTTCTGTTGAGTAAACACCTGCAAAAATGTGCAGAAGGTATCTTTAGTGATTTATTGTAAGCAGTGAGAAACGCTTACCATTCATATGGCCATTCTAGATATGGGAAGTCTCCATTTCATCCCATGTCAATGATATAACACATGACAGGCTTGTATTTCTAAGCATTTATCATTTAATTCCTTATATAATTTCCATCTGAGTGAGAATTAAACCTTAAGATAAACTCAACTAAACACCACACTACCCTGGTTTCTTCCATTTCCATTTCTCTCACTACCAGAGAGTTAACTCTTACAAATAAATTCAATTTTTGACTGATGGTGGCTCAGACATCATAAGATGAAGATGGGCAATTGTACTCTTGAAGCTTGAAATTGTCCTTTTACTATATTAAAGTAGCCAACAAGTAAACTAAACTGAACGGTTTCCTTTGCACTGCTGAAAACAATTAATGGTTAAACATGTTAAGGTAAGTTAATAATTCAGTGTTGAACTTTTGCACAGTACTACTTTTTTTTAAAAAAAAGTCCCTCTTTGATCAATTTAAAACTGGAAAACTTGATTCTGGTGGCTCTGGCTGATGAAGTGGCCGACCGTGATTGCCCCAGTTACGTTTGCTCTATGGTAGATCACGACATATAAATTTGGTGTCTTTGACCTGATCTTGATAAGAGCACCATCAACATAAGGTTTGTAAGAGCTCAGAAGTCCCTTTTCTATTTCCTCTAAGTAAATTAAGGTGGGGATCTCATCAAACACCACTTCACCTATCGAATAAGGCAATGGGAGGTAGGAACAGGCTCGTTCATCCCTCGAGTTTGTTTTCCCTTTCAAAAAGACACATCAAGTCGATTTCTTGGCCTTTCCATTTAACTTTGGTTCCCTTACCATTCAAGATCTCTCCATTTCAGCTTTAAGGATGCACAAGGATTCTGCCCCCACAGCCTCACTGCAGCAAAGAGTTTCAAAGATGTCAATCTCAGAAAAATCTTCCTCCTTCATCTGTTTCTAGTCTCTTCCACGATAAGAAACATTACTCTCAGCATTAACTCTGTGCAGTACTTCTTCCCCCTCCCCCCCCCATCTGCTGCAATGAATCTTGTACATTTTAGTAAGACCAGCATTCATTCCAAAGAACTCTAAGGAATAGAGTATCAAGATCTTTAACCTTGTAGGCTGTTCTCTTCCATGTTGGTAGTCTGAAACAAAAACAGAAAATGTTGCGGGAGGGGGGGTGGTGGGACAAAATCTGTGGAAAGAGAAACCATTAAAGTTTTGGGTCTGTGACCAAGCCTTAATTTTTGTTTCCAATAAATTAATTATTTAATTTAATGGCCCTTTTTAGGCAAAAAAAAAAGTATTTTAGTATGGTGGAGTTCTGCAACCACCTTCCTGATTTAACATTTTATGAAAAAAAAATCAGAGATTTCTCTTTTATATCCATATATTTCCAGTATTTTACCTCAGTAATGTTTATAAAGTATCAGATTGAAGCTTGGTGATTATATTTGGTCTATCAATTTTATTTTAGTTATTTTGCTGTGAATATTGAGTACTGCCTGTCTTTAATCAATTGTTCAATTGATTATCTGTGATTGATTATCAATTGTATATCTGTGTCTCTTTTTACACTGTCATAACACTTCGTTGCACATGACCTTTTATAGGAAAGGGACAAATGCATTTGGGTGGGTTTACAGAATCTTGAAACATTGGTACCACTTTGACAAACTTATAAATTATCCTTCCGTTATTTCCTTAAAGATTTTTATGAAATGTAACTTCTGTTTTAATTTTAGAAAACTTTATAAACGTTATGCCTTCCTTCGCTGTGATGACGAGAAGGAACAATTCCTGTATCACCTCCTTTCATTCAATGCAGTGGATTACTTCTGCTTTACTAATGCATTTACAACAATCAGTAAGTGAATGTTGATATGCTAAAATGATAAGCTATTGAGATTTAACAGTACAGGTGCTCCCCACATTAAAAATGCCTGACTTGTGTGTGGCACATACATAAGAGCAAGCTTTTGGGAGACTGGCAGAATGGATTTGCCAGCTGTCATGGGACTGCAGGAATTGTGTACTGCATGGGAACTTAGTTTGTAGGTACATTTTTAACTTGTAAACTTGCCAGGTCATGAACAGTTCACAGGAACAGAAAACTGCCTCAACATGGGGAGGATCTGTAATTACAACTTAATTATGGTTCATGCCTTTACATCTGCATAACATGTGTATCGATTCAGTAATTTTAAAATTATTACTATTCATATCACCTGCACCATTTTAGGAAAAAAATAATGTGCTGGTGAAAGCTCACATTAAAATTTGAAGCAAAAGAAATCATTAAGTTTACTCAGAGTTCAGGCCACCTGGAGTTCATGAAGAGGTTTTACAACTTTAGCACCAATCCACACGTTCCTCAGCATCTCACAAATGTCAATGATGTTAGAAACCGTTCCTTGTAGGAGACTTCCAACAGTTTACTTGAAAAACTTTTTAAAATAATTGCTACCATCCAACAGCAGAACATATGGATTTAACTACCTTTTTATTAAAATGAGATATTTGGAATGTTCAAATTTAGCCATATTTTTGTTTTCTGTTCTGTTTCAGCCCCATTTTAGTAGTAAATGCTGCAACCTGATTGTTAGTCGACATTGAAAAGCATATTACAATGTGTCTCACTAAAAACAGTGCAGTGCAATGTTAAGTAAAGACAGATCTCAAGGTTTATAAATAAAAGCACTCCAGTTACGAAGTCGTCACCCTGACACAGTGGTGTAAAGAAAACAACCACTCTCTCAATGTCGCAAAGACAAAGGAGCTGGTTGTAGACTATGGGAGGAATGGAGATGTTGACATCAGTGGATCTGGGGTTGAGAGGGTGAACAGCTTTGTTCTTCGGTATACACATCACTTACTACCTCACCTGGTCTGTACATACCGGCTATGTGGTGAAAAAAGCACAACAGCTCCTCTTTCACCTCAGATGATTGAAGAACTTCGGCATGAGTCCCCAAATCCTACAGGGGCACAATTGAGAGCATCCAATCACAGCAGTCTGCAGAGAGTGGTGCAGACAGCCCACTGCATCTGTAGTTGTGAACTTCCCACTATTCAGGACATTTACAAAGACAGGTGTGTAAAAAGGGCCCAAAGGATCATTGGGGACCCAAGTTACCCCAACCACAAACTGTACCAGCTGCTACCATCCAGCAAATGGTATCACAGCATAAAAGCCGGGACCAACAGCTACGGGACAGCTTCTTCCACCAGGCCATCAGACTGATTAATTCACGCTGATACAATTTGTATTTCTATGCCATATTGACTGTCCTGTTGTACTTACTATAAATTGCACATTCAGACGGAGATGTAAGGTAAAGATCTTTACTCATGTATGTGAAGGATGTAAGAAATAAAGTAAGTTCAATACATTTGATTTCACAACAAGATTAGCTTTATGTTTTTGGTAATTTTTTTTTAATGAATCTACTGAATGCAAAAGCAGATGACTGTACCTGGAGTGCTTTTATTTATAAACCCTGAGATCTTTACTTAATATTGCACTACACTGTTTTTTGTGAGGCACATTGTAATATGTGTTTCAATGGAGACTAACAATCAGGTTGCAGTCAGCTGATCACCTGATATGCTAATAAGCACCATGCTCTAATTCCCAAGGTAGATCTGTAAGCATCTGAGATCCAGATTAATTACAAAATTTATGCTCTTATCTGCAAATCATGTAGAACGAAATATGATGAATACCCATGGAAATGTACTACAGTGGATTCCCGTTAATTTGTCCATCAGTTAACTGGGATTATTTGGGAAAACCTCTTAACAAAAACAAATCACAAAAATAGTCAAGATTCCCCTTGTTTATTTGGGGGATTTTGCTGCTCAATTGAGGCAGGAGACCTGTCGAACAGGTTCTAACTAGCGTCAGTCAAGCGCCATTAGACACTACTCTGTGCTTAGAGTGAACAGTTTTTAAGTAGCATCAGTTGCGTGTATGTGCAAAGAGCAGTGATTTTTTACCCTAATAATTGGTGATAAATAAGCAGTGTGACCATTCAGAACTGTTTTGTTCAATGTGGTTTTGAGCATTCAGGCTTGGAGATGCCAGAAACAGTGGGAACTAAATTATTTCATTACTTAAGCAAGTTTAGAACTACAAAGAATTTTGAAGATATTGAGGATCATCTAGAAGTTACAATGAAAAATGAAGATTGGAGAATGCAGTCGTAGATAGTGTTGTAAGAAGGCAGTCCATTATCTGTACTAGCCTTCCGCACTAATTTTGTTGATTGTGTACACTGGATGAGTCCCTCTGTCGATAACTATTAAGAACTAATGCACAGTTTTATAGTACTTAGTACCATTGGTACTGTTCTGATTTATTCTGTATTTCAATTAAATACATAATTTGAAACTCAGTTTGTCTTTTTTTTTGATACCTTTTCAACTATTTCCATGAAACTTTGGCTAATTGGGCAGCCATCTCATTGGGCCAAAATGGACTGGTCTCGATGTGTCCCAACTGACCAGAATCCTCTGTACATATTTAATGTATTTCTAATCAACAGATTTTTCTGTTATAAATGACCATGGAAAGATGAAGCAATATGTAATTTTTAAGCAGAATTTTTTCAGTCTTTGTTATTGTCATGTAGTAAAACTGTGTTCATCTGTTTAAGAAATGTTATATGCTAATTTTAAAAAATAATGTATTTTGCTTTGAAATACCAAAATTTAAAGAATTGAAGGCAAATATCTCCACTGGGATTATGAAAAGGCCTCAAAAGAGTTAAATCTTTGGCGCTGATATTTGTTCAATGCCATTTTTTTGATCCTCTATTTGCTGCAGTCGAGCAATTTTACTTTTTGATGAGGTTTTTCCTCTCATCCTTGATCTGAAACATTTTTTTCCCGGACCTCAGATGATGAGAAAAACATTTCCTCTCCTTGGTCATTGTGGCTGAAGGACAAGAATGAGAGAATGTTGGGTTATTCATTTATTACTGGAAGAAACCAAGCAAAAATAAACAAATTAACTGCAAGTCCACAAAGGAAGGAAATCACAAATGTCTTAAAAAGTATACTTGCTAACTTTAGAAATACAGCAGCTACTTAAATTACCCCAATTTGTACTTAAAGTAGTTTATTTTTGCAGGATTATAAATCTTAGTAAATAGGCATGTTGGTAATAGCCAGTCCTAATTTCTTACAGCCATTTTAATTGACAAGTAACACACAACCGTTGAAAGCCTTTGAGTTGCTGAAAGCTTGCTGCTATTTAATGGATTCATGCATTAAAAGAAAGAGTGTGTTTGTCCAGCAAGATGTTCAGTTTGTAGTTCAAGGGAATCTTTTTTGCTATGAGTTGCTGGGAGGTTTCAAAATTAATACCAGTTAAATGTCCTTAAACTTGTTATTATAGTGACTGCAGTTTTTGCCCATTATCCAGTCAAAGCAGAAATAAATATTTCTCTTTATAGAATATAATACTGTATGCAGGTTGTTGTATGTAACTTGTGTGTTTCATGTTGACAGTGATTCCATACCATGTGCTGGTCATTCCTAGTAAGAAGCTAGGAGGCTCCATGTTTACAGCAAATCCCTGGATCTGTATATCAGGAGAATTGGGAGAGACGGGTATCCTACAAATACCCAAAAGTAGCCTTGAAATGACGTTTGAGGTTAGTACACAATGTAACTCATTAAATATTGGTTTGGCTTCTTTAAAACTGCAATTTCAAAACCATTGCACAATTTTACTTAGATTTTCACCTCCGGGGGAAGAGCATTGCGGAAGTGCAGCTGGACAGATTCCTGGGATGGCAGGTTTGCTGTAAGATGAGTGATTGAGTGGGTTTGGCCTGTATTCTCTAGGGTTTAGAAAAATGAGAAGTCATTGGAACTTGCCAAGTTGTTATAGACTATGACAGGGTATATGCAGAGAGAATGATTCCCCACATTGTGTCTAAGAGCAGGGTTTATGGTCTCAAATAAGTAGAGCGTACCATGTGTGTGTGCAACATTACCAGACGTTTCCCTTACAGCTGGAAAGTGAACAGACCATGGTGTGTGTGTTGGCTCAGTATTTCAAACAGAAATATAATCTTCAGTTAGAGTTTTTTCTTTTTTATCTTTTCCTCTTACTCTTACTGTATGAATGATGCATTTTGCAGCTCTGACATGGCTTAAAGTTAAAGCAACAGTTAAGCAAGTTGGGGAAAATGTATTAATTCCAATAAAATGCTTTTCCATGTTGTAGACCAAATAATTGGATTCCTTGTCTGATAAAACAGTAAATATAATTTTTTTCTCCTTGTAGTGTCAGAACTTGGGAAAACTTACAACAGTGCTCATTGGTCATGATAACTCGGGGTTGTATGCCAAATGGCTTGTGGACTATGTTGTAGTTCGGAATGAAATAACAGGTCATGCATATAAGTGAGTATTTTTAAATTAAAAGAAATAGTTTTCATTGTTTTGTAAGATTAAAGCTGTGCCAGTAAGAAGCAAACATAGTTCTTTTTTTTAGGTGATCCCTGTCTATTCCTTCCTTTTAGCCCAGGATATAGATTCTGTCTGCCCTACTTCCCTTTAGATGGTGGTAGTGCAGGGAGAGAAGATGCCTGCCAAGCTAGAACCCCTTGGCTATCCAGCAAATTGAGCAAAGCTCCAAAATGTTGCTAAAATCGGATATGATGAATCTTGTATAATTTCATCTTCAGTCTCGTTTGCCTCTCTCCTTGAGGCATTTTAAAAGGATCACTCCCTCTGCAACGTGCTGCTCTGCTCTTCAGCTACCAGTCCTGTTTTTTCTCATGATACATAATGCTGTCTTTTTTAACTCTTGATTCCCAATATCTGGAGGACCAAACAGTCCTTCCAGATGAAACAAGAAATTCAGTTGCACTTCCAATCCAGTGTGCTGCATTTGATGTTCACAATGTATACACCTCTGCAATGGGGAAACCAAATGCAAATTGGGTGATAATTTTGCAGAACACCTACATTTAATGCACAGGAGTGACCATCTTTTTTTTTTATGATTTAAATTTTATTGAATTCTTTTACAAATTTTCCCCAAGCCCATGAGTCAGTGTTGAAAGTAAGTAAATCATAGCTTACAAAACATAAAATTTCCATAAAATAAAAACAAACATGGCAGAAATAAACAGCAATATAATAACCATGTGTGTCTGTTTAGACCTCTAATAACATAAAAGACTGCCATTCAGCAATATCCTTCACTACTATTTCCCCCCCCCCCCCAGGAAACCTAAATATTTCCACCATTTTTACCATTTTTGTTTATAGATGTCCAATCTATCAAACTGTTTGTAAGACATGCATTCAAAAGCTGCCACTTTGCCTATTTCTGTGGCCCCCTCCTGAAATGATCTTCTGATTGCCTGCCACTCTCCATTCCACTCCCACTCTGACCTTTTCTCCCTCTGGCCCACTGCATTGCTGCAACACCAACCCAAGGAATGTTTAACCTTCTATCTAGGTATATTATAGCCTTCAGTACTTGATATCACATTCTTCTGCTTTAGGTAGCTTGCTCTTTCTTTGTCAGGAACTGGCCATTTCTGCCATTCCTCATTTTGGGTCAGTGTAGTGTGTACTGCTGGGCATGTCCATAATCAACGTGTACACAAGATACTACACATGCAATGAACCTTGATCTACAAACCCCATTTCCAGAAAAGTTGTGATATTTTCCAAAATGCAATAAAAACAAAAATCTGTGATATGTTAATTCACGTAAACCTTTATTTAACTGACAAAAGTACAAAGAAAAGATTTTCAATAGTTTTACTGACCAACTTAATTTTATTTTGTAAATATACACAAATTTAGAATTTGATGGCTGCAACACACTCAACAAAAGTTGGGACAGAGGCATGTTTACCATTGTGTTACATCACCTTTCCTTTTAATAACACTTTTTAATGGTTTTGGAACTGAGGATACTAATTGTAGTAGATTTACAATTAGAAATTTTGTCCATTCCAGCTTGATATAAGAGTTCAGCTGCTCAACAGTCCGTGGTCTCAGTTGTCTGATTCTCCTCTTTATGATGCGCCATACATTTTCAATAGGGGATAGATCTAGACTGGCAGCAGGCCTGTCAAGCACACGCACTCTGTATCTACAAAGCCACGCTGTAGTAGCCCTTGCAGAATGTGGTCTGGCATTGTCCTGCTGAAATAAGCATGGACGTCCCGGGAAGAGACGTCGCCTTGATGGCAACATATGTCTCTCTAAAATCCTAATATATGCCTCAGAGTCAGTGGTACCTTCACATACATGCAACTCACCCATGCCGTGGGCACTGATGAACCCCCATACCATCACAGATGCTGGCTTTTGCACCTTTCACTGATAACAATCAGGATGGTCGTTTTCATCTTTGACACTGAGAACTCGACGCCTGTTTTTTTTCCCGAAAACTAGCTGAAATGTGGACTCATCTGACCACAGCACATGGTTCCACAGTCTTTCGGTCCATCTGAGATGAGCTCAGGCCCAGAGAACTCGCCAGCGTTTCTGCATAGAGTTGATGTATGGCTTCCTCCTTGCGTAATACAGTTTTAAGTTGCATTTCTGGATGCAGCGACGGACTGTGTTAAATGACAATGGTTTTCCGAAGTACTTCCGAGCCCAGGTGGCTATAATTGTCACAGTAGCATGACGGTTTCTTAGGCAGTGCCGCCTGAGGGCTCAAAGATCACGCACATTCAACAGTGGTTTCCGACCTTGCCCTTTACGCACTGAGATGTCTCTGAATTCTCGGAATCTTTTCACAATATTATGTACTGTAGATATTGAAAGACCTAAATTCTCAGCAATATTGCATTGGGAAATGTTCCTTTTGAACTGACTAACAATTCTCTCACGAATTTTGGCACAAAGGGGTGAGCCACGACCCATCCTTGCTTGCAAAGACTGAGCCTTTGATGGAGCTACTTTTATACCCTGTCATGATACCTCACCTGCTACCAATAAGCCTGCTTAATGTGGAGTCTTCCAAACTGGTGTCACTTGAATATTCTGAGCACTTTTCAATCTTATTTTAACTCTGTCCCAACTTTTGTTGAGTGTGTTGCAGCCATCAAATTCTAAATTTGTGTATATTTACAAAATACAATTAAGTCGGTAGGTAAAACTATTGAAAATCTTTGTACTTTTGTCAGTTAAATAAAGGTTTACGTGAATTAAGGTATCACAGATTTGGTTCCGGTGATGTCATCGTCGAGAATGGCAGCTTAAATCACTAGCTCCTCTGGAAAAATGTGTATTAAGCCCAGTTATCCTATCAAATATAATATTTTTTGAAAAATATTTGAACTGAAAAGAGGCGCAAGAATGGGGAGAAGAAATGGAAATTTAAAAAACGACACTGTGGAGCCGGCGTCCGAGAGGAGTGCAGCGAGCGGCTCTCCAACCCGACCGTGTGCTAGCGAGGCGGCCGCCGGGCCTCGTTCAGTCGAAATGGCGAATGTCTTCAAAATCCTGAAAGAAATAATGGAGGTCCAGAAAGATATAAAGCAGCAGCTCCGTGATATTAAGGCAGAGCTCGCCAGTGTTAATCAAAAAATAGCGGTGGCAGAGACGCGAATTGAGAAGATGGAAGATCTCGTTCAAAACGTGGAGCGGATACTGAGCAAGACAATAAAAATAGTACATCACCAAGAAGGTTAACTGCTTGACCTGGAGGGAAGATCATGGCGGAAAAATATCAGAATCTACAGCGTTCCTGAAGGAGCGGAGGGCTCGTCTATGACGGACTTTGTCGAAAAGTTACTGCGTGACGCGCTGGATCTTCCCTGGGTTATGAAGCTGGAAGTCGAGAGAGCCCACCGTGCATTCGTTCTGAAACCTAACCAGGATAGAAAGCCATGCTCAATAATAATTAAATTCCTGCGGTACAGCACCAAGGCACAGATTCTACAAAGGGCCTGGGGTAAGAAGAGAGTGTTTTACGATGATACATTAATATATTTCAACCAAGATTACGCCCTGCAGTCCTGCAGAAACGCAGAGAATACTCTGAAGTAAAGCGAGTACTAAAGCAAAACAAGATTAGATTTCAAGCTCCGTAACCTGCTAAACTTTGAGTGTTTTATGACAACGGGACGTGGTTATACCAGATGGTGGAAGAGGCGACTAGAAACATGAAGGCCAGAGGGTTGCCCGTTAGCATCACCAAAATGAGGGAAAGCCTGACAGGAATTATCCTGCTCTGCTTGGGAAATAGTGCGAGAATCGAGAAGGCAGGAGACGGGAGGAGGCCGAGAGAAATATATCAGGAAGAGACCTGGAGTTTCCCAAAGACAGTCCTCACCCCCTTCAGAAGAACCATAAGGTTTGGCTAACTTTAAAAATGTTGAGAAGCTAAACGGAAGCAAAAGTAGACGGTGACATACCTATCTTGAGAAATACTTATTATAATGTGGATTTTATATTACTTAGTTGTTACTCTTTATTCTCTCACATACTCCTTTTCCCCACCAAAATCAGAGTGAGTGAGTGAGTGAGTGAGTGAGTGTGTGTGTGTGTGTGTGGAGTACGCAGGGAAAACTTTTCTGTGTAATGGATTTGTTCACTGACTTTTATGAATACTGCATTGGGGGCCCTCAACTCACAAGTAGGAGGGGTTATCCCCCATAGCTAGACATTTCCTCTAGCTCAACGCAGGGTCATTTACTGGAGACCTCAGCCTTGGAATCACGTGTTCATTGCCATTTTTGTTGTTATTTGCGTTTCTTGGTTCTTATTTGTTCAGGGAGTAGATTGATTAAGTTTTATTCTAGTTTCAATGACAGATAAATATAGATGGCTAAGGACAAGGTAAAATTCATTTCTTTTAATGTCAATGGGCTATTAAATCCAATCAAACACAAGAATTTTATCTAATTTGGAACAATTTGATTCATACTGGGAAAAATGGTTTAACTACATAATGCCTCATAGGCCTGATTTTATTCTCACAAATCAATGAATATGTTGTAAAAAAGATCACTCCCTACTTGTACATAGTTCTTTCCTTTTGCTTGTTTTTTCTTTCCACTCTTTTCTATGAGAGTATACCTCAGGTAAATACTTTGTGGAGATTTGTGATATATATGCTTATATGATATATATGTACAATGTCTGAAATACATCTTATGGAAATGTTTGATGATGAACCAATAAAAAAAATAAATTACAAAAAAAAACATACCACGGATTTTTGTTTTTATTGCATTTTGGAAAATATCCCAACTTTTCTGGAAATGGGGTATGTAGTTTCAATTGCTAGTTATCTACCATATTAAGTCTCATCTTATTGGGGACCATGGCAACAAAGTGACTGACACAATTTGAGATTCCTCTGGTGCTGTGGTTTCCTTTCACATTCCAAAGAGATGTGGGTTAGGGTTGGTAAGTTGTGGGCACGTTATGTTGGCGCTGCAAGCATGGCAACACTTGTGGGCTGCCCCCAGCACATCCTCAGACTGTGTTGGTTGTTGACCTAAATGATGCATTTCCTTTGTATTTTGATGCAGATGTGACAAAGAAAGCTATCTTTTCGTTATCTTTTATAAATTACTTTTGTTCTCCCTATTCCTGTCACACCTTCCTGCTGCATAAAAACTAAATTCTTCTCTCCTTTTCCCAGTTCTGAAGAAGGATCCCAGAACTGAAACGTTTAGCCTTTTCTCTTTTTCTGCAGAAGCTGGCTGACTTGAGGGAGTTCATCATTTTCTGTTTTTATTTTGATGTGCTGAACTGCCCGTTTTAGAGTGGTAATGCTGGTAGTCACAATAGCACTCCTACCTTTGAATTTTTTACTACTGCTTGCCATCTATGATGGACTTGCAGGACCAGGCATATTAATTGTTTGTGAAGATCATGGGAATAATGTTGTTTTGTTTAGAAATGTTTCATTGTGTATTTACTAGTGCTTATTGACACAATGGGCTTCATCTTCCAGAAAAACTTATGAGAGTCCTTTGATTGTGAGCAAAAGAAATTCTGTTTAAAATTTGTCTTTTGGTAAAAGGACACTGCGCAATCAGTGCTGCATATTGTGAACAAAAGTGCATTTTAAGGTATTTTGTTAAAAAATGTGTGTGTTTATTTATTTATTTTTCTGGATAAAAGCTGTTAATTTTTGCCACTAAGTGTAGCAAGCTGCTTTTAAGTGAATGCTTGCAAACAAGTTCCAGAGATACCTGGAAATAATAACCTGATCTTCACTCTCCTAAAGTTTAAAAACTTGTATTTTAAATTTTCCATTTCCAGAATAATTTTCCTCTTGAATTTTTGAATGTTATATTTGTGCTAAGCTCCTCTTTGATGAATAACTGTTTTTTAAAACATGGTATGACTATTGAAAAATTATATGTAAAAATTACTAATGCACATTAGTAACTAGAAAGATAAATCAGAAACAAAATGAGCTAGAACTTGACAGCTTAAGCTATCAAATCCATAGCGATTCCTCCTCCTTCATCAACCCACCTATTTGAGCCGAAGTTGATCAGGTTTTGTTTGTGCTCAGATTTGTGCTCAGATTCTCATTTACAACAATGATTGGTTCAAGAAACTGGAAAACAGAAATGCGCATAATGACTGATAGTAGTTTCAAACACATAACACCATAAATATCGATCTTGCAATGCAAAATTTCTTGCTGAAGTAAACCAAGTCCTTTATCACTCAGTAATTCAGATGGTAAAACTATTGTTTAGGAGAATTTATTTGATAACTATCATGTTTGGGAGTACATATGTAGATAACAAGTTAAATCTATTTAAATACTCTCTTAGCAATTTTCTTTGCTGTATTGCACATTGACCATGCAGAAGAGTTGTCATTTTAGTCCTGTGAGCCACTATCCACCATGGGGACGGCTGACTTTACTAGGTATGGTTACCAGGGGGGAAATAAAAGAAAGTAAAAGGGTAATTTGTATTTGTCAGTACCACAACATTAAGCAGTCAAGTATGTTAATTCTCTTGCCAGATTTCCTTGTGGTAGGTGGCTCGGAAAAGGAGTTGATGATGGGAGTCTGGAAAGGATCCTTGTTGGTGAACTTGCTTCAGGCACACAAGAAATTGATGAGCGTCACTGTCGAACTCCCCCAATGCAGCAATCTCCAAGTATGATCAGGAGGTTTGTCAATATAACTCCTACCAATAGACCAAGTAAGTGAAGTTGGTATCTCTTAAATAACAAAGATTGTTTTGGGATTTAAGCACTGTGAAAGAGAGTAATTTATTCCTCAGCTAGGTTTCCATGGTAACAATATTATTCTCTTGATGGGACTATTTTAAGTTAAAAGTTGCTGTCTATGTTTTCTTCCACCAAGTCACCAAGTTCGTCTGTTGCATGGTATAATGATGTGGAAATGACAATGTGTATAAAACATCACAGATGAGAAGGTCTGCAGATTCTGGAAGTCAAAGTAACACAAAAAATGTGGAAGAACTCAGCAGGCCAGGCAGCATCTGTGGAGAAGAGTGAACAGTTGACTTTTCAGGCCGAGACCCTTCAGCAGGGCAGGGGGAAGAAAGAGATGCGAAGTCAGAGTAAGAAGGGGAGGGGAGGAAGAAGTACAAGGTGGTAAGTGATAGATGAAACCAGAAGAGGATGGGGAGGGGTGGGGTGGTAGGTAAAGCCTCCAACCTGATGGCATGAACATCGATTTTTCGAACCACCGGTAATGCCACCCCACTTCAGCATTCCCTATTCCCATTTCCCTCTGTCACCTTATCACCTTACCTGCCCATCTCCATCTGGTACTCCTCCACCCTTCACTTTTCTCCACAGTCTTCTGCCCTCTCCTGTCAAATGTCCCCCTTCTCCACCCCTTAACTTTCACCAACTTCCCAGCTCATTACTTTGTCCCTCCCCTCTTCCCCTGATTTTCATCTATCACCTACCACCTTGTTCTACTTCCTCCTCCTCCTCCTCCCCTACCCTCAGCATCACCACCTTCTTACTCTGACGTCTCCTCTTCCATTTTTTTCCAGTCATGATAGAGGGTGTTAGATTGAAACATTTACTCTTTTCCATTGATACTACCTGAGTTCTCTAGCATTTTGTGCGTACTAAACATCAATTCACTAGTGGCTTGAGAGGAAACACAAGCAAAGTGAACCAAAAATCTCCGATAGTTACAAAGATTCCTCTTCCTTCATCAGTCCACCTTTCTTGTCAAATGTGTTGTACTTTTGGTTCTTTGAATGTTTAGAGTTGGCCGTACATTGGGGGAACAAACCCTTCATCCCATCCATCTGCACCTACTATCAAAGACTATTCTAAACTAATTGCACTTTTCCTCTGGTTCCTCAGCAATTCTTAATGATTCTCCTGCTGCACAAGGGGCAATTTAGAATTTTTGTTATAAGACCATTAGGCATAGGAGCAGAATTAGGCTATTCGGCCCCACCATTCCATCATGGTTGTTTTATTATCCCTCTCAACTCCATTCTCCTGCCTTCACCCCGCAACTTCTTGAAGCGCTCAACAACCAATCAACCTCTATGTTAAAATACTCAATGACTTGGCCTCCACAGCTGTTGGCAGCGATGAATTCCACAGTTTCTCTGCTCTGTGGCTAAAGAAATCTCTCCTCATCCCTCTTCTAAAGGAGTGTCTATTTTGAGGCGCTGTCTTCTGGTCCTAGACTCGGTCACTACTCTGTCCAAGCCTTTCAGTGTGGGAAGAAATTGAGACATTCAGGGGAAGCACACGTATATGCACAATGCCCAATCTCAGAGTTGAGTTTGGGTTTCTGGAGCAGTGGGGCAGCAGTACTAAGCACTGTGCGGCTCAATTGATCGATCTCTGGTTTCTAGTAGCATCTGTGACAGAGACCAAAAGGTTCTCCCCTCCATCCCTTTGATGAGAAAACTTTGTATAAAACATTGAGTGGTATCATTGATAAAATGGCCATATTTGAACGGATGTACAGCCTAATTTTCCTTCAAAGTTGTAGAGAGATACAGGATGGAATCAGGCCCTTTGACCCAACAGGTCTGCACTGAGCATCAGTCATCCATTTCCACCAATCCTATGTTCATCCCACCTTATTCGCCATGCATTCATATCAATTCCTTCCGGACCCTAGCATTCACCTAAGTGCTGGTGACAATTTACATCAGCCAATTAACCTCCCAGCCAGTGTGTCACTGGAATGTGGGAGCATGCCAAAGGAACAGTAGGTACAAGTCCACAGGGAGACGATGCAAACTCTACAAAGACCGCATTGGAGATCAGGATTGACCCCAAATCCCTGGCACTGTCAGACAGCAGCTGTACTAGTTGTGTCTCCATGATTATTATCTTGTTTCACTTTATCTTGGTCTTGGTCTTCTCCATAATCATATTTCAGAATTGGGGTTATTATTATTATTGAAATGTGTTGCTTTCAAGCAGTAGTACAATGCAATACATTAAAAATTACAATAAATTACAATAATATTTAATAAATGGCTTAGTAGTGTTCGTGAGTCCATGAACAATTCAGAAATCTAGGGGAGGGGAAGAAGAAAAAAAAAAGGAAAGTTGTGCATCTTCAGTCTGCTCGACCACCTCCCCTGATGGTATAGGTGAGCAAAGGACATGTCCTAGATTATGAGGGTCCTGCATGATGGATGCTGCCTACTTGGAGCATTGCCTTTTAAAGGTGCTCTTGAATGTGGGGGAGGCTATCACCCAAGAAAACACCAACTGAGTTTACAGCCATCTGCAACTTTTTCTGATCCTCTATACCAGATGGTGAACCAGTCAGAGTGCTCTCTATGGTAATTCTTTAGAATTTGCTGGAGTCTTTGGTGACATACCGAACTTACTCAAACTTATAATTAAATGTAGCTGAAGGTGTGCCTTCTTCATAAAGCATCAATATGTTGGGCCCAGGATAGATCTTCAGAGATGTTGACACCCGGGAACGTAAGGCTGCTCACCCTTTCCACTGCTGACACTGCGATGCAAGCTTCTGTGTTCTGATTTCCCCTTCCTGAAATCCAACATCAATCTATTAGTCTTTCTGACTTTGAGTGCAAGGTGGTTGTTGTGACACCACTAAATCAGCTGATCTATCTCACTCCTATATTCCTCAACCTCGTCCTAATCCCTGCCAAAGACAGTGTGTCACCATCTGATTTGTAGATGGTATTTGGACTGTGTCTAGTCACACAGTCATGAGTGAAGAGAGAGTAGAGCAGTAGAATAAGCAACATCCTTGAGGTGCACCTGGGGTGATTGTCAGCGAGGTAGAGATGTTATTTCTGATCTGCACTGACTGTGACTATTTGAAAATTCCAAAAAGAATAAATAGACCATGTTCTGAAGAAATTCTGTTATTTTTATAGAGTTAAACACTGGCCAGATACAAGAATCTGTAGGTGAAGCCATCAATGGGATCGTCAAGCACTTTCACAAGCCTGAGAAAGAGGTGAGAAACTGATATTGAAGTATTCAGCAGGAAAACAATATTTTCATGTTACCCAAAAGCATTTTATTGTAAGAAGTTACTTTATTGTAATTTTCTTATGATGATTTTTATTGCATTTAAATTGCAAAATAATCAAAGTAAACTTTTTTTTTCCTGAAGTGGGGCCTTTGTTCAAATTGATTGCATACCGATGGTGAATATGAGATGAATAAAGTTTCTCATTGACCTTATCTTCCTTGAAAATGAGTGTTGAAAGATGGGCTGTTGATATCTTACAAATCTCAAAATGTGATGGCATTTAAGAACACGCCGTAGTTATTTACTGGTGTGATGCAAAAGAAAAAGCCAGTTGGATTTAAAAGCATCGATCCCAATTGTTCTTGTAATTTAATTTGAATTTTTATGTATGTTATTTTGTTACCTCTTGTGCCAAATTCAATCATTTAATCTTATTAGTAGTTTTCTAAACTATACTGTCCTTGAAAACAAAAAATATTTGCTTTCTATTGTAATCTAGAGAGGTAGCCTGACATTACTGCTCTGTGGGGAAAATGGACTTGTGTCAGCTTTAGAGCAAGTGTTCCACCATGGGTTTAAGTCACCTCGACTCTTCAAAAGTGTTTTCATTTGGGATTTTTTGGGTATGTATGTTGCAAAATTACTTGTTTTTTTTTTGCCATATCATGCTATTATTGCCAAGACTGGATTGGTACCATAAAAATAAATTATGAAAAATTTGACATGGGTAAAATAAATATGCAGTATTTTTCAGGACAGATGCTTTTGTGAATTGGGTCCTTTTGCATGAATGAAATTAAGTGCCTTGCATTGAATCTCTGGTTAATGTGATTTTTATGACTTGGATGCAGTGTGCGATTATAGTCAATAAGAACCCAAATGTCTGGTTGGTTAATCAGGATTGGGATGTACAAAACACAGATCTTTTTTAAAGTATTGTAAAAGTAAACTTGGAAAGGGCCAGAGTAACATGAAACATGTGAGATTAAGGAGATGTCCATATTTGCTTGCCAGTGTCAACTAGCCAAAGTTATATAAGACTTTTTTTTCCCTTTCAGAAAAAGCATCTGTATACTTTGAGAGTTTGGAACATATTGAACATACGCAGGAAGAGAACTGGCAAACTAGGGCTAAGAAATTTTGCAAGTTTGTTGCTGCTATTAATAATGCTCCTAGGAACATCGGAAAGGATGGGAAGTTTCAGCTACTGGTGTGTCTGGGAGCAAGGTATTAAACTTATTTCTACTGTTCCTAATGGAAAGAAAAAAAAAATTCTGCAGTGTTCATTAGAGTTCTGCTATTACACTTTCTAAAACTGTTCAAATTATATTTCTCAAACATGAGAAAATCTGCATATGCTGGAATTGTATTTCTGTATTGAGAAAATAAATGTAATACAGCCAAAAATATAAGAAATTAGAACCAAGGCTACATGTCAGACAAGTCACCCAATGTCACAAGGTACAGGTTGAGTACCCCTTATCTGAAAATCCAAAACCCGAAAATTTTTTTGAGCACTGACATGATGTCACAAATAGAAAATTCCAGAAGGTGCTGGACAGGTTCCCCGGTGATACGCAGGTCTCTGCACAGCACACAGTTCTGAGAAGTGATCTCATATTTGTGATGAACGTAAGTTACTGAAAAATAGAAAAACACTACATAAGGTGAAAAATGAAGATCTAGACCATATATTGAATGAGTGGATTCATCAGCATCAGAGTGAATTCGTCAGTTAACAGTACACTGATCATGACTCTGGCAAAGCTCTATCACGGCAAACTGAAAATTGAAGGTAACTGCGAATATTGAGCAGGCTGGTTGCAGAGATTTAACATAGGGCATGACATTAAATTTTTAAAGATTCTAAAGATAAAGCATCTGCTGATCAAGAAGCACCAGGGAAATTCATTGAGTTTGCCAAGATTGTCGCTGATGAAAATCTAACATCAGACAAGTTTACAGTGCTGATTGATTGTTTTTATACCTTACATAAACCTTAAAAAAAGTAAAATACAAATGCAGTGTAATGTAAGCTTTTAATCAAAGTACGACATTGTAGGTGGAGACAGAAAGCCTGCCATTGTTTGTTGAACAAGTGTAAGAGACTGCTTACTGGTAGTTCATAAATTCAGTCATAAAAGATGCTATCATTTCATTAAATATTCATAATATTTATCAAGCTATCTCATTATATATTCCAAAATCTGAAAAAAATCCCTGAACAGTTCCAGCCCTATGTTAGATCAGGGCTACTCAACCTGTACTAAATTAATATGGAAGTTGATGCCATGGGTCTTATTTTGCTGACAAGGGAAAGGATATAAATGAGCTAGATGAGAGAATGCAGGTTGGATCCTTTTGTTTTGTGAAACAGGAAGGATTTTGTACTGAAGCTGTGCAGTCTATCATTGGACAGATTTGGATCCAGTGCTTACAAGGATACTCTGACAAGCCAGGAGAGAAAGCGGAAAGATGGACAGCAATTTAACAAACTGTAAAGTTTAGAAATTGATCCTATCAAATCAACGAAATCATAGCCATGTATAAATTTATGTTGATTTGCTTTATGTGGCATTATACTATAATTATTTAAGGTGTTCAGAAAAATATGTTTTAGTCTGAATGAGCTTGCTTGTGATCACCAAAGGCAAACTCAAAATAACAAAATTAAAGGCACTGAGAAGCACTTTTGTTAGATGCTCTTAAGGAAAATGGAAGCAAAAGAAACCCTTTTACTTTTAGATTTCAGTGCTGGGAAGAGCAGATGCTGACAAAGGGCTTTCAATTTTTGGCTTTGGTTGCTTTCTTCAGACAGCAGATTTGGTCTGTTGGATCTCTCACAGTGCATTTTTCTTGTATGTAATTTGTTATTGTTCATACCAGGTTAGGTGAGGATGTTGTGCACTGCGAAAAACAAAAATTCTGTCAAACATTTTCAATTTACTTTACATATTTCATGAAGAAGTCAAAATGTATTATAAATGGTCATGCCAAACTTTTTATGTATTTGTTCCATAAACACTTCATCTTCACATATGACATAGGTTTAGAAGTTAAAGCTGTACACCACAGTCATGTGGAAGTGATCTTTTAATTTCTGTGCCCTGATATTTTATTAATAACAAAGTACTTCTGTTATGAATCCTGTTTCTCATAGAGGAATAGATAGACTGAACTGTAACTGTGGCTTTTACTTTAACTTGACAGGAATCATCTCTTGCATCACTGGATTGCGCTGCTTGCTGATTGCCCTATTATTGCTCAGATGTATGAAGACACAGCTCTGATTAAAGACCACACTCTAGTTAACTCTCTGATCCGAGTGCTGCAAACTTTACAGGAATTTAACATCACACTGGAGACGTCACTGGTCAAAGGTATTGACATTTAAAAGTGATCACAAGCATACAGGAAAGGACCATGCAAAAAATTTGCTGCATACCTGATGAACAAAATTGAAACTACAAAGGGAAATATTGGAATTCAACAACTTGTCTTGAAGTTGCAGGAGCTATTTGCCATATAATGTATGCACAGAGCCATTTTGAACCTATACCCAAGATTGTATTAAGCTATTGTAAAGTTTGAGAGAATGTGCATATGTGCAGACTTTTACTGTAATGTCAGCTGTCTATAGTCTTTCTTGGTTGTACAGTGTTGTGCAGCCTATCCAAGAACAATGCTTGTTTAAAAATTTTTTTGTTGAAAGCAAGAAAGAAGTATTATGTTTGATTTCTTTTGCTGCAGATTGTCAATATTTGCACTGTTAACCTGCAGTTTAAATAGTGTCTAAATTTTTTAAGTGTACATAATGACAGTGCAGTGAATTATGTACATTTACTAAGTAGCTGCTAAAAATGTGTGTATATATGTGTATATAAAGAAATTTGTGTGTGTATGTGATATACATGCGCAGTATTCTTGTAAATTTAATTGGCAAGTTGGTAGTATTTTTCAAATGTTGATGATCAAAGGATGATGATAACATTCTGATATTGTGCTAAGCAAATACAGTATTTGTAATGTTTTTGATTAAAAGAAATACTCTTTTGTTTTCAGTTTACCATCTAGTACATAAAATTGATAATTGATATCTCATAATTAGACATATGCCCTTGGCATTCAAGCTCCTATGAAGGTATCTTAATGAACTTAAACTAAATTTGTTTAGTGTGACATTAAAGTTCAAAAAGTAGTACATTCATAATACATTTTTTTGTGCATATGTATGGCTTCTAATGTATTTTCTGATTGGCTGCTGTTACCTTTTATATCATCTGTAACATAGAGAACATGGGAGAAAGTTCCACCAACTGGATTAATACACTTGAATTTAAAGTTTACTCTTTACCTTTTGTGCATGTAACATTCCTGGTGAAAAATGTTTTCTGGAAACTTTTTGTATTTACTTTTATCTACATCTTTGGCATTACATCTTATTTATCGCTTAAATACATTAAGAAGATGTATTCTAGATCTTTTTACTGTTATAAAATAAGGTTAAAATGAAAGTTCATTCAAATGTTTTGTTTCCTCGAATGTAGGATTTTTTTTCAACCAGCTGTGATTTAGGTGAAACTTTTGACTTTATCAAATTATAGTGTGGCAAGTTATTTTTCAGTAAACTGGATTTCATCCACAATTCCCCAATATTCCTGTGAAATAAGTTCTATTGCAGTAATACAGATTTAGCACTGGTAGTATCAGTCTTGTTTTCAACTTTTGTTGTGCCATTTAAATTTGGAGTAGCCATGCATAATATCCAGATTATTTACCAATAAGCTTTGAAACGTTTGTAAAATAATATCAACAACCTCTGGTTTATATTCAGGGGAAAAATGACTTGCAAGCCATTTGTAATGAATAGCCTAAGAGAAGCTGGTTGGTTTCTGCTTCTGGAAGCATTGAAAACAACAACTCTTCTGCCTTTGGGTTCTTTAGCAAACAACATTGCCAAACATTCAGAACATTGTAATGGGAAAGTTCTTCGGGAATTTAAGTATGTTATGGGCTGACACTAAACTGGAAATTGTTGGTATTCCGGAAGAAAGAAACTGTCCAGTTATATCTATTAATGAACTGAATGGAAACTTGTTTGTGTCTTGCCTCCCCTTTTCCTTTTGATCCTTTTAGAAGTCGGGCACTAAAGTTAGTGCAGAGCTGAATGGTTGCCAGTGATTTCTGTCATAATTCCTCCTTATGGACATCAGATTGTGTTTGCTTGCATTAACTACATTGCAAATTCATTGAAGTTTGTTGAATAGGCTGAAAGATGTGAACAGTTATGAATTAGTTGCATGAGGAATTACTTGTTTTCAACTTGCCCAATGAACATTTGCAGTATTCAGTAAAGTGTGATAAAGTAACCCTCATTAGAGCAATTGAAAACCAAATTATTATATTGCAGTCATAATATTACAATATACAGCCTTCTGCAGTTTTTAAAAGAAAGTTTGGAGTGCAGTAATGTAGATCTTGCCATACATTCAGAGTAAGTTGTATAGTTGAAATGTTGAGTTATTTAGGAATAATCTTCAGTACATCAGTGATTGAACTAGTGTAAACTATTGTTACAGTTGGCAGTTCCTGTGAACTTTCTAGCATAATTCACCAGACACTACTTTGATGAAGAATGATAGATTCCCATCCTGCATAGTTTAAGTTCACTTAATGTTCTTGCATTAATTTTAAACAGGTGTAGCCTTTGAAACATAATCCCTGGGGAAAAGTGATTAGGAAAATTAATGACTAAGGTATTACTTTTGTAGCTTGTCTATTTACTGGTGCTTTAACATGCTCTTGTACGTATAGGCTGGGTTTTTTTTCAATTTGACAAGTTGCCAATAATGATACAGCAAGGGAAAAACTGGGCATTTGGTACCAGAGTGAATAAAAAGATCCACCTTATATCTCCTTAATCAATTAGACTGAAGGATTCATACCATTCAAAGCTGTTTTTATAATTGATCAATTGTGTCATAACTACAATAAAATGGAATTGAGTGTCATAAGTGAGGGGCCATAACAACTAGTAAATCAAAACAATTAATTTGGAGAAGCTTCTTTATCAAGCTAAAATCAATGTGGACTACAACAAACAGCAATACCATAACAAATGTACATTTGTGGGGAAACTAGATAAACATGCATGGGGAAAACATGATCTGTTATGAAAGCAGAATTAGGTTGGAAAAAACTGAGTAGATTAATATAAAGTTAAGGTCTAAAGATACATTTCTTTATAGTCTATTGATTTAAAACTCAATTTTATTGTTTGTTCAAATCCATATTGATTTTGAGCATCAGTTATCAATTTTTATGTATTAGAAATATAACATTTCATATTCTTACCTCTTCAGCTTGTCTGGGCATATGGTACAATTCACATTCATCTAATTACCCAAAAGTCAACATTTCTAAAACATTGCTCTTTTACCATAATGTTTGATTCTTCACTGATATTAGATCAGAGATGTTAAAAATTGTTCAGCATAACAAATCTTGAAAAGTTTGCTTATAAAATGTATTAATGTAAACAACAATGTCTGTAGTCATCACTCTGTCCCCACTTTAAGTAGGAGATTTTTAACAAAGTTGTAATTTTTTTTTCTGTACAATTTTTGCCCCATCTCTCAAACACATAGATACACACACCCAGGTTCCACAAAACTTGTGATTATTTTACTTTCAAATCTGATGCTGGGTAGCTCAGACCTGTACAATGTCATGGACTGGGTTACAAGGTGGCACTTCAGGATAGTGGATTCCATGAGCAACCTTTGAGCCACCATTGCAAAGGCATACTTTTCCAGTGTTGTAAAGTCCCAGCCTCTGTAGCTCGCACCTGGGAAGCTCTGGCAAGTCCCGTTAAGTAAACAACATACCACAATGATCCTTGGGAATGGGCCTTTTGATTCCCACCAATTTGTTAGCCCGTTCTTCCCACTGAATATAGACTATCTCATCAATCCACCCCTCAGTTTCCTAAAATCCAGACACAGATGTAACTAGTTTATTTTTGTGTATCTCACAATGATGAAATATTTTCCTGGATGCGGTTCCTCACGTGGAGCCTTTGACATTGCACTGCTGCCTTTTACACCTTTGGAAAAAATATTAACTTAGACACTCCTTCATCCACTATAATTGTCTTTCTTTGTTAAATTCTGAACCTTCAATCATTCAAAATGTTTCAAGTATTTTAAACATCTGTAATAATTGGAAATGTAAGAACATTAATATTGTTTTACCATCAGACTGCTATTTTGATTAAGCTTTGACTGACTTTGGTTCCTCCACAAGAATGAGTTAAACTCCTCTTTTCTGATTTATTCACTCATGGGATGAGTACATCCAAAGTATTTATTGTACCTCCATAATTGACCATGAACAGAATAGCCATAATTTTGCCAACATATTGGCTTTGAGTTGAAGTACCATTTTGGTGTGAAGGCATATAGAACACAGTAGAGTAATTCTGCCTGTTCTATATATCTTGAAGCTCCAATTTATGAGAGGAGAAGGGCAATATTAGATTTTATTAATGGAAAAGCAGCAACCCACAAACTAACACATACAAACAAGCTGGAGGAACTCAGCAGGTCAGGCAGCATCCGTTGAGATGAGCAGTCAATGGATGCTGCCCAACCTGCTGAGTTCCTCCAGCTTGTTTGTACATGTTGATTTGACCACAGCATCTGCAGTGTACTTTGTGTTTACAGCAACCCACAAACGTGTCTGTTCAAAAGTATGCTAGTAATTCTGGTTGGGGAAAACAGAGGTCATATTTTTATTATACAAAAATGGTCTTTTATAGATTTGAATTTGAATTGTAAATTGAAGGATCAACTAATGGCATCGTCAAGTCACTTTTTATTGTCATTTCGACCATATATGACAAAATGGTACAGTACATAGTAAAAATGAGACAATGTTTTTTCAGGACCATGGTGTTACATGACACAGTACAAAAACTAGATTGAACTACATAAAAAAAACAACACAGAGGGAAAAAAACAACTACACTAGACTACAGACCTACTCAGGACTGCATAAAGTGCACAAAACAGTGCAGGCATTACAATAAATAATAAACAAGACAACAGGGTAGTAAGGTGTCAGTCCAGGCTCTGGCTATTGAGTCTGATAGCTTGGAGGAAGAAACTGTTTATCAATACCAGTATAGTAGGGAACTTTTATTTGAAGTGTACAGTAGAAGACTCTGTTGGCTTCCTTACTAAACACTTTTTTTGCTGTTTAACTTCAATTAGTTAACTGAACTTAGTGTCACAGGAGATGCATTTTAAAATAAAACTTTTTTTAAAACTTCAAATCTTCCAATATTTCATCAAAGTTACCCATTCTTGTGCTGAGTTTCAACAGTGACACGGATCCTTTTCTCTAAAACGAGGTTACCAAAAACTTCAACAGCATCCCATTTGAGAACAGCTATCCTGGTCTCATGTCAAGTATTTATTATTTGCAAACAGTACAAGTATAATGTCATACATTTGTAGAAGATATCCAGTGATAACTGATGAAAAGAATGTGTGTATGATTTTTGGGTGATGACCAGACTGATTTTAGTTGTAATGCACCTGTGACTGAGAAGTCGATCTAGAATAAAGTATGACGAAAACACTTCAACCAAATGGCAATGTCAAATAGTGAATTTGCATTTTAGGAGAATGAAGATGACAACGGGGAATAAATTTCTGTTATATTAGAATAAGAACATTTAACAGCATTTAGTACACCAGTAACGTCAATCACTTATTGAAATGTTCTCACAGTAAATGCACAAAGTACCTAATTCATGTTCTTAAAGTAGTATTGATACATTCACTTCAATTATGTCTGTACAAAAACCAAAATTAAGGCTACCATTTAACTTTTCTGATTTTTTGTTTTTTAGTTGGAACAGTTCTGATCCTTAGTTAGAATGTCATAAGCTTTTTGGTCATTAATATTCATATAAACATTTTATAACAAGTTGTACAGAATCAGAAGATAGTATAAAGATTTAATTATTCTCAAATACTTGGTCTCCCAAGTAGCAAAATATTAATGACATTATATTTAAAATATATTTTGATATGGAGCAAAAGGAAGTGTTGTGTCTGTTTTATTTCTGTAGAGAATTTGCTGTAGTGATTTACATGGAACTATGACCAGTTCTTTAAAATAAAATTCCTCCTCTGCAGCTGAAGGGAATTACATTTAACAGAAATGATAATTAAATATTCACCTGAAAAGTGAGGACATATGTTTATTATAACTAACTAGTAATTGTGTACAGTATATTTAAATTGTATTAATGAAGACATGTTGATAGTGACAAAGTCTGTATTTATAAGTGTATGTATATTTTTACATAACAAACTTGCTCCTGTGAGTAGATAATGACTAATAATTGAATGGGGATTGGGTTTATAGAAGGCACAGTTTGTTTTATCGTTCAACTGCCCTGTTATCCATTCTGTAATCAGAACTAGAATTGTACTATATAAAAATCTACTGGTGGTGTATTTCAAATTGTCCTTATAAATAAACTGTAAATGTTTGTTAATTAATCTCTGCCTGTCTCAATATATAGAAACTTGCTGTTATGTTGAGTTTTAATGTGCAATATGCCTAGTTCCATTCATTTAAGTGCATTAACTCCCTTTCATTTGATCATTGTTGCACTGAGATTCAGTGACTAAACATCAGTTACCATAAGATTGTACCTAAAATTGTCAAATCAATAGATTACAATTATTTCACTGACATATTTACCATTTCATAAAAGAATGAGTTTGTAAGGTTAATTCACTTAGCTTATTTTACATAATAATTATTGTAAAACTAAAAGAATGAAAATATCAGAGCCAGCATTAATTGAGTTACATTTCCAACAAAATTAGCATTCCATGTTATATTTAACAAGTGCAGTCATCATTGTTATGTTAGCTGGTGTTAACAAGTACCTTAGTTAGATTTCATTTGCTTAGCATGTTATTATCCAATCCATGGAATAGTAGTAAGAAGAGCAAACAGAACACACGGAAAATAGGAGCAGGAGTAGGTCGCCTGGTTCCTCAGCCGTACCCACCATTCAATAAAACTGCTTTTGTCCTCAATTCACCATCAACTTGAAGTGCTTATAATTATGTAGCCCCTATAACTCTCAAAGGGCAGAGACCTCAAAATTCACTAAGAAGAAAAAGTTGTGGCAGTAATCTTCAGCCAACACACCTAACAATGTGCTGGGGGCAGCCCCCAAGTGTGGCCACACATTCCAGAGCCAACACAGCATAGCCATGATGCTTGGCAGAGCAACACAATGCAACAAAACAACAGCGAAATAAGCCTCTTTTGTCTCACTCGCATACACACATTCTGGATGCATTACAAATTGATTACCAAAGACTTTGCTACTGGCGGTGGTGGTAGATTAGGGGAGTATGCATATGAGATGGGCCTTAGTTTTGCTGTAGTCATAGAGTTCTTACAGCACAGAAACCAGCCCTTTTGGCCCATCTACTACAGGCCAAATCATTAATCTGCCTAGCTCTCACCAACTTGCACCCTCTCAGTAAAGATCCCCTTAACCCATGACCTCTAGTTCTAGTCACACCAAACTCAGTGGAAAAAGCCTGCTTGCATTTCTCCTATCTATACTCATAATTCTATATACCTCTATCAAATCTCCTCTCATTCTCCTATGCTGTCGGGAATAAAGTCCTAACCTATTAAAACCTTTCCCTATAACTCAGGTCCTCAGTTCTTGGCAACATCCTTGTAAATTTTCTTTGGACTCCTTCAATCTTATTGGCATCTTTTCTGTAGGTAGATGACCAAAACTGCACACAATACTCAAATTAAGCCTCACCAATGTCTTATACAACTTCAAAGGTCCAATTTAATGTCAGAGAAATGTATACAATATACATCCTGAAATGCTTTTTCTTCACAAATGTCCATGGAAACAGCGAAGTGCCCCAAAGAATGAACGACAGATAAACATAAGAACCCCAAAGCTCCCCTCCCTCCCGTGCATAAATGGCAACAAGCAACAATAACATAACATTTCAACTTTTGTACTCATTACTTGGATTTATGAATGTCAATGTGTCAAAAGTTCTCTTTATGACCCTATAAAGAGGTCTCTGTGATGCTTCTTTCAAGAAATCATGGATCTGTATTCCAGATTCCTCTGTTGTACCGCACTCCTCAGTGCCTTACTCCTCACCATGTAAGTCCTACCCTAGTTGGTCCTCCCAAAGTGCCACACCTCACACTTGTCTACATTAAACTCCATCTGCTATTTTTCTGCCCATTATTCCAGCTGGTCCAGATCCCGCTGCAATCCTTGACGGTCTTCCCAGCTGTCCACTACACCCCAATCTCAGTGTTGTCCATAGATTTGTTGATCCAGTTTACTATGTTATCATCCAGATTGCTGATAGTTTGTATTAGGGAATTATCAACATTAGAAATACTCATGGTTCCAATACCAAGACTATCTGTTACTTCCCAGAGTATTCACTTTTCTTTCATTATGTTCCCTTCCAGTGTTCTTTGCATCTTTATCTTTTCCAGATGATTGGTGCATTGAGATCATTTTTAGGTTCCCACATTTCAGAAGCCTGACTTGAGCTGTTGGAGAAACAATGATCTTTTTTTTACTATATAACTGGGTAACAAAACAAAACAAATTCACTGTGGGGTGAAAGAAAGAATAAGTTCCAAACCAGAGCAAACCCTCTCAAGTAACCCAATTGTTTGGAGTCCCAAACAACTTAATGCAGTTTGTCAAGTCAAATATGGTTCAGCCATATAGAGAATATTAAATGGTAAGGCCATAAGGAATAAGAATGAACAGAGCGACCTTTGGGGCCATACTTCCCTAAAAGTAGCAAAATGGATAAATGTAGTGGCATATGGCATACTTGCCTTTATAGGTTGGTTGTAGAATTTAAAGGTTGTACAGTAAGAATGTGATTGTGTTGGAGAGAATGCAGAAGAAATTTGCCAGATAACTTCAGTTATGGGGAGAGATTGAACAGACTTGTTGCCCCCAGAGTAAAGGATGTGCTGACAAACGTATATAAGATTGCAAGAAGGATAGGCTAGGTTAGATGGTCAAAACTTTTCTCCGTGGTTTGGGTATCAAAAATAAGGGTAAAAGTTTGAGGTTAGATTGAAGAGTTTAAATGGAATCTGAGTGGAAACCTTTTACTTGTATGTTGTGCACCAATCATCTAGAAAAAGAAGAAGAATTTCAGAGTTGTATACTTTGATAATAAATAAATCTTTGAAATGCAAAGAACAATGTAAGGGTGCATAAGGAAAGGAAAGTGAATTCTCTGGGCAGTAACCAATAACATTGGAAATGGATCCATAAGTATTTCCTGCATTGATAATTCCCTAATACAGGTCTTCCCTACTGACAAATGTTCAATGTACATACAGCCTGTGCTTACAATCAAGCTTTTCGGAGCTGGCAAAATGGATTTTCCGGCAGCAGGCATTATCTGCTGTGTGGAAACTTAGTTTGTGGTCATTGTAAGTTCTATATAATTTATGTTCATTTATGCTTGCCTTCATTTTATAATGTATTGACTGGATTATGAATCATTCATGGGAACAAAATCCCCCTGTAGCCTGGGGAAGACCCATAGCCAACTAATTTCTTGTGTCAACACATTTGTCACTATCATGAAACCTTTATACTTTGACAGGACTTTGATACATTTTCAAAGATAGAGTAATAACAATGTCTAGAATTCATGAATACAGTATTGAGAAAAAAAATGAAAGTAAGCCATTCCTCGCCCAGCTGAGTTTACTGCAGGTGAGATAACAAGTAATCAATCATGTCCTGAAAGTTAATGGGATACATAATTTTATGAAAACAAGAGACCTTGATAAACCTTGTGTATCTGAGGGAACTTGCTTCTACAGGATGGTGAAGAGTGAGTCTCCAAGAGGATATTTGGAAATATGGTGGGGGGCGGGGTCTGGAAATGTGAACTACAAGATTTGATTGAGATTACTCTGGCACAAAACAAAAACATTTGAATGGTCTAACTTCTTTGTGGTTCAAATGGATTGCAAATACTAACTTTTGTTTTGTACGATAATTTATCTTGTTGAAAGACATTATTTTCTGATTTATACTTATAATAGTTCAACCACTAAATCTGCTAAACAGATCAAGTTAGTAAAGTACTCCTGTAAATGCACAGCTACAGAGAAATTATAAATGCATCTGTGTAAAGGTTGTGAAAATATATATTTAAACCTTTATGTGTAAAGTTTAGGCATTGGCTTTTTTTTATGCCTTTTTGAAGATGTTACAGCAAAGGGCAGATTTAGGGTGATTTTAACCACAAGTTCAATAACATTTTTAGAAAATAAGATACCAAAGGAATGTCACTGGCATCGATATGAAGGTTGAAAGGTTCATTTTATTGTCAAAGGATGCAAGTACAATACAACTCTGATATTTGTCTTCTCCAGATAGCCATGAAATACAAGAAATCCATGGGAGCTGTTGTAAAGAAAAGCTATCACTCCTTCCCAACATGAAAAAGAAAAAGAAACAAAATTTGCAGACCTCAAACCCCCACCCCTTCCTCGCAAATAAATGCGCCAATGTCATCAAATCCCCAGCCCCCTCCCTCGCAGAATAATCAGTGACAATAACGTCAAAACTCCCAACCCCTCTCTTACACAGAAAAACTAACAGATTTATCCACACAGGAAAAGCACCTATATATAGTGCATTTTGTGCTATCTTACTTTGATTTATAATAAGTATCCTTATGAATCCTGTATTTGTGTATATGAAATTTAATAAAAATATTGGAAAAAGAAAGAAAAGCACCAACAAACCCCAACATCAAACTCCCAAATCCCCAACTTCTCCCTCGCAGAAAAAAAACCACTTGCCAACTGGCAACAAGAAAGAAAAACACTGAAAACTGAAGGAGGCTAATAGAAAGTACAGTCCAATTATCACATAAACCTCAGAATATTGAAATACACCCTTCCATCAGCTTTTGAGAAGAACGGCCGCTTGAACTCATTCCTTCTGTGAGGTGCGACCGCCATGCCAAGTCCGAACAGGAATGCCACCAACCCGGCTACTGACACCCATGTCCTCCGTTGAGAGAGACCACTGACCCCTCTACATTCACCTCGATACTTCAATCTTCTTTGCTGCTTCAAGATGGAGTGGTTCATGACTCCGTGTTTTTTCCATGAAACAGCTTGTGTTCTCGGTCCCTTTCGGGTCCCTGTCTCTGGACTTCCCCATGAGGCAGCTCTCCAGACAGGGCAGAGCATTAGGCCATTCAGTTGAGTTCCGTACTGCACTCACAGGCTCCAATTAACACAATTAAGACAAAAAGAAAAATCAGAACTCATAGAGAAAGTGAGATAATTGAAGAGATTAGCTACCTGGAAGATGTTGCCTGAGGAATCGTTGTTCACTGGTACCATCTTGTGTGATCAGGGGAAAATGAGTGGAAAACATGGACTTCCTGTGCTCAGATGGCCACGAGGATCAATCCCTGTGAAGTATTGTAGGGAACAAAAATGGCCATGAATCAGAAGTGCACGCTTTACAAGTATGTTAACTGACCAGACAAAAGAAAGACCTTGCCCCAAAACTTATTACTAACTGCATCTCAAGTGGAAATCCAAAAGTTGTAGTTGTTTGACTGGGATAATCATCAAATGCTGAGAAAACATTCCAGAAACAAATCTAATCAGAGCCATTGGTTTCCGCCTAAGATGGCGCTATCGTACGTGTGCGTTGGCTTCTGGTAGTTACAAACACTTTGTAATGTTACGTATTCAGGCAACAATAAATATATGAGTTCGGCAAGGGTTTCTTATAATAAAACAACACGTTTATTAAACACAGAAAACAAACCCCCCAAAAGTAAACAAACACTACCGTAACCGGAAACAGCTGCTGAGCGGCTGTTCAAACAGTTCGTAAAGTGATATTCCAAAACAGTTCTTAAAGTGATATTGCCAAAAGTTCGATATGCTCACAGTCCATTTAAAAGGAGAGACTTTACAGGACGATTTAAATTCTCTTTCACGTCGCTTGCTTCGATCCCCGACGTCGAACTTCCCCCGAAGAATTTACGAAACAGAACGGCTTAAAGGCATTGACCTTTCCTTCTCCACTACCTTCAATCCTTTCTAGGTAAACCTAGGGATTAACACGAAGATAGTCAACGAAATCCTTCCAAATAAGGATCAAACAAAGGTCGCCCCCGTTTCACCGTAGAAAGCGATTCTCCTCGATCTTTAACTTCCAACCTTGAATCTTCACTCTCCTTTAATTCTCAAACTAACAGAATCATAAAGAACCTGTTGGCATTAACCTTTTAAACTTTAGGCATTAAATAAAAACTTCATCCTTCAGCTAAACTGCGTCATCACTTCAAACACGCAGTGGCATGAAGTCAACTTGGCAAATCCAGCCACGAATTGCCCCTCCTCACAGGGTGGGGTCTACCTTTTATAACCTGTAAAAAAACCCATCACATGATCTCTACTGGCGGGAAAATGACGTCATTCCACCATCACAAGACCATCACCTCAAGTCCAGTACAGCTTCAACCCCAGTCACATGACAAGGGCACCACTGTCATGTGTCACGAGTACGTAACACCTCCCTCCAAAAAAAAACATTTTTGGTCTGACAAGAACAAAAATTTTTAACAATTGCTTACAAGAAAAACAAAGGTATAAATTTTATAACATACACAATACACAACACCATCATATAACAGCTTATAAGTCACAATACAGTAGGAGTGTTACAATTGAAAAAAAAACCACTCCATAAAAAAAATTACAGTGTACATTCAACATCGAGATAGACAATCAGCAACCACATTATCTTTACCTTTAATATGAGTTATCACAATATTGTATCCTTGTAACATCAAACTCCAATTTAATAACCTTCTGTTTTTGTTTTTCATCTTACTCAGAAAAACTAACGGATTATGATCAGTGTAAACAATAAGTGGTTTCTGAGTTGTACTAACATATACCTCAAAATATTCCAAAGCTAAAACAAGAGATAACAATTCTTTCTCTATTGTCGAATAATTTCTTTGATGCTTATTAAATTTCTTAGAAAAGTAAGCTACTGGATGATCAACCTCATCACCCTCATTCCTTTGCATTAATACTGCTCCTGCAGCCTCATCACTAGCATCCACAGCCAATGAAAAAGGTTTTCCAAAGTCAGGTGCCTTAAGCACAGGTTGTTGACATATCATTGTTTTCAATTTTTCAAATGCTTCTTGACAAGGCACCGTCCATACAAACTTCTCATTCTTCCGCAGAAGGTTAGTTAATGGAAGGGCAACATTAGCAAAATTCTTACAAAATTTCCGATAATATCCTACCATTCCCAAAAACCTTCTGAGAGTCTTTTTCCCCGTTGGAGTGGGAATCTCTAAAATTGCCTGAACTTTTGCCTGAACAGGAGCTACCTTACCTTGACCCACAACATAACCAAGGTAAGTCACAGTGGCATGTCCAAATTCACTCTTAGCTAAATTAATAGTTATGTTAGCTTTTGAAAGCCTTTCAAACAATTTCTCCATCGCAATAATGTGTGCTTCCCAAGTATCATTTCCTGTCACTAAATCATCAATATAAGCATCAGTATCTTTCAATCCCTGAATCACAAAGTTAATCATCCTCTGGAAAGTACCTGGGGCATTCTTCATCCCAAATGGAAGAACATTATACTCATATAACCCAGATGGAGTTACAAATGCAGAAATCTCTCTACCTCTGTCCGTTAATGGAACACACCAATACCCTTTCAATAAATCAATCTTTGTAAGGAACTTTGCCTTTCCAACTTTATCTACACAATCATCTACTCTAGGAATTGGATATGCATCCGTTTTCGTTACAGCATTCACCTTCCTATAATCCGTACAAAACCTAATACTACCATCTGGCTTTGGCACCATAACACATGGCGAACTCCAATTCGAGTTAGAATGTCTAATGATATTATTCTCTAACATATATTCAATTTCTTTCTCAGCAAGTTCACATTTTTCCTTGTTCATCCTATATGGATGTTGTTTAATAGGTTTGGCATCCCCAACATCTACATCATGTGAAGCTATAGAAGTCCTTCTCGGAACATCTGGAAACAACTCCCTATATTTAAAAATCAACTCCTTCATCTGTTGTCTCTGATCTAACTGTAAATGTGCTAATTTTTCATCAATATTTTCCAGAATGGTTGAATTTGGTAACCTAACAGAAACAATGTTGGATTTAGAATGAAAGTCAGATGAATCATCTATCACGTTCCTAGTTAAATCAAACTCATTCTCACTAACCACAACAGTCACAGTATCAGATTGTTTCTCAAAATATGGTTTCAACATATTTATATGGCAAAGTTGTGTTGACCTTCTACGATCTGGAGTTTTTACCACGTAATCCACATCATTAATTTTAGACACAATTTCATAAGGACCATGAAATCTAGCTTGTAAAGGATTTGTCTGCACTGGGAAAAGAACCAACACCTTATCTCCAGGCTTAAACATCCTCATCCTAGCGTCTTTATCATACCAAGTCTTCATTTTCTCCTGAGCCAACTTTAAATTTTCCTTAGCTAAGCTACAAGCTTTATGTAACCTGTCCTTAAATTTCAACACATAGTCCAACAAATTAGTATGTACTTCCTTATTAATCCACTGTTCTTTCAACAAAGCTAAAGGTCCTCTAACTCTATGCCCAAACACAAGTTCAAATGGACTAAAACCTAAAGATTCCTGTACCGATTCCCTTACTGCAAATAAAAGTAAGTTTATACCCTCATTCCAGTCACTTTCATTTTCCACACAAAATGTCCTAATCATATTCTTGAGGGTAGAATGAAACCTCTCCAAGGCACCCTGCGATTCTGGATGGTATGCAGACGAAGTGATTTGCTTAGCTCCCAATTTATAAACAATCTGTTGAAACAATCCAGACATAAAATTACTGCCTTGATCAGTTTGTATCTCCTTAGGTAATCCAAAATAAGTAAAAAAAATTATAAGGGCCTTTGTCACAGTCTTAGCTTTTATATTCCTAAGTGGTACTGCCTCTGGAAACCTAGAAGAAGTACACATGATAGTCAACAAATACTGATAACCAGTTTTTGTCTTTGGTAATGGACCAACACAATCTACAATAACTTTAGAAAATGGTTCACCAAATGCTGGGATAGGTTGTAATGGAGCTACTGGTGTAACCTGATTTGGTTTACCCGCAATTTGACAAGTATGGCACGTTTTACAAAACATCGCCACATCTTTTCTTAGACCAGGCCAGTAAAAATGTTTTAAAATCTTGTCCACAGTTTTCCTTACCCCTTGATGTCCACCTAAAGGCACACTATGAGCTAAAGTCAAAATCTCATTTCGATAAGCTTTTGGAACAACTACTTGGTAAACAACATTCCAATCCTCACTTGCAGGAATTGTAGGCGATCTCCACTTCCTCATCAACACTCCTTTTTCCAAGTAATATCCTACTGGCACCTTATCAATTTCACTATCTAGTAAAACCTGCTCTTTTAATTTTATAATCTCAGAGTCTCTATTCTGCTCTGCTATCATCTCCTTCCGAGACAAAGATAAATCTTTATAGTCAGACTTACTCCCAGAATCTTGTTCAAACAACGAAGATAAGAAAGTCTCTGACACATCCTCAAAACTCGAATCCTGAGTTGAACAGTCCTGAATAACAACCTCATTCTGCGCATCAATCTTTTTAGCCATAGCTCTAGTCACAACACAGGAAGAATCTGTGTTAGAATTCAACTCTGGTTCCTCTGACTCCATTGTCAAATGCACTTCAGGAAAAACTTGTCCACCTGCCAAGTCATTACCTAACAATAAAGAAATACCCTTCACAGGTAAGCTATGCTGTAATCCTATTTTAACAAATCCTGTAACTAACCCTGACTTTAAATTTACTTTATGTAAATGTACAGGCATAAAATCACTTCCAACACCTCTTATGTAATTTACCTCACCAGTATCAGACTCTTCATTAAAGTTCAACACACTGTCTAACATCAATGACTGAGAAGCACCAGTATCCCTAAGGATTTTTATTGGCACTAGAGTAGATCCTTCCTTCAAGGATACAAACCCTTCAGTTACAAAATGATCATATCCCTTTCTAACTTGGTCAGACTCTAACAAAGCCTCATTTGTTTTTATCAAACCCTGTAACTTTACAGGTGCTTCAGTATGTTGCACACAAGCATCTGGAACTGCTTCCTTCTCTTTCTTTTTCAATTTGAAACAGTTAGCTATTACATGGCCAGGCTTCTTACAATAGTTACAAGTAAGACCAAACTGTCTTTCCTTCACAGGCTTTCCTTTCTCATTAACTTTCTCATTAACCTCCGATTTAATTTCAGATTTACCTGGAGTCTCCATGTTATTTTTCCTCTTAAAAATTCTGCCCTGAGGAAATTTGTTCTTATGGATCAAAACATACTCATCAGCTAATCTAGCACAGTCCTGCAATTTATCAGTATCCTTCTCATTTAAGTAAGTCCTTACTTCAACAGGAATGCTTCTTTTAAATTCCTCCATTAAAATCAGCTCTCTCAATGTATCATAGTCCCCATTTACATTTTTAGAAGAAACCCATCTCTCAAAACACATAGCTTTATCATAGGCAAATTCCACATAAGTTTTTTCCACAGACTTTTTCAAACTTCTGAATCTTTCCCTATATGCTTCTGGGACTAACTCATATGCGTTTAAAATATGACTCTTTACAATATCATAATCAAGAGCTTGTGCAGCTGTTAAAGCTGTGTAAACTTGTTGTGCTTTGCCTTTAATTACACTCTGTAACAACACTGACCATTTATCTTTCGGCCACTCTGACATCCGAGCAATAGTTTCAAAATGTTGAAAATACCTTTCCACTTCTATTTCACTAAATGGAGGGACCAATTTAATTTCTTGACTAGCAACAAACGTTTTTTTAGAACCAGAAGACTGATTTCCAGTCCTTAATTCCTCCATTGCATATGCAAATTCTCTCTTTTGTTCCGCCTCCAATTTACACCTCTCCAATTTCATTTGTTCGATTTGCAACTGCATCTCCAGATTACTTATTTGAAACGACTCTAAAATCGATTCATCAAAAACACCCGAATCCACATAGTGTGACGCGATTTTTCTCTGTATTACAGCCTTAGAAGTAGTCTGCAAAATACCTTTAAGTCGCAATCTACTAGCTAGCTCAAACACCTCAGTTTTTTTCGCCTTCGCCAACACCTCTGCAGCTGGCGAAGCCAGAAACTCATCAATATTCATTGCTGCCGAATACCACAACAAGCCAAACAAAAGAACCGAGTAATCCCCGTTTCCAAAACACCGATTTAAAAGTTAGCAAGCATGTAAACTCAAAAAATTCAATCCCGGACGAGCCCCCATATTTAATGTTACGTATTCAGGCAACAATAAATATATGAGTTCGGCAAGGGTTTCTTATAATAAAACAACACGTTTATTAAACACAGAAAACAAACCCCCCAAAAGTAAACAAACACTACCGTAACCGGAAACAGCTGCTGAGCGGCTGTTCAAACAGTTCGTAAAGTGATATTCCAAAACAGTTCTTAAAGTGATATTGCCAAAAGTTCGATATGCTCACAGTCCATTTAAAAGGAGAGACTTTACAGGACGATTTAAATTCTCTTTCACGTCGCTTGCTTCGATCCCCGACGTCGAACTTCCCCCGAAGAATTTACGAAACAGAACGGCTTAAAGGCACTGACCTTTCCTTCTCCACTACCTTCAATCCTTTCTAGGTAAACCTAGGGATTAACACGAAGATAGTCAACGAAATCCTTCCAAATAAGGATCAAACAAAGGTCGCCCCCGTTTCACCGTAGAAAGCGATTCTCCTCGATCTTTAACTTCCAACCTTGAATCTTCACTCTCCTTTAATTCTCAAACTAACAGAATCATAAAGAACCTGTTGGCATTAACCTTTTAAACTTTAGGCATTAAATAAAAACTTCATCCTTCAGCTAAACTGCGTCATCACTTCAAACACGCAGTGGCATGAAGTCAACTTGGCAAATCCAGCCACGAATTGCCCCTCCTCACAGGGTGGGGTCTACCTTTTATAACCTGTAAAAAAACCCATCACATGATCTCTACTGGCGGGAAAATGACGTCATTCCACCATCACAAGACCATCACCTCAAGTCCAGTACAGCTTCAACCCCAGTCACATGACAAGGGCACCACTGTCATGTGTCACGAGTACGTAACAGTAAAAAGATAAGAAATCTAAGTAAAAACATCACTAAAAATACCTTTTCTGTGATAAATTGTGTTAGTTTATCGCCATAAAGAGTGAAGGGGTGAGAAATGACGTGTCACTAGATCTTTACAGTTGGAGTTCTGATGCCCATACAGCTGGCCCAGGTCTGAGGTTGGATTGTCTGGGCTTTGAAAGTCAGGGCTTGGGCAGAGAAATTCCGAAGCTCGTTCAACTGGCCCTGGTACAAGATTGGATCATTCTGGGCGCCGGGCTGATCTGAAGCATTTGAGGGTGGCTTCGGGCTGGGTGACAGAATCTGGACCTGGAGCGAGTCACTGGGTGACATGGTCCAGGCCTGGAGTGAGTTGCTGGCGGGGGGGTGGGGGAATGAAATCTGGGCCTGGAGCAAGCATCTGGGTGGTGTGGTCTAGGCTCAGAGAAGGTTGCTGGGTTGTGAAATCTGGGCCTGGAGCAAGCGTCTGGGTGGTGTGGTCTAGGCTCAGAGAAGGTTGCTGGGTTGTGAAATCTGGACCCAGAGCGAGTCACTGGGCAGCATGGTCTAGGCCTGGAGCCTTTCACTACTGCTAGGTCCTACTGCGATGTACAATACATCGTTTAGTGAATTCAAACAACGGTCTGGGAGAGAGGTAAGAGCTAATTTTGCTCACTCTCCGCGATGTTCTCTCCTCTCTCCAGGGCACTGGAGCTTTTTGCTATTCTGTCACTGGGTCAATTTAAACACTGGCCAGACAAGCTGAAAAGAGGGGATGTTGGTCAGGATGAGAGCCGATTTCACTCGTTCTCCGTGATGGTCACTCCCCTCTCCATGGCACTGCTATGAAGATTGCCTCAACTGCTATGCTCCGTGCCCATTAATATGATGAATTGATAAGCAAGGCTTTGACCCTCCTCTGGGCTGCTCCAGGGTTTGCATCTGCCGACTCAGTTTTGGTTTGTTTCAATTGTTGGCATGATTTGTATTTTTTTTTCTCTTGCACATCATGTTGGTCTATTATTTTTATTTTTATTCTTTTTTTCATTGTTTAATTGGGTTCTTTCAGGTTTTTTGCTTTATGGCTACCTCTGAGCAAACAAGTCTCAAGGTTGTATAACTTATTCATTCTTTGATAATAAATGAATCTTAAATTTTTTATTCCTGCCAGGAAATGGAAGCTGTGATTTTTCCTCAGACAGGATTTTCCTTCAATTGAGAATGGAATGAAACTGTTTTCAATTCTGAAATAATGCCCACCAGTTGCATTATAGTTCGACTTGTGTGGCCAATGCCAATCTCAATCACCAGTAATTGCAGCTACTCAGGTAAATTCAAAGTTCAAAGTAAATTTATTATTGAAGTACATACATGTGACCATATACAACCCAGAGATTCATTTTCTTGAGCACCTACTCAATAAATCATAATAGAATAATAAGCACGATAGAATTAATGAAAGATCACATTAGCTCGGGCATTCAACCTATGTGCAAAAGACAACAAACTGTGCAAATTCAAAAGAAATTAATAATAATAATAATAATAATAATAATAATAATAATAATAATAATAATAATAATAATAATAATAATAATAATAATAATAAATAAATAAGCAAGCAAATATCAAGAACACAGTATAAAGAATGCTTCAAAGTGGGTCTGTTGGTTGTGGGAACATTTTAGTGTTGGAGCAAGTGGGGTAGAGGGTAGTTACCCCCTCTGGTTCAAGAGCCTGATGATTGAGGGGTAGTAACTATTCCTGAACATGGTGGTGTGAGTCCTAAGACTCCTGTACCACCTTCTGAGTGGTAGCAGCGAGAAGAGAGAATGTCCTGGTGGGGGTCCCTGATGACAGATGCTACTTTGCTGCAGCAACGCTCCATGTAGATGTGCTCAATGGTAATGAGGGCTTTACCTGTGATGGATTGGACCATATCCACTACTTTTTGTAGGAATTTACATTCAAGGGCATTGGTGTTTCCATACCAGGCTGTGATGCACCCAGTCAATATACTCTCCACCACACATCTGTAGAAGTTTGTCAAAGTTTTAGATAACATGCCAAATCTTCACAAACTTCTAAGGAAGTAGAGGTGCAGCCGTGCTGTCTTCGTAATTGCACTTACGATCTGGGCCCAGGACAGGTCTTCCAAAATGATAAAACCAAGGAATTTAAAGTTGCCTTTACCTTTGATCCTCCAATGAGGACTGGCTCATGGGCCCCTGGTTTCCTCCTCCTGATGTCAATATCAGTTCCTTTGTCTTGCTACATTGAGCAATAGGTTGTTGTTGTGGTACCACTCAGCCAGATTTTCAATCTCCGTTCTATATGCTGATTTGTCACCACCTTTGATTTGGTCTGCAACAGTTGTGGTCATCAGCATATTTGATTATGGCATTGGAGTTGTGCGTAGCCACACAGTTACAGGTTTAAAGTAAATAGAGCAGGGGAATAAGCTCACATCCTTGTGGTGCACCTGTGCTGATGGAGATTGTGAAGGAGGTGTTGTTCCCAATCCGAACTGACTGGGATCTACAAGTGAGGAAATCAAAGATCTAACTGCACAAGGAGGTATTGAGACCAAGGTATTAAAGCCTATTGATTAGTTTTGAGGGGAGGATGTTGTTGAATGCCAAGCTCTAGTTGATAAAGAGCATCCACTCAATATGCTGTCCAGATGTTCCAGGGTTGAGTGAGGAGCCAATGAGATGGCATCTGCTGCGGATCTGTTGCACCAGAAGGCAAATTGGAGCGGATTCAAGTCACTTCCTGGGCAGAAGTTGATATGTTTCATCACCAACCTCTCTAAACACTTCATTGTTGTGGATGTAAGTGCTACTGAATGATAGTCATTGAGGCAGGTTACCATGTTGTTCTTAGGCACCGGTATGAGTGAAGCCTGCTTGAGGCAGGTGGGTACCTCAGACTGCCAAAGAGAGAGGTTAAAGATATCGGTGGATACTCCAGCCAGAGAATCAGCACAGGTCTTTAATACTTGGCCAGGCACTCTGTCTGGGCTGGATGCTTTTCAGAACATCCTGAAGACTGCTTGTATGTTGGCCTCAGAAACTGAAATCACAGGATCAACAGAGGCTGTGGGAATTTGTGACGATTGCTCCAAGTTTTGACAGTCAAAGCAAGTATCGAAGGCATTGCGTTCACTTTGAAGCGAAGCCCTGTTGTTTCCTATGTCTGGTTGATTTTACCTTATAAGAGATTATTGCATTCAAGCCCTGCGACAACTATTGAGCAACCTTCGCTGATTCAAATTTAGTCCAGAATTCTCACTTCACCTGTGAGATACTTTTCAGAGACCGTAACTGAACCTCTTGTAACTTTCTTGGACAACAGACTTCAATGCCTCTAATCCGGCCCTTAACTGATATTGGATCTCATGGTTCATCTGGGGGTTCTGGTTGGGGAAGATGCTGAATGATTTAGTGGGGATATGCTCGTCAGCAATTGTTTTTATAAAGTCTGTGACTTCCTCTCTGAGATTATCAGGATTAATGTATTTAAAATGATGGCCTGAAGTGTACAGGTCAGGTTGGCATTTACACTGCTACTCAGTTTAATTATTTTGGTATTGCTTTTGTTTATTACTATTTTTCAAAAAAAATGTATTTTGGCTTGGATTGTGTGGTCCATCTGATAACTATTATAAATCTAATTGTCCTGTGATGACCCATTGATTCTAGAAAGTCAATTTTTTAAACTCCAGAACTTGCTATTCCAAAGATTCCATGTTCGAGCACGTGGGTTGATTAAAGAGAGCAGAGTTGTAATGGGCATGGTATTAAAATGTTTAGTGAAAAGTATTTAATTATTTCAAGTAAATCTGAAGGTTTAATATTGGAAAGTAATGGTTATGAAATCTCATTTGCCCAGCATTGCCATTTGAAGCTATGCACTTTCAACTGACAGCTCCCACATTTTTGCAAATCCATTGGCTTCCTGCTTTCTTTTCTGGTGCATTTGTGTACACATGAATGTTTTTTATTAGTTTTTTTAAATACATTTTACAGATTAAAAAACCCAAAATCACAATGAGGAACATTAATACAGTGCAAAATTAAGCATACAATGACAATATGATACAGAGAAAGAGAATTTTTAAAAAAAGCTCCTAAATTGAAGACAAGTAAACTTAGTATCCTCCCCAAGCCCCACAACACAAAAAAAAACCTCCAGACCAACCACAACACAATATAGAGAGTATAAGTCAGGACAATCAAACTCCCAGACTGTGAATACACTCAGCAACAGAGGATAATAATGCCTACTACCAGAAAAAAAAGGGAGCTGGAAGCAAGGGGCCGAAAAGAAAAAAAAACCCTAGTCAAGAGGAAGGTTATGAAAGTACTCGATAAAAGGTCCCCAGACCTTATGGAACTTTAGGTCCAAATTAAGAACTGAATAAGGAATTTTTTCGAGGTCCAAGCAGGCCATAATGTCGTTAAGCCATTGAGCATGAGTGGGCGGGGCAACATCTCTCCATCTGAGGAGGATCAAGCGTCTAGCCAGGAGAGAGGCAAAGGATAATATTTGGCATTTGGTCGGACTCAGACGTAAATCTGTCTCGCCCCAGAAACTGAACTAAGCAATTAAGGGGTTTGGTTCTAGGTGCTGATTCAGAATATACGATAACGCAGTGAAGACATCTTTCCAAAATTTCTCCAAGCTAGGACAGAACCAGTACATATGGATGAGAGAGGCCTCGTCCCTCTTGCATTTATCACAGAGCGGACTAATGTCAGGGTAGAATCGAGATAGTTTAGATTTAGACATATGGGCTCTATGAACAATCTTAAACTGTAAAAGGCAATAGCGAGCACAAAGAGAGTTTGAGTTAACCGATTTGAGAATCGAGTCCCAGCTATGAATGTTTTTAACATTAAGCCATCTTTTATAACCTTGGGACAACCTCCTCAAAACTATGTTATTGCATCCCCTGCTTTACTACCACGTGTGCATTTGCAGTTATAGATGACCATGAACCACAGTCTGTATGTTATAGCTAAAATGCCTTAGGAGTAGGGCTTTTTTCCTTCAGGAAATCTTTTTACCACTTTACTTCATTTCACTACTTAAGTATTTTGTATTAATTGAGTGAGCTCTGAGGTCCCTTTACAAATCTTTCCACCAATCAGGTCCTTTTTGATGAAGGCTCTTAATTGCGCATAAAACTATGACCAACTTGGGACTCTCAACAATAACGCTGAATCCTCCTCTGCTTATGGCTCTCATTTCAATGAAGAATTCACCTAATGATCCCCTTCATTGTGATAAATCAGCACATGGCAATGCCATCTCTGGCAAGAGATTCTGGAGATCCAAACTTCCTCTCCTAGAGGAGAAATCTTCGCATTGACCAGAAGGACAATGTCTATTTTATCACATTGACAGGCAGGCTGATTAAATGTGGGGAGGAAAAAAAGTCTAAAATTTAATCTGAAGCTCTTTTCTGCAGCTCCTCACAAAGAGAAAGATGAAAAGGAACTAGATACCTTCACATACCTTTCTTTCTCTGCACAATAGGTTCTCAAGCATAGATAAAACATACACACAGAGGCATAATAAGTTGTCATTTGCCTTTACAGCTTCTAATTTATCTGTTCAATATTCCCAGCAATTTCTACTGTCTTGTTTTTAATGTTTTCAATTATTAGAAGATGACAGTATTCCAGAGGAACGGCGAGACTCACATATTTAATTGTTAAAGGATTGGTTAAGGGACAGAAAACAGAGTGTTGGAATCAGCAGATCAAAATATCAATCAGTGACAGACTTAGCTAGGTCCAAAGTCCATGGCCAGTAAGGCAATCTGAAGGGAAAGCAAGCTTCCAACTGGAGGATTTTGGATGCTAACCTGAGTCCAACATGATGGCTCTCCAGGCAATGCAGGGAAATGGAAGTAAGAGAGGCAGAAAGAAAACGAGGTTGGATATCCTGCATATTTGCATTCATGGTCAACAATGGCAGCATCAAAAGAAATTCTGAATGATTTGTTAATGTAGGCTCTCTTTCTGTGAGCCAGCTGCCTAATATCAGGGAAAATCAACACCAATACTATCTAGGTACTATAGTTATGTTTGAGCCTTGGTTTAACAGTTGTAGTTAGAATCAGAATTTAGAGCATGGAAGGCAATTGTTCAACACAGTCATTCCCTACCAGTCTTTCTGATCTACATGAGATTCCTTGTGCACTACTTACAGACTTTAGTTAATGCTAAAAGCAATCTTCCCATACTTCTTCATGTACATATCTGAGCTACGACAGAGTTCACTTGATCACAAATAGTCCTCTTTATCCTAAGGACACAGAGTAATTCTTTCCTCATTAAGTAAGTTATATCATGTCACACACACAAGATGCTGGAGGAACTCCGCAGACCTGGCAGCATCTATGGAAAATGCAAACAGTTGATGTTCCAAGACGAGACCCTTCATCATGAAAGGTCTCGACCTGAAACGTTGACTATACTCTTTTCCATAGATGTTGCCTGGCCTGCTGAGTTCCTCCAGCATTTTGCGTGTGTTTCTTGGATTTCCAGCATCTGCAGATTTTCTCTTGTTTGGAATTCTATCATGTTGTTGCTTTGGATCCTGTACAACAAGAATATTAATCAACTGCTAACCACTGACTCTTCAACATTGGGGTCAAAAAGCCAGCCCCCACACACTTAAGCAATATTTCCTCAAGGGACTTATTGCTGACTTGGTTTGGCCAGCCCATACAGCACCTAGATTTAATAATACTCACCAATAAGGTCATGAATCTTTGGAATTAATAGTACAAGATGTAATTGAAGGACTCAGTCACTGTCCATAGTCAAGAGAGAGATTTTTGGATATTAACAGGAAAGTGGTTTGAAGTCAAACACCATCCATAATTTTATTGACTAATATAGTGTGGGGAAGTATATGGTCATGTACTTTGGTAGAAGGAATAAAGGCGTAGACTATCTGCTAAATGGGAAAAACTTCTTGGGAGACATCGTGCGGTATTCTCTAAAGGTTAAGTAGCAGGTTGAGTCAATGGTAAGGAAGGCAATTGCAATGTTAGCATTCATTTCAAGATGACTAGAACATAAGTGGAAGAATATAATTCTGAGTCTTAATACAGCATTGGTCAGACTGCACTTGGAAAGTTGTGAGAGGTTTTGGGCACCTTATCTAAGAAAGGATATGCTGGCATTGGAGAGAGTCCAGGAGAGGTTCATGAGAATGTTTCTGGAAATGAAAGGGTTCAGGTATGAGGAGACTTTGATGGCTCTGGGCTTGTACTCAATGGAGATTAGATAGAATGAGGGGAAGATCTCATTGAAACCTATCAAATACTGAAAGAGCTAGATAGAGTGGATGTGGAGAGGGTGTTTCCTATAGTGGGTGAGTCTAGAACCAGAGGGCACAGCCTCAGAATAGAGGGACATTCATTTAAAACAGAGATGAGAAGAATTTCTCCAGCCAGGGAGAAGTGAATCTGTGGTATTCATTGCCACAGGTGGCTGTGGAGGCCAAGTCATTGGGTATACATAAAGTGGAGGTTGATCGATTCTTGATTATTCAGGGCACCAAAGATTATGGGGAAAAGGCAGGAGAATGGGTTGAAAGGAATAATGAACCAGGATTGACGGAATGGTTTATTTCTGCTCCCATTTTAATGTATTTTTATTCATATAATAGATTAATTTTGTCTTACACTGGAGACAGATAGATACTTTATTGATCCCAAAGGAAATTACAGTGTCACAGTAGCATTACAATTGCACAGATATACAAATATTAGAAGAGGAGTAAGGAAGAATAAAAAATAAGTTACATCAAATAGTCCAACAGCAGGGGTCATCAATTCCCCAGCTATAGGTTGATCCATTATAGAACCTAATGGCTGAGGAAAAGGATGGCCTCCTACAGCACTCTTAGTCTGTTACTAAAAGTACTCCTCTGTTTAGCCAAGGTGGCATGCAGAGGCTGAGAAACGTTATCCAGAATTGCCAGGATTTTCCGTAGGGTCCTTTATTCTACCACAGCCTCCGGTGTGTCCAGGTTGACTCCTACAGCAGGGCCAGCCTTTCTAATCAGTTTATTGAGCCTGCTGGCATCAGGCTGTGGAGGTGGTTCTGGCCCTTCTTGTGCACAGCCTCTGTGCTGGAGCTCCACTCAGGTCTGTCATCTAAGTCCATCCCAAGATACTTGTACATTCTCACCACATCCATGTCCGCACCATCAATAGTAACAGGGAACAGTGCAGGCTTAGTCTTCCTAAAGTCCATCACCGTCTCCTTTGTCTTACTGATGTTGAGCTGCAGATGATTCATCTTGCACCATTTGACAAGGTCCTCCTCCAGTGCCCTGTATTCATCCTCCTGTCCCTCTTTAATTCACCCAACTACTGCTGAGTCATCAGAGAATTTCTACAGATGACATGACTCAGTGTTGTTTCAAAAGCTCGGGGTATACAGGGTAAACAGGCCCCTGTGAGGCTCCAATGCTGCTTATAACCATGTCTGACACACAGCTCTGAAGCTGCACAAACTGTGGTTTTCCAGTCAGGTCGTCTATTATTACCCAGGATACTACAGAACTGCCAACTTCCACTGGAAGCTTCCTGCTGCTAGATGACAAAAATATTCATGATATACCGCATGTAATTGATAATAAACTTGATTGTGATTCTGAACCACAGAGTGTGCTTTACTCTGATTTATTTTTTCTGCTCTTTAAAAGTGCAGCAGCTCCTCAGTGCTGCACAGATACTTAAAACTGAAGTTATACATGATCCACTTGTGGAAATATTCAAGAGTTCAGCCATAGCTTTCAAGGGGGGAGATGTGCACCCATTATTTGAGAATGAGAGGGGGAAGAGAGAGGAATAGATTTAAACCCCAAGAATAATAGAAACATTATTTACAGAAAAACCTCTTGAATACATTCAGCAGTATGTGATTTAGGCTCATTCATTGATTATGATAGCTGCTCAGCATTATCCAAATAGAGTCAGAAAATCTGTGTGCTGTTACGTTAACCTGTTCAAGCTTTTTGAGAATGTGATCAAAATATCGGGTAATAATATTCCATTTATCATATATTACTCATGATTCCAAAAGCTTTTGTTAAGGAAGGCTCTTAAGTCTTATATAGAGAAAATAAAATCCTATACAGTATACCATTATAAAAAGAATATAATGAAGAGATCCAATTAGATTAAATTGCTTTGACAGTATCGTCATTAATGAAACGAAATAGAAATGAAGCTTGGTCATGAACACAACTATGTACAATTTCTACAAGATTCCGCTTTATGTCATTACTGTAAGTCAACCATTATAATTTCTGAGAAAATTAACAATTGTAGTTTTATGGGAAACATGAAATTGTGCAGTTGTACCATAATTCTGAATAGGTTCTAAAAAAATAGAGAAATTGTACCCTTTACGTGAAACATCCTTCAGTTAGACTCTCCTGGTAATTGTAATGATATTTTCATCCTGTACTACTGTCCCATGGCACCAACTCTCTCTTTTACTCTTTCTTACATTGGGTCAGAGGCTGCCTGTGTAGGGATAAAAGTTGTCTCCAATTCTGGCTACTGACACTTTATAGAAATCTGATGCAGCGAACCAGTTCTGCTTTTGCCTTACTACTGTTGGGGAGGAGGTACAGGAGCCTGAAGACCCACACTCAACCTTTTTATGAACAGCTTTTACCCCTCTGCCATCAGATTTCTGAATGGTCCATGAACTTTTTGATGCATCATCAATAACTCTCGGAGACAGGAGGCGAACGATAGGCTTTTATTAACAGCAAAACGGAGCACAGCATCTCAGAGACTGAGGGGTGAGCAGTGCCTCCAATCGCCTTTATACAGGGGTCTTTGTGAGGAGCCACAGGAGCAGTCAGCAGAGGGGTGTGTCCAGACAGGTATACATAGTTTACCACACTTTTCCTCATTAGTAACCCATTGCATAGCGTATTTATTTTTGTGGCTTACAGCAAATTCTAACAAATCCTCGACCCTCACGAATTGTTATCCTTGTATGACACGCCCTCTAATCACTCTGATAATAATGTTCTACATAGTTGGAGAAATGTATTCAATTCTATTAGCAACTAGCAAAGCATACCATTTTGAAGCGATGAAACTTAAGTGTAATTAAGCATAATTAAGTGTAACTCAGCAGACTTAAGCAGTCAACAAAAGATATGATATTGGTCAGTCCCCAGCTTCAAACTGCCCAGAACAAAGCACAAATATGTAACTTATTCCCTTTGCTTGTACCACACCCCCGCTCATGACTAGTTACCATAATAAACACCCAGCACAGAACACAGTGCAGATGGAAAACAGATGCATGGCTCCCACCATAATTTTAGGCCTTGTGCTGTACTGCTCCTTCAAAGCAACAATTTTCCCAACATATGTCAGTGATAATGAACCTGACTCTGAGATACCTTGCAGAAATGCCATTGCTGTACAGCTTTGTCATTGAGAGTAGCAGTTCACTGAGGAAAACGTCCAGTCCCATAAAACATCCAGTTCTTCCATAGGCTCCAATCATTCCACTATCCTAAAATATAGCATATGGGTTTCAGACAAAATATATTGCAAGGTCTTCAAGTATATTCCAAACAAACCGAGCAATGAAAAATCTTAAATGATAATGCAACTTATAATGAAATCTATATGAGTTATTTCTCACCCTTTAATGTACGATAGAAGACTCCTACTGACTGTAGGAGCGCTTTCACCTGCTCTATAGCAAGTTGCATTTAATAGCACCATTCAAACTAATAGATTACACGGACTTCTTTGGAGTGTTTGCAGCTAAGTTTTGAGATTGACTAGCTGAAGATGTTAGGACAGGAGACCCAGTACCTTAAAGAGAGAGATAAAATATTTGAGGAATTAATTCGTGACCTTAGCACCTGGCAGGGTATGTGTAAGAGACTAAAAATGGAGAAGTGGAGCACTCAGACCATTGCAGTGTGGAGGTGGTTTCTTAGAAAGATGTGTGGGAGTGTGAGCTCACAGTCATAGAACTATATAGTGCAGGTAAAGACCTGTTGGCCCAACTGCTCCATGCCAACCCAGGTGCCCCATTGAAGCCGATTTCATTTGCCAGCATTTTGCCCATAACCTTTCCAATCCAAGTACCTGTCCAACTGTCTTTCCAAAGTTTTTATTGTACCTGCCTCAACTATTTCCACTGGCAGCTCTTTCCACATTCATACTAACCCTTGTGTTAAAAAAAACTTTGCCCCTCAAGTTCCTATTTAATCTTTCTCGTCTCACTTTAAACCTATGCCCTCCAGTTCCTGATTCCTCAACCATTGGGATAAAATTAATTCACCCCATCTATGCCTTCATGATTTTACACATCTCTGTAAGATCACCTTTCATTCTCCTACATGCTTGTCCAACTTCTCCTTAGAATTCTGACCCTCAAGTCCTGGCAGCATCTGTGTAAACCTCTACTGTAATGCTATTGTAGGTCAATAATTTCAAGAGTAATCCATGAAAGGAACTTGATGTGACTTTAATGCTCCACAAGCAATCATATTAAATCTAATTATTTTTATAAAAATATAACTATTAGAGTGGTTCGGACAATTACTCTACTGAATATGCTTGATGTTTAAGAGATGTTGGTGATGAGTGTATCACATCTTTACTCAACAGGAGGTTGCAAGAGAAAGTTTTGTTTGTTTTGAAATACCTGCGCTGGAACCATGTTAGATGCAGAAACTCTACTATACCAATCCTCTGCGCAGTCTCTCTGTAACTTTGCTTTACACTTATGACCGCGTGGCTAAGCACAGCTCCAATGCCATATTCAAGTTTGCTAAGGACACTACTGTCATAGGCTGAATCAAAGGTGGCAATGATTGAAAATCCAGCTGAGTGGTGCCACAATAACCACCTCTTACTCAATGTCAGTAAGATCCAGGAGTTGATTATTGACTTCAGGAGGAGGAAAGCAGAGGTTCATGAGCCAATTCTCATCAGATGATCAGAGGTGGAGCAACTATAAATTCCTCAGTGTTATTATTTTGGAGGACCTGTCCTGGGCTCAGCACGTAAGCACAATTACGAAGACAGCACAGCAGTGCATCTACTTCCTTAGGAGCTTGTGAAGATTTGACATGACAGCTACAACTTTGACAAGCTTCTATAAATGTGTAGTGGAGAGTATATCAATTGTCTGGATCACAGCCTTGAACGGAAGTTTTACAAAAAATAGTGGATATGGCGCAGTCCATCACAGGTAAAGCCCTTCCCACCATTGAGCGCATCTACACGAAACACTGTCACAGGAAAAGTACGACATTTCCACAAGGCACGTTGTAGCCCCCCGAATGTAGCCCAACTTCACATAATCATTAACCTGTAACATTAACTCAGTCTTTTTCTCTCTGTAGATTCTGGTTGACCTGCTGGTTAGTTCCAATATTCTGGAAATTTCAGATTTCTAGGAACTGCGGAATTTTGAACAAAATGTTTTCTGCCACAATTATTTTCATTTGGTTTGGCCTAATTGAATTCCCCTATTTACAGATCAGTTGCCTTAATGAAGCATTCACTATTATTTACATAATTCAACCTCTCTTGAGGCCCATGAAAATTAACAACAATGTTTCTGGAAATCTGAAGTAAAAATAAAGAGCTGGAAAGTCGGGCAACATCTGTGGAAAGAAAAACAGGTAATGAACCTTCCGATGAAAGTGTAAATGATATAAAGAATTTAAAGGAGTAGCTATGTTTTTTCTCTCTCCATATGCGCCTGAGCCTTTCGATTTAGACAAATGTTTCCAGTTGTGAAAACTTCCCGGATTCAGACAGTAAGTAGCAGGAATGCACAAATCTATTTTAAATACGATGCCAAAATAGAAAACGGATTCTGTTCATATTCAAGTGTAAAATATTGGCCAGCTTCGAGTTACTTTGGGCATTCGGATTTACAGCAAGCGCATTTTTTTCCGCAGAATTGAATCCACAGTGCATGCCTTTAAGCCGGCAAAGGGGGAAGGAATTGTTATTTAAAAGCTACTTGGGAAAGGCAAACAAGTCAACCATGCAGAGCAAGGCCTTTGGGGCTTGCTTGCCACTGTTCTAGCATTAGACTCTGCCTTGGCAATACTACACCTTCCCCTTTCCCATTAATTTCACTGGTCACCATTCCCGCCTTTTGAGGCTGCTCCAGGACCAGTTCCACTTTCAGCTGGGAGCGCCGGGATTTGGAGTTGCACGGCCAGTGGGCATTGCATCTGCACCCCGGGAATGTCACCGAGATCAAACTGCAGATCCCGACATGCTGCACGCGACCCAGCCACGGGGACCGGGAAGCGATGCCCATATAAGGTGTGGGACGCCTTATGTTAACGAGCGTTTTCATATGTAAAGGTAATGATAAATACCAGCTGGATGCTGAGCCACCAGTAAGCATGCGCAGCTTGCCGTAAGGATAACAACGAGGTTAGTTAAGTTTTTTTTGTTTGGTGAGTGCACTTGTTTTTTTTTGCATATAGTTCTAAGTTTGGCTTAAGAAGAATGGCATTGCACATGAATGAGTGAACTGCACCTGGGTCCGGGCGCACGCTGTGCTGTCCGCGCTTGTGTTCCTTGTAGATTTGACTTTAAAGTGTCTCACATGGTGGGAAGAGGGTGCATGTGTTCAAACTGAGACACAATAGGCACTTTTGGTGCCTATTTGGTTTCATTCTTTTGGTTTCATTTTTCTCGTTTTGGGCTCGTCTCGTTGACGATGCTCTGATTATTACTGTAATGGTCAATATCGTGAAGTGGAAGTCACCTCCCCAGCGCCGTGCTCTCGAGTTCTGCTGTCTTACCCATCTCCAGGAGGACCTCCCATTTCGCTGGGTCACTGCACTGCAGTGTCTCGGATACAAAGAAGGTCCGGGTGAACTAGGTCCTAAACCGCACGCGTGCATTGTTTCGGCTGTGTGAGTACTTGAGTGGAATGTCTCCGCGTGTGAAGCAACAGCGTGGGATTGCCACGGTGCGTGTTTGGGTTGCGACTTGCCCGTGTGGTCTCCGCAGTGATGGCGTCGCGATCCGCTGATTTGGGAGGAGGGAGCTGGCGAGGGGTAATCCCGATGGATTTGCCAGAAACTCTCCTCAGTGGAAGCGGCAACTTCCAGTTGTTGCGCCGCGGACACACACACACACACACACACACACGAGTGTCAGCACGGTGACGGTGCGGGGCGCTTCGGGCTGCTCCGCCGCTGCTGACCCAGCCGCCGTGCACTTGCTGCCGGCTGAAGTTTATTGTTCGCACTCCGCCTGTGGTTCGAGAGCGGAGAGGTTCAGCGCTTTTCTTCATTTCCCCCTCCCTCTCTGTCATTAAAGCCGGCTGTTGTGTGTGAGTGTGGCGGTCTCATTGTCTGGGTTATTTTGGGACGCGGAGCTCGGCCTGAGCCGCTGACACGCTGTCAGCACGCCGGGGAGCAATCTTGGTGCCGCGGCTGCCGGCCACACAGACTGGCGGGCGATCCAGGTCTTCATCTGGATCGGATCGCGTGCTTTTTTGTTGCGGAGTTGTTGGCTGCTTTCTCTTGTCTGAATGTTGTTCTGGGAAAGCACATGGGCTGCAGTCAGTGCGGAGTATGTGATGTCGCACAGTCTGTGTCGGAGGAGGGTTATAAACTACCTCGCGTTTTTTAAATTGTCCACAGCCGTGTTTTTCTCTGTGGAATGAGGGATTCTGGTGTGGGATCCCGTCCCCTTTTCACTGATGTGGGTGCCTTGCATCTTGCTTTCGAGTGCCGGGAAACGTGAATCACAACCTGGCGCTAAACAAACAACGTGATTCTGTCACGTCGCGTTAAAACCTGACTACATGTTCACTGGGGATCACGAAACGTGTGCGCTAATCGGGCTTGTCTGAGTACACCTGCAGTTTTGAAAAGTCTTTAAAACCCACTTGAATTGATTTTACTTTTTAACCAGAGTGCAGACGGCAGAAGATCATGTTTGGTTTCCATAAATCCAAGATCTACCGGAGCTTAGAAGGTTGTTGTATTTGCAAGACCAAATCGTCCAGCTCCCGGTTCACAGACAGCAGACGATACGAGGAAAGCTTTAAACTTTGTTTTGGGTAAGATATTCTCCTAACAATAGCCTCCCCCCCCCCCCCCACCCGGTTCACACGCACCGCTTTAGCCACTAGTGCCGGAAGCGTGCAGACTTGAAGCGCACTTCCTTATTGCTACAAGAATTAAACGTCCTTAGCCTCTCAACCAAAGATTGCGCACACTGTGTGCCAATCTTCCTTTATGTCTGGTCCTGCAGGTTTTCATAGTAGGGGCAAGAAGTGTGCTCTGGTAAATGGTGAAATTAACACCCGTGAATATTGGTAGCGCTAAAACCAACAGGAGACCACCGTCACAGTGGGGAAAGTAATGGGGCTGCGGGGGGACTGGGGGTAGGTGAGACGAATCCGAGTTGGATAATGGTTCCAAGCGAACAGCCGTAGTGAGAATGTGGAAAAAGGTCTGATGTTATTGCTACGCCTGCCTTGAGATGAACCAGTCGCCAAAGGAATGAGGATCTTTATCTAAACATGGTCCAAGGTATAAAGTGTCTTTGTATTTGGATCAAACGATTCACACAGGAACAAAACTATTTTTAAATAAATAAATCCAAGAGATTCATAAATGGTTGAAATATGTGGCACTCTGCCCAGAACAAATACAAATGAACTGATGAATCATTTATAATTGGCTTGTTTAACAATAATCCATAGAATAGAAGCAGGCGCTTTGGCCCACTGTGTTTGCCAATCTATATTAATCTCATTTGCCTGTGTCAATTCCATATCCCTCTATGCCTTGCTCTTCCAGTACCTCTCAAGATGCCTCTTAAATGTTGATGATGTTCCTGTCTCCTGCTCCTCTGGCAGCTCATTCCAAATAACTTCTCTTCATCTGCAAAATGTACCTCTTGGGCTCCCTCTAAACTTGTCCCCTCATTTCCTGGCTTTAATTGTCCTCTGGTTTTGCACATCCACACTGTGGGAAACAGCCACCGGCCACCAACCGTACTGATGCCTCTCATAATTTTAACTCTCCCTCTCACTGTGGATTGGATATTCCTGAAGGAGTAAGACTTTAGTTACCCAATCTTTTCTGAGAACTTGAGCCCCTCCATTCAGCAAAGAGACTGGTTGGACCCAGACCTCCCACCTCCTGCATATTTCAAAGATGTAGTTGGGGGACAGGAAGAGATTCCAAATTGAAGGGCGAGTTCCACAAAGGAACTGTCCATATGTCTTTCACAGTTGGTTTACGAAGGTGGTTAATGAACACCTGGGAGCAGTTTTTTACCACTTTTGGCTATTGACATTACCCTGTGCAAGTATCTTCAAATAGATTCCACACAGTTAATTTGGAGCTGTTGGAGTCCACTTTCAATGGAAGTGAGAATCTTGAGTATGTCATTCAATTTGTAAGGTTTCAATGCAGACAATCGGAATGTGGGGATTTGCATAACGCTAATGGCATTAATAAGAATTTAAGTAGGCAAGTTAAATCAAAATGTGTCATAATCTCTGAATCTATTTGTAGCCTTGTTTGAAGTTACTTTTGTTACTCAACCAAATATTTTGGTATGAAGAACTCCTCAGACAGGCCTTGGATTAGATTGACCGATCATTCTATTTCAAATCCTGGCTATATTATGGTGGTTATATATGTGTATACGTGCAGTTATATTTTGTGGCTCTGACTGCTGTTGGAAGGTAATGAGTTTTAATGGATTAATTTTCCATGCACTGATTGCATTTTTTAAACTAATTACTTGAGATTTTTAAAACAAAACTATAAAAGAATCTGCTGCAAATCGTAAAATCTTGTAAAATCGACTATTAGAGTAATTAGTGTTTTTAATTTCCCACAGTTTGATAGAAGCTCGGGCAGGAGATATCTGCAATGCCTGTGTACTCCTGGTGAAGAGATGGAAGAAACTGCCTGCTGGATCCAAAAAAAATTGGAGTCATGTAAGCGTTGAAGACCTATGTTGATGTGTATTTGTTATGGAGTATGCATTTGTTGTCTCTATTTGAAGATGAGTAAGATTTCTTCCTGTGTTTTAGATCTGTTTAGTATGTGTGCACTTGGGGTGAACGTGATTGTCACTTGCAACATGCTTATGGGTCAACTTTAATTTTATGTGATAAATCTTTTTCTTTTAATCAAATCTAGTTTGTTAAGATTCAAAATGTGTTGTGTAAATTAAATTGCTGTCATTAACCAGCTTTGATAATAAGTATTTGACTTTTAAACAGAAGATTTGGATCTGATTTTATCCTTCAGATAATAGCAAAATTTGCATTAATCTGACTCCTGTCAGTGAGGAAAGCTTTTCCATTTTAGTGCATGGTGGAAGCTGATTAGTCCAGGGATACACAGTTGTTCGTAAACTTTAGGGGCAGAGTTGCACTTGTAGTAGTGCTGTGTATTGTCTGTGAGTAAGTGCGTTGAACCAAAATTTATGTTGTCATAATGTGGAGATTTATAAATTGTCTTTATTCAATGAATGGTATGCATCAGTTAAACATATGTCATTGTCAGAGTTTGTGAAAAATGACCTTTCCTCATTTCTAGTAGATTGGCCTCATCTTTTTATTGAAGCTACAGAAGCAAATGGGGATTTTATTTTAATTCTACCTGCCCCTTCCCTCCTATCTCCACCCCCCCCCCCCCCCCAGGTGGTCGATGCACGAGCTGGTCCGGGCCTTAAAACACTTGTGAAGCCTAAGAAAATGAAACCTGACAATGTTGTTAAAAAGAAAAACAAATTGCGACGACTTCAGGAAAAATTTAAAAGACAGAGTAAGTCCTTTGTATTTGTTTTATTGTTAATGATTGCTTTCACGTGTGACTCCTTCCCCTGGTCTCCCAATTCCAGCTAGGTTTGAATGTTTTGACAAGTAAATGTGGCTTTGAACTCCTCGTTCTATGAAATAGTTCAGTCTGAGTACTTAAAATACATCTACTTGTCATGTACTGCACAGTCACTCTGCCTAGGATAGTGTAGGATGGAGTGATAACCCCTCAGTTGTGACATAGCCCTGTTGTCAAATTCTCTGGACCACAAGACAGTAGTTGAACTTCTCAGTGCTATCACTGAAGATTATAAATGACCTGGATGAGGAAGTGGAGGATTGGGTTAGTAAATTTGCTGATGGGCACAAAGGTTGGGTGTGTTGTGGATAGTGCGGAGGGCTGTCATACAGCAGGACATCAATAGGATGCAAAACTGGGCCGAGAGTTCAACCCAGACAAGCGTGAGGTGGTTCAGTTTGGTAGGTCAAATATGATGGCAGAATATAGTATTAATGGTAAGACTCTTGGCAGCGTGGAGAATCAGAGGGGTCTTGGGGTCCAAGTCCATTGGACACTCAAAGCTGCTGCGCAGGTTGACTCTGTGGTTAAGCAGGCATACAGTGCATTGGCCTTCATCAATCGTGGGATTGAGTTTAAGAGCCGAGAGGTAATGTTGCAGCTGTATAGGACCCTGGTCAGGCCCCACTTGGAGTACTGTGCTCACCTACAGGAAGGATGTAGAAACCATAGAAAGGGTGCAGAGGAGATTTACAGGGATGTTGCCTGGATTGGGGAGCATGCCTTATGAGAATAGGTTGCATGAACTCGGCCTTTTCTCCTTGGAGCTACAGAGGATGAGAGGTGACTTGATAGAGGTGTACAAGATGAGAGGCATTGATTGTGTGGATAGGCATTTCCCCGGGGCTAAATTGGCTAGCATGAGAGGGCATAGTTTTAAGGAGCTTGGCAGTAGGTACAGAGAAGATGTCAGGGGTAAGTTTTTTTTAAACGCAGAGAATAGTGAATGTGTGGAATGGGCTGCCAGTGGCAGTGGTGGATGTGAAAACGATAGGGTCTTTTAAGAGACTCCTGGATGGCTACATGGAGCTTAGAAAAATAGAGGGGTATGGGTAAAGCCTAAGTAGTTCTAAGGTAGGGACATGTTCGGCACAGCTTTGTGGGCCAAAGGGCCTGTATTGTGCTGTATGCTTTCTATGTTTCTATATGACTTTGTTTGTTCAGCCCTACTAACTACCTGTTATTTAGTTATCCTTTGTTTCCTTGCTAATTTTGGTGCCTCCATTTATATTGTCTGTTTTAACCATTTGTATTCATGTTGCACAGATTCAGATGCACGTAGCACAACATCTAGTATTTCACCTTCCCAGTCGCCCACCCACAGCAACCAGTCTGATGATGGGTCTGATACAGAAACCCAGAAAGGTCTTTCCTTGGAACCAGTCTTTTCATTCCTGGATCTGACTTACTGGAAAAGGTAATTTAGGGGTTTAACTTTTAATTTCTCTTGGCAACCGTGTACAAATCTGACTTGTCAATGGCTCTCAGTAATTTTTTTTTGCTGTACTATTGAATACTTCCATTTGTTTTTCGTTATTGTTGCAGTGTGGCATTAAAGGACAATAGCCTGTTACAATATTAATTTGTTCCTTGTGCCCTTTTGTTTCAATCTTAGTAACCTCTCAAGGTGTTGGACAAATTTTCATATGCAAGCTGCCAACAGTGAAATATTCTTTTCATGAGCTCTTTGAAAGTGAGCAGGGTGCAGGGCAGGTTTATTTTGAGTGGGGGAAGTTGGTAGGGAACCAACAGAGATGAAAATAAAACCCCTTTTCAAGTACTGATAACTGATGTAGAGCCTCAGACTCCAGACATATATTTAAAATTGGTTAAGCGTTTTAGTGTCAAATTAATTAAAATTTGGATAGCTTTCTGAATTTGATCCTCCGCCAAAATTGCAACATGGCCCTGGATTTTAGACTGATGTACATTAACAGAAATGTATGCCGTTCCTGCCATTAACTTAGATCACAGCTGATCGATATCTAAGCCTTGTGTCTCTTAGGTTAAAAGAAGATAGATTGAAGCCTTATTTTTGAATTCAACTAAATGTATGAACAAGATATAGATTAAGTGAAATGACACTTGGCTTAATTAACAGAGCAGTTTTAAGGTGCTTGGAAGTAGGTACAAAGGAGATGTCAAGAGTCTGTGTTTTTTTTTACACAGTGTTGAGTGTGTGGAATGGGCTGCTGGCAATGGTGGTGGAGGTGGGTACGATAGGGTCTTTTAAGAGACTCCTGGATAGGCACATGGAGCTTAGAAAAATAGAAGGCAATGGGTAACCCTAGGTAATTTCTAAAGTAAGTACATGTTTGGCACAGCATAGTTGGCCGAAGAGCCTATATTATGCTGTAGGTTTTCTATGTTTTTAATTATTTTCAATTAATATATGTAGCATTTGTGCAAATTAATTTGTGATCTGGTTTATGGATGTTGAAATATACTTAAAGTCCTTCATTTTTTTGGAGCGGTTAGAAGATTTGGCTGGCTACTGAAGGTGGTAGGTGCAGTGTGACTCTGGAGGTACAAAATCTCTTGACTGGCTTGTAAGGCACAATGAGTTGTGTCAATTGAGACTAATGTCTCAATTCTTTTTTTTAACTTGTATAAATGACCTGAATGAAAGCACTGTTGCTGAACTTGCTGATGACACAAAGGTAGATAAAGTAGGTTCTGAGGGGAAAAAAGGAGGCTACTTAGAGCAACAGGATTAAATGAGTGGGCAAATATCTGACAAATGGAGCATTAAGTGGGATAATGTGTTGGCAAAAAACTAAAATGATGATATATTGTAGAGTTCTGAGATGTAGAAGCTTTTAGATGACCCAGTATTTGATGTGCAAATTGTAAGTTAGAAAGCAGAGAGAATCTTGCTCTTTAGTGAAAGGGGAATTGAACACAAAGGTAGGGAGATTATGGTACAGTTAAATAGGGCATTGAAGAGATCCCATTTGAAGTACCTGTACTATGTATAATATTGGCCTCATTATTAAAAGAAGACTGTTAATGCTTTGGAAGCAGTTCGGGGAAGGCTTATTATACTTGTGCCTGAAGTGGGCAAGTTGTCTTAATCGTAGTTGGACAGGTTAAACTGCTGTGGCAGAATATAGGAGAGTGAGAGGGCTCTTGATTGACCCACAAGATCCTGAGGTGTCTTGACACCTCCTATATGTAGAAGATAGTTCTTCTTGCAGTGGAATTTAGAACCAAGGTCAACCATTTGGGTCTGGGGTGAGAACTTTTTTTCCCCCCAGAGTCCTTGAATATTCTTAAGACTTCAGTTACCTTTCTACAAACAGATAAAAGGTTACTGAGATAAGTAGAATGCATAGTTGAAGTTACGCTCAGATCAGCTTTGATCTTAACTAATGGGGCATGTTTGATGGGGTTTGGCTTGTCTATTGTATACTGCCTTCTAATTGAGCCATACATATGGTTATATATTGTTTATCCTCTCTCCCTCCACCTCCCTCCACTCCACCCCCCCCCCACCCCGTGCTGTGCCTGCTGTAGCAATAATAATCAAGTGACTGTGTTCAGTATTGCAGTGATAGTAATTAATTTTTACCTTAAATAAGCTGTTATGGAATGTTTTTCCAAGGCTATTGAGAAAAGGTAGGATAGAGAATATGATGTGTTAGTTAAACTTTCAAAACAAACACAGAAAGCACAGAATTACAAATCTAGTGGGATATTTAAAGTGTAGGCATCTTTGTGGGACCTTTAGGGTTGTCATAGCCTGGGGAGGGGTGTTAGTGGGGGAATAAGTTCCCACTACCTATTAAATACATCCAGTGCTGTGCATCTCAAGTTGCCTCTGACAGCCAAGTCCACTTCCTGGCCTTCACATGTGGTCCAGCTACTAGGCACGGTGGAACTGACAAGGCAAGGTGCAAAAGTGGGTTACTGATGCCTTAAAACCAGTGACTTAGGCAAATGGGGCTCGCCAGCCATGCTTGGCAGCTCATCTAAGATGAGAAAAATTTTGATTTCAAATCTTTGCTGCCTTCTGACTTTACCTGCTCACGGGGAGGGCTTTGGGAGTAAACCCCAAGGGGAAAATCTGGAGCTGGTGTCCCCAAGGCAGTTCTACACTGAGTTCAACACTGACTGGCAACTCCAATGATGCTGCTGGTACCAAACTATTGATCTCTGCCATTCCCTTGGATTCTTTAGCTGTGTGGAGAGGGGTAGCCTGTTGCACAGGCAACAGCTTGTTCTCCATATTGTACTGCCCTAGCTGATTTACATATTGATGTAGACAGCTATCAGTGTCCATAGTCAACCTGCCCTAGAGAGGGCCTCCAAGGCATCTTTGTGAAAATTTACACCGACTTTTGTTACATTTACAAAAATTTGAAATTACTCTTTGACTGGTTGGTTAAGTAGTGAATTGGAGCCTTGGTATCTGTCAGCACTGTTTGAACTTCAAGAGATAATTTTGTTTTTCTTTAACACAGGCAAAAGATTTGCTGTGGCATTATCTACAAGGGTCGTTTCGGTGAGGTGCTAATTGATCCTCGTCTTTTCAAACCTTGTTGTAACACAAAAAAGGACACTGAATCTGTGAAACAGGCTGAAACGGCACTTCAGATTATTCAAGAAAATTGGTAATGTGTACTGCAGCGACTGGATTCTCATCTCTGGTCACTTTGCCTGTATTTGCATCTTTGTCTCCAGTGGCAGACTTTAAGTATTTGATACAATTTTATCAAAGTCAAATCATTTCTCTCGATCAGAGACTGCTTAAAGCAGTGATCTCAGTTTTATAAATCTGCAGTGTCATAGTTATTTCAAAAGTAGGCTAGTCTTTCATTGAAGTTCCATTTGAAATCTCCAGGTATATATTAGAAATGAATTCTGTTGTCATAATGTTTAAACACAATGAATGGCTATTTTTGTTAAAGCAGCAATTTAAACTATAGCTGTGTATTTCTGGAAACATTTTTATTTTGTATTTTAGATTTGTCAAAATATGTTATTGTTCATCTAGTCATCCCTGCACCCCAGCTTGGCCTCCTGAAAGGTTGAATCAATGGATTACCTGGCCTTTATAACCAGGGTTGCCAAATTGTTCTGGTATGTGAGCTGTGCAATAGATTTTTTGTCTTTTGATACTATACTGGCAGATACTCTTGTACAGTAGCAACCTTTGAGTGTCCCTTAAGTCACTGGAAAATTGGGGGAGTGTTTTCTGATACCTTCCCCAGTGTATTTTTGATTATATAATCTAATTCTTTTTAAGAGTAAAGTCATGTGAAATAATTTTTCTTGTATTCATCTTACTGTTGTAGACCAGCCTAGTAACAGTTATTCTGTAGAGGAAGGTTTTTATATGACTAGTTTTTTTAATGTAGAGTTTTCATTGAGGGGGTAGAATTTGCTTTTTTTTTACTCCGAGTAAGAGAAGAACTGGAGTAAAGTATCCTGTGGATAGTTCTATGCACCAATTTCTCCACATTTGGGTTAGAAAAATAATTTGAACTGGATAAAGTACAGTTTCATCTCTTGGCTAACGTCTGGACATTATTTTCTCATGGTCTCTCATCCCTGTCTGTTTTCTTTGTCTTTATGTCTCTTTGTCGTCTCCTCTCTATACCTCTGCCCCTCTCTCTCTCTCTACCTCTACACTCTCCCCCCCCCCCCCCTTCCTGAATTTGTCCTACTTGAAAAAAATATTAGTTGTCTTGTTTTGGTTTTCCTTGCAAGTTTGCTGCTTGTTTGCTGGAGGGTGGTTGTGAAAGAGGGCAAGAGTTTCCTTCGACTATCCTTTGTCATTTGGTGGTTGGTTGTCTGAGGATTTTCCAAGGGTTGGTTGCATCTGTGTTGTAGTCTGGAAAAAGACCATTCTCTTGAACTTCTGAACAAAGTTGGCTTTGTTAAAGGTGAGGACTGGTTTTCTTGTGTTGGATTTGGGGCTTCTCAGGCTGAAGGAATCACCTGTAAAGTTAATATTTTATGTCCATCTGTGAGTGTCCTCGAGGTGGACGGTGAACTAATCTATCAGTTACTTTTGGTTTGGAGAGCGTAATCCTCCAGTGCTGTTGAGCCGGGGATTTCCGGATTTAGACCCTGTTGGTGAGAGATTAGCTAATTTGGCAGGTCCGCACCTTGGAGGGGAACTTGTAAGGATGTTCTGGCAAGCAAAGAGTTGTGAGCTTTGGTTTTGCGGGTCTGCCACATTTCATGGTCACGTACTTTGCAGTCTGGTTTGGGAAGTGCCATTGGACTGGATAAGGAGTTGCACTGTATTTTATAGATAGTATCCACTGTAGCTAATGCATGCTGCTGGAGGAGGGAATTAATGGTTCTCATTGGTATTGAGTGCTAACCTATCAGGCTGTTTTGCCCTGGATAGCGTTGGTGTTGCTGGAAATGCACTGGAATTGTCTCTTAATTGACTTCTGTTCCAAAGATGATAACCCCAGTTTATCTAATCTTTCTTCATTGTTGTTCTTAGCAACATGCTTGTAAATTTCCTCTGAATCCTGTTCAGTGTAACCACATCTTTCCTGTATCACAGCGATCTGAACTGTACACAATTTTCAAGCTATGGCCTAACAATCATTGGATAAAACTTTAGCATAACTTCCGTGAAATGTGCCTCGGCTAGTAATGGAACTATTGTCAGTTCTAATTGAAATGTAGAGTTTTTTTTTTCATACAGAGATTGATGGTGCACTCTGAACTCTATTAAAATGTAAGCTTAGATGTTAAAAATGTATGGTTTTGTACAATTTTAATGACACTGGAAATTACAGACCCTGTCATTGACCTGTGTGCTTTAGTTCTTTGGAAGAAATTTGCCAATTATAATTGATCAATTACTCTTGATCTTGGCTTTTAATTTGCAGGTTCACAGGCACCCTGGTTTTCGGTCCAGATCAGCAAGGGGAAATCTATAAATGATAAATTACCTGTTGTGAATTGTACATTAGGGCTAAGATTTTTTTAAATTTACTACTAGAGTTGCCACAATATTGTGATGCTTTCTTTAGGAAGCTACATCTACTGTATTAGAAATTCACTTGTATCTATTCCTTTGGGTAATATATAAAGTTTAATGATTGTCATTGCCTGGTTTTCTGGTTAAAAACTTTACCAAATGGATTTTTTAAATATCTGTGTGCCTTAGTAAAATCAGTGTAGATGCATGTAAGATTTTGGTTTTATTTCCTAAGATCTGGCAGAAACCATTTTGTCCATTGTTATTTATTTATTTATTTGAACATCCCACAAATCCATTGTTATTTACCAGAGTCCATATTCATTTCCAAAGTCTTCAAGCTTGTGCACTTTTGCTAAATAAAGCTTTTTGTGACCAACAGCTCCCATATGGCTGCATTTTATAGACACTTGTAATACTTTTATATTTAAATAAAAATGTACTGCAAAATGACACAAAATCATAGTTGTTTTTGTTCTACAGTGAGTTTGCTTCTGCACTGATGGTATAGACCTTCCAGCTTGAGAGAGACATTGTTGCAGGATGAGAGCTGTTTGAAAAGAATTAAGTCTTGTTGGGAGTGAGTTTTAACTAAGCCAATAAAATGAAGGGAGGTGTGAGCAGAGCAGCCAGTGTTAGAGTGTGAGGCTTTAACACAACAGGCTTGGGTGAATACAGATGGAGGTTCTGAGTAAGTTTCTAGTAAGTTTTTCTGTTTATCAGTACGTAGGTAGTGTGCTGAGTATAGGTTGAGAGTTAGTGGTATGTTCCTTGTGTGTGAACTCTGGGAGACCTCCAGTCCACCTGACAACTACATCTACACAAAGATATTGATCTGCAGCTCCTTGAAGATGGTGTTACAGGACTAGAGCTACAGTTTGATGACCCTCAGCTTGTACGGGAGAATGAGGGAGGTGATAGATCTGAGCTACAGGGAGCGGGTACCCAGGTGACTGTCGGGTGAGGGAAAGGGTGTAGGCAGCCAGTGCAGAGTCCTGCGGCCGTTGCCCTCGAAGAAGTATACCGCTTTGAACACAATTCGGAGGGATGGCCTGCTGAGGGAAGCCACAGCAATAGGGTCTCTGGTACTGAGACTGGCTCTGTGGCTCAGACGGGAAGGAGAACAGACGTGCAGCAGTGATGGGATTCCACACAGGAGATTCTGTGAACATGAAGCCCAGATGGCATATTTGCCCCCTAGGTGCCAGGGTCAAGGATGTCTTGGATCAGGTCTAAATGGGGAGGGTGAGCAGCCAGAGTTCATGGTACATACTGGTAGGACAAGGGAAGAGGTCCTGAAGAGAGAATTTGGGGAGCTAGATAGAAAGCTGAAAAGCAGGACCTCTAGGGTAGTAATTTCTGGATTGCTGCCTATGCCACGTGCTGTGAGGGAAAGAATAGGATGATTTGACTTGTAAATGCTTGACTGTGGAACTGGCGTAGGGGGGCAAGGTTTCAGATTTCTGGATCATTGGGAACGCTTATAGGGAAGGCATGACCTGTAGAAAAAGAACGGGTTACACCTGAACCTGAGGGGGCACAATATCCTTGTGGCCCAGTTTGCTAGAGCTGTTGGGGAGGGTTTAAACTAATGGGGGGGGGGTGGAACCAGGCTGATGGGGCAATTGGTATACAAGTAGATGCAGCGTGTACTGAGACTGAGAAAGAACAGGTGATGATGAGGCAAAATTGCAGTCAGTGGCATGAGTTGAAGTGTAACATGGGGCAAAATGGATAGGGGTGGTAAATGCAGGGGTGAAGGTGTTGTATTTGAATGCACACTGTATATGTAATAAGGTAGATGGTCTTGTAGTGCAGTCAGATTGACAGGTATGGGTATCACTGAGTTGTAACTAAATGAAGATCATAGTTGCGAGTTTAACACCCAAGGATGTGCATTGTATTGAAAGGACAGGGAGGTAGCTGGAGGGGGTGGGGTGGCTTTGTTGGTAGAAATGAAACCAAATCCTTAGAAAGTGGTGACTTGGGACTGGCAGATGAAGAACCCTTGTGGGTAGAGTTAAACTACAAGGATAAAAAGACCCTGATGGGAGTTGTATACAGGCCTCCAAACAGTAGCCAGGATAACCATATAACAATCACAGCATGGAAACAGGCCATCTCCGCCCTCCTAGTCCGTGCCCAACCCATAATCTCACCTAGTCCCACCTACCCGCACTCAGCCCATAACCCTCCACTCCTTTCCTGTCCATATACCTATCCAATTTTACCTTAAATGACACAACTGAACTGGCCTCTACTACTTCTACAGGAAGCTCATTCCACATAGCTATCACTCTTTGAGTAAAGAAATACCCCCTCGTGTTTCCCTTAAACTTCTGCCCCCTAACTCTCAAATCATGTCCTTTAGTTTGAATCTCCCCTACTCTCAATGGAAACAGCCTGTTCACGTCAACTCTATCTATCCCTCTCAAAATTTTAAATACCTTGATCAAATCCCCCCTCAACCTTCTACGCTCCAATGAATAGAGACCTAACTTGTTCAACCTTTCTCTGTAACTTAATTGCTGAAACCCAGGTAACATCCTAGTAAATCGTCTCTGCACTCTCTCTAATTTATTGATATCTTTCCTATAATTCGGTGACCAGAACTGCATGCAATATTCCAAATTTGGCCTTACCAAGGCCTTGTACAACTTTAGCATTACATCCCAACTTCTGTACTCAATGCTTTGATTTATAAAGGCCAGCGTTCCAAAAGCCCTCTTCACCACCCTATCTACATGAGACTCCACTTTCAGGGAACTATGCACAGTTATTCCTAGATCTCTCTGTTCCTCTGCATTCTTCAATGCCCTACCATTTACCCTGTATGTTCTATTTGGATTATTCCTGCCAAAATGTAGAACCTCACACTTCTCAGCATTAAACTCCATCTGCCAATGTTCAGCCCATTCTTCTAACCGGCATAAATCTCCCTGCAAGCTTTGAAAATCCACCTCATTATCCACAACACCTCCTACCTTAGTATCATCGGCATACTTACTAATTCAATTTACCACCCCATCATCCAGATCATTTATGTATATTACAAACAACATTGGGCCCAAAACAGATCCCTGAGGCACCCTGCTAGTCACCGGCCTCCATCTCGATAAACAATTATCCACCACTACTCTCTGGCATCTCCCATCTAGCCACTGTTGAATCCATTTTATTACTCCAGCATTAATATCTAACGACTGAACCTTCTTATCTAACCTTCCATGTGGAACTTTGTCAAAGGCTTTGCTGAAGTCCATATAGACTACATCCACTGCCTTACCCTCGTCAACATTCCTCGTAACTTCTTCAAAAAATTCAATAAGGTCAAACATGACCTTCCACGCACAAATCCATGCTGGCTACTTCTAATCAGATCCCGTCTATCCAGATAATTATAAATACTATCTCTAAGAATACTTTCCATTAATTTACCCACCACTGATGTCAAACTGACAGGTCTATAATTGCTAGGCTTCCTTCTAGAACCCTTTTTAAACAATGGAACCACATGAGCAATACACCAATCCTCCGGCACAATCCCCATTTCTAATGACATATTAAAGATCTCCGTCAGAGCTCCTGCTATTTCTACATAAACTTCCCTCAAGGTCCTGGGGAATATCCTGTCAGGACCCGGAGATTTATCCACTTTTAAATTTCTTAAAAGCGCCAGTACCTCCACCTCTTTAATTGTCATAGGTTCCATAACTTCCTTACTTGTTTCCCACACCTTAGACAATTCAATATCCTTCTCCTTAGTGAATACCGAAGAGAAGAAATCATTCAAAATCTCTCCCATCTCCTTTGGTTCCACACATAGCTGACCACCCTGATTCTCTAAGGGGCCAATTTTATCCCTCACTATCCTCTTGCTTTTAATATAACTGTAGAAACCTTTCCGATTTACTTTCACCTTATTTGCCAAACCAACCTCGTATCTTCTTTTAGCTTTTCTAATCTCTTTCTTAAGATTCCTTTTACATTCTTTATATTCCTCGAGCAATTCCTTTACTCCATGCTGCCTATATCTATTGTAGACATCCCTCTTTTTCTGAACCAAATTTCTAATATCCCTTGAAAACCATGGTGCTCTCAAACCTTTAACCTTTCCTTTCACCCTAACAGGAACATAAAGATTTTGTACCCTCATAATTTCACCCTTAAATGGCCTCCATTTCTCTATTACATCCTTCCCATAAAACAACTTGACCCAATCCACTCTCTCTGAATCCCTTCACATCCCCTCAAAGTTAGCCTTTCTCCAATCAAAAATCTCAACTCTAGGTCCAGTCCTGTCCTTCTCCATAATTATATTGAAGCTAATGCTATTGTGATCACTGGACCCGAAGTGCTCCCCAACACATACATCTGTCAGCTGACCTATCGCATTCCCTAACAGGAGATCCAACACTGCCCCTTCTCTAGTCGGTACTTCTATGTATTGTTGCAAAAAACTATCCTGCACACATTTCACAAACTCTAAACCATCCAGCCCTTTTACAGAATGAGCTTCCCAGTCTACGTGTGGAAAATTAAAATCTCCCACAATCACCACCTTGTGTTTACTACAAATATCTGCTATCTCCTTACATATTTGCTCTTCCAACTCACGCGCCCCATTAGGTGGCCTATAATACACTCCTAATCAGTGTTACTGCACCTTTCCCATTCTTCAATTCCACCCAAATGGCCTCCCTAGAGGAGCTCTCTAATCTATCCTTCCAAAGCACCGCTATAAGATTTTCTCGGACAAGCAATGCAACATCTCCTCCTCTGGCCCCTCCTACTCTATCACACCTGAAGCAACTAAATCCAGGAATATTTAGTTGCCAATCACACCCTTCCTGCAACCATGTTTCACTAATAGCTACAACATCATAATTCCAGGTATCAATCCACGCTTTAAGCTCATCCACCTTTCTTACAATGCTCCTAGCATTAAAATAGATACATTTAAGATTCTCTCCATCTCCTCCTCTCTTTACATCCCTAACAATGCATTCAAATTTATTATCCTTTTCTTTCTTCTCCCCTACATCTTCGGGCTGAGCGCATCCCTTCTCCATCACCTGCCTTTCCTCCCTCACACACTGTCTATTTACTTGCTCCACTGGTGAACTAACCTCCTCTCCCATAGTCTCCTCAAATAGTCTCCCGCCCCCCCATCTTACTAGTTTAAAGTCCGCCCTGTAGCCCTAGCAAACCTCCCCGCTAGGATATTGGTCCCCCCACGATTCAGGATGTGGGATGCAATGTGAGATAGAAAAAGCATGTGAAAAGGGCAATGTTATGATAGCAATGGGGGATTTCAGTATGCAGGTAGTTTGGGAAAATAAGGTTGGTGCTGAATCCTAAGGGAGGGAATTTTTGAAAGCTGATGAGAAGGCTTTTTAGAGCAGCTTGTAGTTGAGCCCACTAGGGGAAAGGCAATTCTCCATTGAGTATTGTGTAAACAAATCTGGTTCATTAGGGAGCTTAAGGTAAAGGAACTTTGAGGAGTCAGTGATCATAATATGATAGAATTTACTCTACAATTTAAGAAGGAGAAGATAAAGTTGGATGCGTTACAGTGGAGTAAAGGGAATTACAAAAGCAGGAAATAGCCGAAGTGGATGGAAAGGGACAAGAGCAGGGATGTTGACAGAACAGCAATAGCTGGACTTACTGGAGGCAATTCAGAAGGCATAGAATAGATAGATCCCAAAGATGAAGTTTTCTAAAGGGAGGATGAGGCAACAATGGCTGAAAAAGGAAGCCGATGACGCATAAAAGCAAAAGAGAGGGCATATAATTAGCAAAAAATAGTGGGAATTTAGAGGATTGGGTAGCTTTTAAAAACCAACCGAAGCCAAATAACGCCATAGGATCTAATGTGAAAGATGAAATGTGAAGGTAATCTAGCCAATAATATAAAAAAGATACCAATTTTTTTTCAGGATATGTGAAAAGAGGTGAGAATGGATAAGGGACCGCTGGAAAATGATGCTGGAGAGGTAGTAATGGTATACAAACTTGGTATTTTGCACCAATCTTCACTGATTGTGGAGGCATTAATAATGACCTTCCAAGAATCATTACATTCTGGAGGACTGGAAAATTGCAAATGTCACATCACTTCTTAAGAAGGAAGGGAGGCAGAAGAAAGGAAATTATAGGCTAGCTAGCCTGACTTCAGTGGTTGGGAAGATGTTGGAGCTGTGCCTAGCTACACAGTCATGAATGTGAAGAGAGTAGAGCAGTGGGCTAAGCACCAGTGTTGATTGTCAGCGAAGTGGAGATGTTATCACCAATCCATTCAGATTGTGGTCGTCTTGTTAGGGAGTCTAGGATTCAGTTGCAGAAGGAGGTACAGAAGCCCAGGTTCTGTCGCTTTTCAATCAGGATTGTGGGAATGATGCTGTTAAACGTAGAGCTATTGTCAATAAACAGCATCCTGACATATTGTCCAGATGATCCAAGGCTGCATGGAGAGCCAATGAGATCACGTCCACCATAGACCTATTGTGGCAATAGGCAAATTGCACTGGGTCCCAGGTCCTTGCTAAGGCAGGAGTTGATTCTAATCATGACCGACCTCTCAAAGCACTTCATCATCCTGAGATGTGAGTGTTACTGGATGATCGCCGTTAAGGCAATTCACACTGCTCTTCTTGGGCACTGGGTGAGATTGTGCCCTTTCGAAGAAGGTGAGAATTTCTGATTGTAGCAATGAGAAGTTGAAAATGCATAATTTCCTTAGGGGGAAATCTTGCCTGACAAATCTGTTGGAATTCTTTGAGGAAATAATAGGATAGACAAAGGAGATGCAGTGGATGTTGTTTACTGGGATTTTCAGAAGGCCTTTGACAAGGTACCACACATGAGGCTGCTAAACATGGTATTACAGGAAAGATCCTAGCATGGATATAAGACTGGCTGACTGGCAGGAAGCAAAGAATGGGAATAAAGGGAGCCTTTCCTGGTGGGTTGCCAGTGACTAGTGGTTTTTCACAGAGATTGGTGTTGCAACCACTTCTTTTCATGTTATATGTCAATGATTGGGATAAAGGAATTGATGGCTTTGTAGTCAAGTTTGTGGGCAATACAGGGATACAAGGATAAGTGAAGTGGAGGAGCAGTGTAAGGAAGAAAGGAGTCTGCAAAAGGACCTAGACAGATTGGGAGCATAGGCAAAGAAGTAGCAGATGGAAAATAGTGTAGGGAATTGTGTAGTCATGCACTTTGGTAGAAGAAATAAAGGCATCAAGGTGCAGAGGAACTTGGAAGTCCTTGTGCAGGATTCTCTAAAGGTTGCCTTGCAAGTTGAGTTGGTGGTAAGGAAGGCAAATGCAATGTTAGCATTCATTTTGGGAGAACTAGAATATAAGAGCCAAGACGTAATGCTGAGACTTCAGAAGGCTTTGGTCAGACCGCACTTGGAGTATTGTGAGCAGAATACTCCCCTTATCTAAGAAGAGATGTGCTGGCATTGGAGAGGGTCCAGCGGAGGATCATGAAAATGATTACAGGAATGAAAGGATTAACGTATGAGGGGCATTTGATGTCTCTGGGCCTGTATTTGGTGGAGTTTAGAATAATGAGGGATTGGGATGGGTGGATCTCATTGAAACCTATCTAATATAGGAAGGTCTAGATGGAGTGGGTGCTGTGAGGATGTTTCCTATTAATATGTGAATCTTGGACCAGAGGACACAGTCTCAGAATAGAGGGATAGCCATTTAAAATGGAGATGAGGAGATAGAGGGCTATGGGTAACCTGAGGTAATTTCTGAAGTATGTTCATGTTTGGCACAGCATTGTGGGCTGAAGGGCCTGTATTGTGCTGTAGGTTTTCTATGTTTCTAATATCTTTAGCCAGAGGGTGGAGAATCTGAAATTCATTGCCACAGATGGGAATGGAATCCAAGTCATTTAAAGTGGCGATTGAGTTTCTTGATTAGTCAGGGCATCAAAAGTTACAGGGAATGGGATATGGAGGGATAATAAATTTGCCATGGTGGAGCAGATTCAGTGGCTGAATGGCCTAATTCTGCTCCCAAGTCTTATGGTCTTACTACATTTCCTGGACCTTTGCCCATTTAAAAGGTGATCACAGCTAATTTGATGCTTTCTACTTGTGATGGTAAACAAATAGACAAATCCAAATTATCATTGCACTGATTTGAAGTTTTAATTATGGATTTCAAAAGGATACTGATATTAGAGGGTACATTTGTAGGGTCAAGGGGAAGAACAATGGAATGAGGATGGCAGAATTCCTCTGCACAGTGGGCTGAATAAACTATTCCTCTGCTCTACTCTTCTATGTATATTGATATCATGTTCTTCCAAGAAATTGTCTTTGATCTACAATGAAATTGCTTCTGACAATGAAAAAGCTCTGGTTTGAAGCTACAGTTTATCCAGTGACGAAGAACCATTTTGCAGGTGATATTGAGCATTCTGAATATAGTGGTTGAATTGCATTATTGTAGAATATCTCTGAATTTCTTTTGCAGAGTAAATTTGTATCACATGTCTACACTCAGTGACCTCTTTACCAGCCACCTCTTGTACCTAATAAAGTGTCTGCTGCGTGTATGTTTATGGTCTTCTGCTGCTGTAGCCCATCAGCTTCAAGGTTCGATGTGCTGTGTATGTGAGATGCTCTTCTGCACACCATTGTTGTAATGCAGGGTTATCTGAGTTACTGTCAGCTTGCACCCGTCTGAATATTCTCCTCTGTCCTCTCTCATTAAAAGGCATTTTCGTCCCACAAGATAGCTGCTCATTGGATTTTTTTTTTTTTTTGGTTTTCTGCACCATTCTCTGTAAACTCTGCGTGAAAATCCCAGGAGATCAGTTGTTTCCGAGATTCTCAAACCACCCCGTAGGCAAGTTTGTTAGGAAATTGCAGGAGATCGGCAGTTTCTGAGATACTCAAGCCACTCCGTCTGTCACCAACAATCATTCCATGGTCAACGTAATTTCTTCCCCCATTCTGCTGTTTGATCTGAACAACAACTGAACCTCTTGACCGTGTCTGCGTGCTTTTATACATTGAGTTGTTGCCACGTGGTTGGCTGATTAGATATTTGCATTAATGAGTAGGTGTTCTTAGTAACACTGAGTGTATACTGAGAAGCCAGACTGCAAACCAGTCAATAGCACTTTTTGTTTCTCTCCCACCGCCTCCCCACAATGGTGAATAGACAACTAAAAATATTTTGGTAAAACCTCCTTCAGACAAATTCAGGTTGTTTTGATAATCGTGTTCGTTTAAAACTAAGTAGTGCTGTATATAGTCATATACTGTTTTGGTTGATGTGTTACAGAGAGAATCAACTGCTCTACCTGCAACTTTATTCGGCTCTTTGGCATTGTCAGTAGTTGTTTGGTATATGATTGAGTGTTGGCAGCAAGTGTAGTCCAAGAGATGGAATGGAAAATACTCTATTTTCCATTAAAATTATCATTATTGAATGTCCAGATAGCTTTGCAGGAGAATATTTTTCTCCATGGGGTTTCTGTCTACTGATCTATCTATTCATTTCCATAGATGCTGCCTGAACTGCTGAGTTCTCCAGCATTTTGTGTATGTTATTTTGGATTTCCAGCAACTGCAGACTTTCTTGTGTATAGAAATAAGAGTACTTAGCTTTGTATTAACTCCGTTGTATTAAATGTTATTTGGTAAATCAAAAGACATAATATGGAAAAAATCTTAGGCACCCTAGCTATATATTTGTACCTAATGTACTGTAGGTGGAAACCACTTGGCCCATCAAGTGTGTGTCAGCTCACAGCAATCCTATTTCCTCCTCTACTTTTCCCTGTATCCTACTTTCCTAATCAATTCTACCAGATTCTCACACCAGACGCAGCTTACAGGCCAACTAACTGATCAAGCAGAATGCTTTTGGCATTTTGGAGGGAATGGGATCACCAGAAGGAAACGCACATGGTGCCGGGGTGAGTGTGCGGTCTCCACAAGGACAAGATTCGGAAGTGTAGCGGTTAGCACGGTGCTGTTGCAGCACAGGGTGTTGGGAGTCTGGAATTCAATTCTGGCATCCTCTGTAAGGAGGTCATCTGATTCCCCCCTGGGTGGGTTTCCTCCCGCAGTTCAAAGACATACTGGTTAGTGGGTTAATTGATCTTCCTAAATTGTCCAGCTAGGGGTTAAATCAATTGGTTGCTGGGTGGCATGGCCTGCTGGCTTGGAAAAGTCTGTTATGCTCTGTGTCCCTAAAAGTACAAAGAATCAGGGTCAGGATTGAACCTGAGCTATGAACTGTGACTCCCCTTGCTGTGACAGCATGCAGACCTAAATAATGTGAAGGTGGTGCAGATAACCGTCCTGGATGAGAAGGCAATCCTTGGTCATGGACAATATATTAAATTCCAGATTAAATCGTGTCATTTTATTGGAGAAAAAGAACTAGTAACTGTAATAGTAACAATAGTACTCAGCAGGTTAAGCAGTATTAGGGGCATTTAAGAAACTTAGATAGGTATGTGGGTGAGAGAAAAATGGATGGCTACGTGTAGGAAGGAATGGTTAGATTGATCTTAGAATAGGTTAACAGGGTCAGCACAATATTGACGGCTGAAGGGTTTGTACTTTGCTGCAGTGTCCTACATTCTATGTTAGAAGGGAATTCCATGGCTGCGGAAAGGAAAAGGCATCTTGGAGGTATCTCTGTAGGAAGTCTCAAGAATTGTAGCAAGTACAACCAATGTGAGAATGGAATGGGTGCATGATGGAGGAAGTGTAGTTAAGAAAGCTGAGGGAGTCTGGGCTCGTAACCAATCTTTGTAGCTAGCCTGAACTTTTAGATGAGGACACACTGACCTAGGAGAGAAAGGGAGGGGTAAAGTCAGAAATGGAGCAAATGAAGGTTAGCGCAGGATGGAAATTGGCAGCAACAGTGATGATTTTTCCAATTTCTGTGTGAGTGCCTGAAGAAGTATGACTCCAGTCACTGGGGTAACGTTCTTCATTTCAGTGGGTCCTGCAAAGTCGAGCTTAGCCTGGGCCAATGCCAGAACTCCCAGATGTATCTTTGGTCTGTTGGTTTTGGTTTCTTATTGTCACACGTACCAAAATACAATGAAAAGCTTGTCTTGCACGCTGTTCGTACAGATCATATAGTAGATTGGGGTGGAATAAGGCAAAACAATAACAAAGGTTAAGTTATTTGTTATCAAAGTGTACAACTCAAACTCCTCTTCTGGAGTTAGCCATGAAACCAAGAAAGAAAAGAAAGGCAGCACGATCATCGACTCCCAAGTCACCCCTCCCCGCACAAAAAAGCGAACAAAAATAGTACAGGCACATCAAACCCCAAATCTGCCCTCCCCTCTCAAAAAAAGGAACAGCACGAAACAGCCATGTCAACCCCAAATCCACTCCCCCCACCGCGCAAAAAAGGAACAGCACGGAACAATGCAGGACAAAGTGTAAAAGCTACCAAAAAATGCAGTGCAGGTAAATGATAACAATGTCGATTGTGAAGTTGACACGTCCATTCAAGAGTCAAATAACAGTGGGACAGAAGCTGTCCTTGACCCTAGTGTTACTTGCTTTCTGGTTTTCGTATTTTCTGCCTGATGGAAAAAGGGAGAAGGGAGAATGTGCAAAATGGATTGGCCTTTGATTGTGATGGCTGCAATACTGAGGCAACAAGAAATATAGACAGAGTCCATAGAGGGGAGGTTGGTTCCCGTGATGTGCTGAGCTTTGTTGACAACTCTGTGTTTCTTGTAGTCACTTTCAGAGCATTTCTCATACCAAGTCATGAATTATCCAGTCAGAATGCTTCCTATGGTGCATCAATGAAAATTAGTAAGGGTTGACAAAGATGGCAAATTCCTTTCATCTCCTGAGGAAGTAAAGATATTGGTGAGATCTCTTGGTTGAGACATCAACATGGTTATACCAGGGCAGACCATGACAGGTGATGTTCTTACCGTGGAACTTGAAGCTCCCAACCCTCTCAACGTCAACACACATTTGATGCAGACAGGAGCTTGTGGACCAATCCACAGTCCCCCTTCTTGTAAACCACGACCAGCTCCTTCATCGACATTGAGGGAAAGGTGGTCATGTCACCATGTTACTAAGTTCCCTACTCCTTCCTGTATATTGACTCACTGTTATTTGAGATGCGGTCCACTATGGCGATGTCATCTGCAGACTTGTAGATGGGGTTGGCATAGAATCTGGCCATACTGTCATGGCGGCCAGGAGCAAGGGGCTGAGGACACAACCTTGTGGAGTACCAGAGAAAGCAAACTGAGTTGAAGAAGTTGTTCAAGTATTGGGAACTCATTTGATGCCCACACATCACAGATTGTGCTTTTGTGGCTGATGCTTTCTGGTCTTTTAAATTATTATTTAAAAGGTATATGGTTCTGTAATAAATGTGTCAGGTCATTGGTGGCTTAGTGAATAAAGGAGGAGTCATTAAATACAGACAAATCATTATTCATTGCTTGTTTAAGCAAAGGTGTAGATAATCTTGACAGGTGGAACATAACCCCACAATGTATGATCAGATCATTCATATGCTCTGTTATCAATACTGACAGAACCACTCTATAACACACACCTTGGCATCTGCCATGCACCTGGCACCTGGAAAACAAGGACACTTAGGTTGAAATGCTCTTTCTTGATTTCACTTTGGCATTTAACACTGTTGTCTCATGGAATCATGGTAAATAAACTTCTATTCCTCAGTCTGAATTCACCACTATATAACTGGGTGTTGGACTTTTGAATGAAGGGACCAGATAGTCAGGATGCACAACCGCTCCACACTCCCCATCTTCAACACGGGTGCCCCCAGGGCTGTGTGCTGAGCCCATTGCTGTACACTCTGCTCAAACACCTGAGTAATCATGTTATCAGTCTGCCAATGACTCAGTGATGGACTCATCACCAACAACGATGACGTGGCTTACAGAGAATAGGTGGAAAGCTCAAGGCCTGCTGCCTGTCAAATAATCTCTTCCTTAATGTTAAAAAGGCAAAAGAGATAGTTGTTGACCTCAGGAGATGCACCGCTCAAACCCCTTCCCTTTACATCGGCGGCACAGCGGTGGAAGCTGCAAGCAGTTTCAAACTCCTGGGAGTGCACATCGCACACAACCTCTCATGGTCCCAGGACACATCCCACATAGTCAGGAGAGCTCACAGGGGGCTGAAGAGAGCTGGAACTTGCACATCCACCGTCACATCTTTCTACAGTACAGAGCATCCTGACAAGTTCCGCCACTGCTTGGTACGGAAGCTGCCTGTGGCGGATAAGAAGTCTGAAAAACGGGTAGTCAAAATAGCCTAATGATCACTGGCACTGGCCTACCGCCATCGAGGACATATATACAGAAAGGTGCTGGTAAAGGTCATGAAGGATCATAAACATCATGAAGGATCCCACCCACCCAGCTCATGGACTATTTGTCCCACTCCCATCAGGGAGGAGGCTACATAACATCCACACCTGGACCACCAGACTCAAAAACAGTTACTTTCCCTGGGCAGTAAGACTGATCTACACCTCCACCTACTAACTCCACCAGTGCTTTATTATTTCCTGTCAGTCACCGTATGTACAGCCTAGGACTTAGTGGACATAAAATCAATCTACGTATAGAAGCTATTTTATTATTACTATTATTATTATTATTATTATTATTATTTTATCTTGTGCTTTTTTGTGCTGCATCAGAACTGGAGTAACAATTATTTAGTTCTCCTTACACGTGTGTACAGGAAATGACATTAAACAACCTTGACTTGACTTGTACGTGCCACATATGTCTTGTGCTGTGTATGACTGTTGGTACTGTGTTTTGCACAGTACCCAGGAGGAACGCTGTTTCGTTTGGCTGTGTTCATGTATGGTTGAATGACAACTTAGTTTAAACTTTAGGCTGGAATAAAAATTGTGTTCTTTTTGCTGTAGATCTATTCCTCCAGTAGATGGCGCCCATTGCCTGTCCTGGACCCAGCTGTGGCATGTTCCCGCTCCCGAGCTTTGAGAAACAGGATACGGGAGTGAAATTCTTTGATTCATATTCAGATATATTTATCACGTGTACATTGAAAATACACTGAGGGGCTACTGCACAGGACTGAAAGAAGCTGCAGAAAGTTGTAAATCTGGTCAGCTACATCTTGGGTACCAGCCTGCAAAGTACCCAGGGCATCTTTAGGGAGTGGTTTCTCAGAAAGGCAGTGTCCATTGTCAGAACTCCAGCACCCAGGGCATGCCCTTTTCTCACTGTTACCATCAGGTAGGAGGTACCGAAGCCTGAAGGCACACACTCAGTGATTCAGGAACAGCTTCTTCCCCTCTGCTATCCGATTCCTAAATGAACATTGAAGCTTTGGACACCACCTCCCTTTAAAAATATATAGTATTTCTGTTATTGCACGTTTAAAAAAAATCTATTCAACATATGTAATTGATTTACTCGTTTATTTATTATTGTTTTAATTAATTTATTATTTTTTCACTCTCTCTGCTAGATTATGTATTGCATTGAACTGCTGCTGCTAAGATAACAAATTTCATGTTGCATGCCGATGATAATAAACCTGATTCTGATTTGTGTGTGTTAGCACAGCTAAGGATGTGCTGGGAGCAGCCTGCAAGTGTTACTACACATTCCAGCGCCAACATAGCATGTCCAAACTGTTCTGAGAAATCATTTTAGAGAAAGGATTATATTTCTCAATATTTTATGACAGTGGATTTTGCCAAAATGAATCAATCTGCAAAGAAACTATTTGAATTTTCTGGTAGTCTTTTTAACTAGGTGACTGTATACCCATCCCAAATCGCTGGGTAAAGGTTAATTTGTGTTCAGAGATCTGGGAAATTAATTTCAAGCTATTGGATTCCTATAGCTATATAACAATAATTACAAGCTACTTATCCAAATTAATTGCTACTATTTATTTTCTAAGATTTTTACTAGTGTTGCCTTTAACAGTTTTTAGACATGATTGAAATTAGTGATATAAAATCCATTCTTAGGAATAAAATTTCAGACATGTTCTGAGGTAAATCCATCCACTGATTGCATATCATGACAGTGCGCTGCCGGTAGGGGGCGGTGGTGATCCACATCAAACAATGCTAATCAAGTGCGAGTAAACACTGAAATGCACAAGTTTCTTTCCCAGAATTCGAGGTGTCAATGACTGGAAGGCTCATGTAACATTGGAGGACAATTGCTTTCAAATAAGTCATTCAAATAAAGGCAGAACACACACCTGTCTAATTGTGGGTCAGGAAAAGGAAGGGTGAGCAGTTTAATGTTTCTGGGCATCTCAGAGGATCGATCCTGTGCTAAGGGTCTTGATGCATTTATGAAGAAGACATTCCAACAGTTACTCTTCATTAGGAGTTTGTGGAGATTTGAGATGTCATCAAAGACTCTTGCAAACTCCTACAGAGGTACTATGGAGACCATTCTGACCGGTAGGGAGGCACCATTGCACAAGATTGGGAAAAAAACTTCAAAGGGTTGTAAATGGAGCCAGTTTCATCTTGGCTCCCCACCACTGATATATTTTTTAATATATTCCTATTGCAGAAGGGGATGGCTCAAGGTGGCATCCATTGTGAGGGACCCTCACCTTCCAGGACACACCCACTTCTCATTACTCCCATCATGGAGGAGGTACAGGAGCCTGAAGATGCAACCTCAGCGTTTTAGGAACAGGTTCTTCCCCTCCACCATCACATTCTGAACAGCCGATGGACTCTGAATTCTACCTCACAAATTCACTCTTTTCGCACTGTCCATTCATTTTTTAATATATTCCTATTGTAACTTAGTAATTCATGTATTGCACTGTGCTGCTGCCGCAAAATAACTTCTATGACATATGTCAATGATGATAAATCTGATTCTAATTTGATTTCTGATTCATTTTCCAATTTGCATATTTCACTGAAGACGGAGGCATCATTGGGAAATATAATGAATTGGCATCCAAGTCGTCTGTGGCTTCTCATTCTGAGGAAGGACTGGAGGGATATGGAGAGGAGGCACCTCAAGGTTGAGTACTATCGGAATATTGTGAATGATGCATTAAATTGTGGGAAAAGATTCATGTTCAGACTAATTTACATCTCTATACTAAAATGATCTACCGTTTAACCTCAGTCTATGCCCCAAATTCTAGTTGCTGCATTCTGAGATCACTTCTCAGCATTTGCCCAGTTAATCTCCCTAGCAACTTCTATGTTTCAATGAGATCAGTTCTCATTATTCAAATTTCTTTATCACACATACATAAAAGCATACTGTGTTTGTTTTAATGACCAATACCCTCAAGCATGTGCTGGCGACAGCTGGCAAATGTCACCACACGTTCTGGTGCCAACATAGCATGCCCCCAATGCCCATCAGAACAGCACAACCAGCAACAAGAGCAGAACAAAACAAAGCAACAACATCAAACAAGCTCCCTTGCAGCCTTCTGACCCCCTCAAACACACAGAGAAGCCTCCGATCCCAGGATAGGTCGCCTCTGGGCTTCCAGTCTTTGGCCCTAGAATCACAGCCATCTGGCTCCAATCTCCAATCCCTACAGGTCAATTCTACCTAACCTTCTTATAGTTGAACAAGAAACATTTGTAATTTATCCCAGGAGGCAATAATGAGTGGACAATCTGCTGTCCTACTCATTACTTCTACATCTCCATTAATTGCAGCTGTGGGTGACCACAGAGGGAAGATCTTTGCTTGGCTTCTGCCTTGGAACTCACTTGCTATAAACTCTCTGGATAATTATTATCAACATATTACCTGTAGTACCAGAGGAACCAGCACACTGGACCACTGTTACACCGCCATCAAGAGTACTTACTGTGCTATCCCACGCCCACACTTTGAAAGTCTGATCACCTGGCTGTACTTCCACGCCCTGAGTATAGGCAGAGACTGAAGACCGCAGCACCTGTAGTGAGGACCAAGGAGGTATGATTAAGGAGTGCTTACAGGACTGCTTTGAATCAGGGGACTGGACTGTATTCAGGTTTTCATCTTTGAGCCTGAATGAGTTTGCCACAGCTGTCACTGACTGCATTAAAACCTGTGTGGATGAGTGTGTGTCTACGAGAGCATACCATAAATCCCCAAACCAAAAGCTGTGAATGAACCAGCAGGTTCGTAGCCTGCTGAGGGCTAGATCCGTGACATTTAAGTCTGGTGACCCAGGTCTGTACAAGGAAGCCATGTCTGAAATGCAGAGGGGCTGATTCAAGAGCTGAGAAACTACTGATTGAGGTTGGAGGTGACATTGGACGCACGTCAACTCTGGATGGGTTTGCAGGCTATTACTTCCTACAAAGCAAAACCCAACTTTGTGAATGGCAGTAATGCTTCACTCTCAGATGAACTGAAGACTTTTTATGCTCACTTTGCAAGGGAGAATGAGGATTCCTGTAGCACTGGTGACACCGTGATCTCTGTCTTGGATGCCAATGTCAGGCTGTCTTTCAGGAGGGTGAACTTTTGCAAGGAGGCAGGCCCTGATGGGGTACCTAGTAAGGGTTTGGAAACTTGTACTAACCAACTGGCAGGAGTGTTCAAAGTCATTTTCAATCTCTCACTGCTGGTTCACACCTGCTTCAAAAGGGCAACAATTGTACCGGTGCCCAAGAAGAACAGCATGAGCTGCCTTAACGACTGTCGTCCAGTGGCATTCGCACCTATGGTGATGAAATGCTTTGAGAAGTTGGTCATGGCTAGAAACAACTCTGCCTCTGCAAGGACCTGGGCCCACTGAAATTTGCCTATTGTTACAATAGGTCTATGTTGGATGCAATCTCATTGGCCCTCCGCGTGGCCTTGGATCATCTGGACAATATGTCAGGATGCTGTTTATTGACAATAGCTTTACATTTAACACCATCATTCCCACAATCCTGATTGAAAAGCTACAGAACCTGGGCTTCAGTACCTCCCTCTGCAACTGGCTCCTTGACTTCCTAACTGGAAGAACACAGTCTGTGCGGATTGGTGATAAGATATCCTCCCTGCTGATTATCAACACGGGCACACCTCAGAGCCCGCTGCTCTACCCTCTCTACACCCATGACTGTGTCGCTAGGCAGAGCTCAAGTTCCATCTATAAATTTGTTGTTAGCAGAATTTCAGATGGTGACGAGGGGGAGTACAGGAGTGAGATATACCAGCTGGTTGAGTGTTGTCATATCATATGAACAACTTTGCATTCAATGTCAGTAAGATGAAAAAGCTGATTGTGGACTTTAGGAAGGGTAGGGGTGGAGTTTCAAGATGGCGACGTAAGCATCTGCCTTTTAGGCGCTCTTTATTTTTTCAACTATAATCACCCTTTAATTAGATCTTTTCGAACTTAATCATATGAGTTGCTACCTTTGATTGACCCTTTTTTCCTTAAATAATATTTGATCTAATTTTGTCAAACCTAAAATGGCTACAAGTAAGAAATCGGCTAAGGATCCTGTATCCATCGACGCAATTTCTAGTCTTTTGGACATTAAACTGGATGCTAAATTTGCGGATCTGGAAGGCAGACTAGAAGGTAAATTGGACAGTAAACTGGATGCTAAACTTGCGGGTCTGGAAGGCAGACTAGAAGGTAAATTGGACAGTAAACTGTCAAGTTTGGAAAGGAGGATTACTACGAAAATATCCGATCTTGAAGGAGTTGTTAGATCGCTTGAAATTAAGTTTCAGTCGCAGGCGTTAGAGGTTCAGCAGCATGAAAATAAGATCACGACTCTTGAACAATCAATTTGTGAAAAAGCACGTACAATTGAAGTGTTGGAGAAGAAGATATAGTCGACTGCTAAAACTTTAGATCAGTATAAGTTTAAAATTACTGATCTTGAAAATCGTTCTCGCAGACAGAATTTGCGCATCATCGGAATTCCCGAAAAAGTTGAGTCCGGTGATTTAACTGAATTTTTCTCTAAATTACTGTGGGAAATTTTCGGTGGTGAAGGTTTGCAAAATGAACCTGTTATCGACCGTGCTCATAGAGTTGCGAGGTTTTCGTCTGTGACTGATAAACCACGAGCGGTGATTGTTCGCCTTCATTATCCTCGTGAGAAAGAGTTTCTAATTCGATTAGCTCGTAAAAAAGGTATGATCTCCTACAAAAACTATTCATTTCGAATTGTTGAGGATTATTCTTATGAAGTAATGAAAGCCAGGATCGCTTTTAAACCAGTGATGGCAGAGATTCATTCGATTGGATTTAAACAAGCTTTAATGTATCCAGCGAAGCTTAGAATTGTGCTGAACGACAACAGTCTACGATTTTTTAACACTCCGGAAGAAGCGAAGAAATTTGTTGAAGAATATCAATCCTCTAGTGCAACTTGAACTATGAGTTACATTGAAGATTTTTTTTGGAGAGAGGATGCCATTTCATTTTAAGTTTTAACCCTGGAAGTTGGGTTATAACTTTTTATTTTGAATTATGGGTCTGGGTTTTTTTTTTACTACTATTATCATTGCTTATAGATGCTGTTTTAATTTTTATAATATCCTTTTTTATACACGTTTGTATTTTGTAATAATGAATTATTTTTTCAAAATGTCGTTTCTTTTTCCCATAAGT